>NC_068953.1:6974696-7277727 GCF_026419915.1 Harpia harpyja | reverse complement strand
TCCGCCCAGGAGGGAAGGAGCCGGCTTCTCCCCCAGTCTGGTGCCCGGCGTGGGCCTGGAGGAGGCTCCTGCGCCCCTGCCGCGGCCATGGAGGCTTTCTGCGGGTCCCGCTTCTGGGTAAGCAGCGCGGCCGGGGGTGCCGCCTCCCTCCCCCCCCAACTCCCCTTCCCGCCCCGCGGGCTTCCCCCCGCTGAGGAGAAAGTTGGCCGGGGAGGTTTGCGCGGAGGGGCCGGCAGGGGGGGAAGCGGGGACCAGCCCCCTCGGAGCCGGCTGCGGGGCTCGCCCCGGGGCGGAGGAGAAGCGCCGTGCCCCGCTCGGCGGCCGCCGCCGCGGGGAGTTTCCCCGCGAAAGGGGCCGTGTGCTCGGCCGCGCCGGGTCTGAGGGGCCGGAGCCGGCAGGGAGAGGTCGGTCCTGCGGCTTCGGAGGGGCTAAGCTGCTGAGCTGCGTCTTTCTCTGGATTGCCTAGCCCCAGCGGCTGGCTGTCCCGAGAGCCGGGTGGTGCGGTGACTCCTCCCGCAGCCGGCTGAGGAGCGGGACCGGCAGCAGGGCCGGTAACACCTTTCTTGTTCGCGATTCATCGCCTCCAGACCAGAGCCAGGACCCCAACAAGGCCCCAGGGGACCCCACAAGACCCCAGGCCGTGCCACAGCTCCCGCCGCCTTGCAGGAGATGCGGTGTTTCCTACAGCTCTCCTAACAGCTGTAGTCCATCTCTAGACCATAAAGCAATGAACCTGTCTGTTGCCTTCTTCTGAGGGGTCCCGCTTTATAGCGTTGCTGCTGCTCTTCAGAATCACTCTGATGAGCAGGAAAGTACTGCCTGTTAAGCGCTTTGTTACTGCTAAAGAGTGATGGGTTGGTGGCAGCCAAGGGTGGTAGCAAGCCTCGGAGAACTGCAGTGACTTATGTTCGTATTTGGAGCCGTCAGTCTTTTGGAAAGGCTGATTGCAGCAGGCACTGTGTTTGTAAGCAGAAAAGTTTGGAAATTGCTGCCAAGGTTTGCTCAGATGGTGAAGTGTGTAAATGCTGTTACAAGGACTTGGTGCAGTATTTCCCCAAGGTACAGCACCCTGCTTTCCTCTCTGCTGTGTACACAGACACTTTAAGACTATATGAAGCTATGGGGAGTTCAGCATGTACAGTGAATCTGGAACTGCCCTCCAATAAATCACAATATTTGCATGCGTCTTTCTCTTTTATATTGATTTAGCTGAAGGGGGATTTTTTCAAAGAAAGATGAGCAGGAGTGAAAAGGAATGGCTGAAGATGAATCACTGCTAGAAAGCTATTAAAGGACAACACAAGCAGTTGGTTATGAGGACTTAAAGCTGAGCTCCATCTTCAGATAACTAATTATCTTTCAAAATCTGTCTAAACATTAGTTTTTAAAAGAGGACTTAGGCTTCTAAGCCCCTTGGTTATATTTCTTTTTCAGTCTGAGATTCATTTCCGAGTGCTCTGCGTGCTCTCTGCTACAGCAGTTGGCAGATAAGCTTGCTCAAACAAGTATTTTCACCTTTTATTTCTACTATAAACACTTATAGAACAGGAACAAGCACAAACAGATCAACACTGCTCACTAGTTTATTGACTGCCTCAAGAAGCATGTCAGCTTCTCAAGGAAGGCTTGTAGTCCAACTACTCTTCGTAGCCAAAGCTTTTGATAACAGTTTGTTGATATGTTAATGTAGAATGTTTAGGCAGTTTTGCTGGTTTTAAGTATGAAATAAATGTATCATTCTGTACTTTATGCAGTGCTGTTACACTCAAGCACCGTACCCTTTGCGGTGCTGTGTCTGGTGTATGTTACACTCTGGTAGTGTATCCTGGTTTTAATATTGCCACGACTTTTCAAAAGTAAATTTGCAGGAAGTAATATAAAGGTAGTCCAGGGAAGATATTTCAATTAATAAACAATTATTTACAGCATAAATGATGAAGAGATCTAGATGTATTTAACAAAGCATAAATAATAATTAAAAAATATACCTTCAGCCTTGCTCAAAGTAATAGTGCAAATGTGACTGAATCCAGTTGATCTGAAACATGGTAGTTTGGATTGGCAGAGGAATGCATTTTCTGTCCAAGTCTGTGAAGGAAGATGTCAGGCATGTGTTACAAGGCTCTCCAGAAACTTCTTTTTTTGTGTAATTATCACATACTTGTACGTCAACGTAAAATATTACTAAAGAATAAAAGGAGACTGACTGAAAAGAGATGAGCAGTGTTCCTTAAACAAATGGGCAAGCTACTTAATCAACGTAGACCTGTTCTGTTTCTTTGGAATGATCCAGAGTTGTTTAGAGTCAGAACAACCTTCCATCTGTGTAATTGTTTTAAAAAATGGTACTCAATAGCTGTGTGAAATGGAACATGTGACCCAGTGACCAGCAGATTGAACTCAGTGACCAAGAGTCTTGTACCCTACTTTTGGTAGGCGGTGGTATTTTGTCTGTTAACAGGAGTGTATACAGTGAACTGATTTTATGAGAGATTTTAAGTGATGACCATGTAGATGACAGTCACCTTGAAAGGATTTGCTGTGCCAATATGCCGTTCCATAAGAAAACACAGGTAGAGGCTTCTTTTTGAAGTAAGTCCACAAAAATTGGGGTTTCTCGTGCTGCTGTACGCTTGAAGAAGGGAGGACAAGGTGAAAGGCAGTTACTGGCCTGTGCGCGCAAACTAATGGTGTGCAGCTTTGCAGTTCAGATCAAGAACTTGATAAAATGTGAACCAGTATTAATGTTTACTTTTTCATAGCTGATGAACTTAGACTCTTTCCCCACTTTTTTGTCAAAGAAAATCTAGATATTTTTGGAAGCTGAACAACATCTTGGTGTCAGTTTTAAAACTGTTTAGAGCGAAAGGAAACATGCTGTTCCAGTTTAAACAGTTCTTTGTTTTGGAGTTTAAACCAACTACAATACTTTTCTGTTAAAAGGAGGTCAGATTCAAAACAAAACAGTTCAGAATTAGCTCACGAAAATGTTTACATTGAAATATATCAACTTTAATAGATGATTGATTTATCTTGGATTTTTTTGGCTTATCAAAAGTGTTAAGGTTTCAACTCTTCACCCTGATGCAGGGTGGGGAATTTTGCTGGAAATGTCAACGGCTTGGGTTTTTTTGTGTTTGCGCAGAGGCAAAATAATTTCCTGTTCAACCCATTTTAGAAATAAGAAATTAAAGGAAATGCTGTAGGTCACGTTAGAAATCTATAAAAGCTTTTGGCTTCCAGCTACTGCTTTACCTGTTGAACATGCAATCAGCAAACTGCTAATACAAATATAGGGTATTTTATACATAAAGAGGAACAACCGGAACATTATTTTTTCAAAATGCAGTATGAGCAATCTCTTCATCTGAACACTTTGAAACATACTGTCTACTTCAATTGAGAATTCAAAGCTAATTGTTGATATCTCCTAATGGTGTTTCCATGCTAAATGCCTTTCGGGAGATGAATGTGATAACACACCTAAGGACTGCCTTGTGTGGGTATGTGCTATTTACTATTGCCAATAATTATCTCCTATTGATTCCGTCACATATTTACTGTGTGATAGTAAGTGTGCTAGATAGGCATGCCAATTTATGTGACCCACAATCTCTGTACTTGAGAAGTAGATATTACTGAATTATCACTTATTTGTTGCTTATGTCCTCCACTGTAGTAAAACGTGAGTGGTTCCTCTGAGAGGAGAAAAAAGTGATCTCCTAGGGAGTGTTTGCTGCAAAAGTGTTTTGGCCTAACGACTAAACAACATGAGCTTAGAAAACCAAATTCTGTTCCAGTGTAAAGACACCTTGTCTTTGTGTGGCTCAGACTCTCTGGTTAAGAAATGGCACTATGGCTGCTGTGAGGATAAAACATTAAGTGCTCTGCAGTACTTGGGTACTGTTGAGATGATGGGTCATAGAAACACCTTAGAGGGCAGACAGACTAAGTGCCTAGGCTTAAGCAACAACTTGTGGGTTTGATGTTGGCTTTTTTTAACAGCATAAATAGGAAATGGTAGGAGAAGTGATAGAGCGCTTCAAAAGGGAGACCACAACTTCTAGTCAGTTATGGATGAGATCCAGACTTGTTCCTTTTGATCCTGCTTAGCTGACAGAGCTCAGTTTCCTTGCCTACTCTGTGTCTTGGTATCCTGACAGATTTTTTTTTTTTTCCCCATCCCACGTGGAGTGCCAGCTTCTTCTTCATCCAGAGACTCTTGAGTAATTCAACAGGAAGTTGCAGCAATTCTCAAAAGTAAACAATACCTCAGTCTTGTCTTTGAGATAGTCTCATACAAGCAACCCTTTAACCTTTAGCTTTGCAGATATTCCTTCACCTTGAGTAATTCTGTGAAGTTTTGGTAGATTTGGACTAAAAGTCATGCTGCTCTCTAGAAATGCAGCTTCCTCCTCTGTTGGCTCAAAGTGCCACCAGTCTGCCCACTGCATAATTTCTCCTTTTGCATCATCGTGTATCATGCTTAAATTTTTTGCAGTTCAAGATGACTTAGGGTAAATGTAGTCAGGAAGAAATCTTTCTTTCAAGGAAGATGACAATGTACTTGTAACATGTACAAGTTTATTTAAAAACCCCCACAACTTATGTGATTTGGCCCTAATTTAATAATAAAACATTGAATTTCAGTTATTCCATTATATTTGCAACTAAATTAGCAGAGGAAGAGTGAGGCGAAAGGTGGTAGCAGGTCATTGCAAAGGAGGGATTCTGCAGTAGGATGATATGGTCCAGACTGGCTGTTCTTTATATATTAGCTTCCCCTTCTGCCACGCTGTGATAAACACAGAATGTTCAGTGTTTGTAGTTACTTAAACGTGATACAGATCTCCACATAATCTTTGTTAACTGCATCCAACTTCAGGTAACTGAGTCCCACTTCTATAAATCTCTTCACAATTGTGTCAGGTATCTGTGTTCTTTCTCATGTTAGGTAGGAGATCAAAACAGGTGACATTAATGGTCTCTTCAGACGTCAGATCTATGAAGTTACGCTCTCTCAAAGGGTAGCTGTGTTGGTAACATCCTAAACTTAAAAGCAATTAAGTACTCAAGCTCAAATCCTCCAAGATTTTAAGATTCTTGAATTGAGTTGAATGGAAGCTATTGCTAAAGGATTTGGGCCTGAGATTCTCAATGTCAAGGGCATTATAAATATTTATCAATAGATTTGGAGTATTACCCAGGACCTATTATCATTCATCTGTGTGTAAACGGTGTAAGAGACTGTATTTGAATCTGCTTGGGAAAGACGACGTCTGGATTTGAGAGTTGTGAGCAAAACTTAATACTAGTGAAAGCTGCCAATATCAAGGATCTGTGGAGTCCTTCAATGACAGTGTCAATTAACGAAGCTCAGGAAAATGCCATTCATTTCAGCAGAATATGTGAATGTGATTGTTCATGTTTTTGAAGGAAAGCAGTCATTGCCATTTCCTTCAAACCAGCACACTGACTAGTCAAATGAACAATACAGTCCTCAGTGCAGGAGAATGGGGGCAGCTGAGAAAATTGTCACCACCAACATCTGAGCAGCATGGTTGAGTCCCTTCTGGAATTCCTGATTGCAATTCTAGAATTGCAGGAAAAAGTATTTTTAGAAAAAAAAATGCCTAGAGGGAAAAGAATCTTTCTTTGCCCAGGTGCACTGCGGCTTTGCAGGAGATGCTTCACAAAGGTCTTCTGGACGCAAAAGCCTGCTTGTCCCTCCCTTCCATGTGTTTCCCTGGGGGTGGGACAGTAAAACTTGAGGATGCTGTGAGATGAGGCAGATGGTAGCGGGGCAAGGTCCTGCCTTGCTTTAATGGACAATTAAAGCCCCACGGGGAGACTGTTTCTCTGTAGCAAAACTCAAGGTCATGTATGTTCTTCAGCTTTCAATACAACTGTTCCTCCCTGGTCACAGCTCTGACCGTTTTAGCTTAAGTGACATAGCTGGTCGATGTGGTGTCTGGGGCTTAGGAATACTATAAAGTTTGCCTCCTGAAAAGAAATAATATCTGAAACAAAACCTGAGTCGCATGAGGTGCTCCTTAAAACGGAGCTTATTTAATCGCTACAGTTAAGAATATAAAGCATTTTGAGATGGGCCTAACCTACCTGGTAGGCAAATTGCTATGCCACTGGAGATATAATCCTTTCCTTTCCACATGTGTAAATTTGTAATGTATTAAAATGAAGAGACTATTACTGTTTAAAATTTAATTTAAAAAAAATTCCTTTGAAAAACCTATTAAATGGGATCTTTGATTTTTCCAGTAAGCTAATGCTCCATTTGTCTCCAGATGATACTGCCATGACTATGATGGGCCATTATCCAGTCACACATTATTTGGCTGAGCTGGAGGAGAGCATAGCGGCAAGCAGCCAGAGATCTTCCCAGGAACGCGTTCAGGCTTTTGTACAGCCAACAGCCTTGACTCCGTGCTGGGCCCGTGTGAGCTGACACCTTGTCCCTGTGCTAATCTCACGGCAGCATGAGAGGCGAAGTCAACATAAAACTTAGATCATTTACAGTAATGTCACATGCTGGTGTCATAAAGCTTTGAATTAGAACAGAATAAGGAAGGAGGGGGAGAAGAAAAACTATTTCACAGGAGTTGTTTCAAATGTCAAAGTCATTTAGTTTCAGAAGTCATAATTTCTTTTTTCTTTCTTAAACTTTCTGAGAATACATTTGACACTTGTGCAATTAAAAAAAAATTCTCATTTCTTCCTTTGCTACCTCTTCTTTTCCCCCCATTTGAATGACTTGTATTCTAGAATCTCCCCCACCTCTTACACGTGCAATTTTTTCCCTTTCATTTCCCTTTGTTACTATGTACAATTGGAAACATGGAAAAATAAGCAGGAAAAAATCTCCATGTTCTGGGTATAATCATTTTATTACAGTAAGGGGAGGTGAGAGCAAGCGAAGTGGAACAAAAAGCAGTAAAAAACTTTATGCTTTTATATTTTGTCTCATTTGAAAAAGCAAGGTATATCTTCTGGGGGAAACAGTTTACTACTGGAAGATCTATCAGATGGAAGATTGTGGCCAGTGGTAACTTCCATAGGCAGCAATGTTATTCTGTCTGCTTCTTTTTTCCCTTTTTTCTCCTGACCCGATACAGAGTTGGTACATCTTGCTTAAATGTTGGTGACCCACAAAAATTCGCTTTCCATGTCTCAGCCTCTTTGTGGCAAAGTGGTGGAAGTTCTGGCTCATTTGGGTATTTGAAGGATTGTTGTTGTAAGCAAGTTGCAATTGGACCACTGTGGTTTTACAGCAGTCCCTTAGGGATGGCACTGCTCTCTTCGTACCAGCACTGGCTGGGCAGATTCAGTTGCAGGGTGTTTGTACAGATCGTAGGTAAACATGATCCTTTTAGAAATAGGGATTTCCTGGGTGTTGAAAAAAATCAAGTTTTAGGCTTTAAGTTCACGTCACTTAGTGTTGGATAGAAGCTGTGCATGCAATTGGTTTGGGGTAGAACAATGTACCAGGACAGTTCTGCCTTTGCTCCAATTTCTATGATTAACATATTCTTTTTGATAGTCACCCGATCCCATCTTTTCTTTATCTCTGAATTTTTTGGCTTAACAACACTGAAGGCCAAACTTCACGTTACGAAGAAGGGAAGAGAAGAGAGAATAGCTGAGAGGATGGTGGGAGGCGTAGGAGCAGACACTTCCCAAGGATGCTGCCTGTAGTGGTGCTTTGCGAGCTCTTTTTCTCTCTGAAACTACTGCCGTGGTTTAGGGCCAGATTGTGGATTTCACTCTTTTGCTGAATAAAAGTGACTGAAATAAGTAGGTCTGCAGACTGAGATGAGTATCGTTTGTGCAAATTAACTTCAAGAGTATAGCTAGAGTGTAATGCTCGTCTGTGTGATGTGAGCATAGGTCAGTTCTGCGAGTGATAAACCAGGCTTAATCTTGGCCATTAAAGCTCATTAGCACACAGACTCTGTCCTTGCCCTCTAGCCTGCTGCTGCATTGGACTTCTTGGTGGTCCCCTAATGAGTGTCCCTGCAGCTGAAGAGTGTGACCAACCGTGGGCACTTGAGATGGCATGTCACCTTTGTATCCTGCCCCACCAAACTCCCATGCTACTGTCGTGTTAAAGGCAGCCTTGACCAGATGCTAAAATCTCATTATCGCTGCAGTCAATTTGTTGGTTCCAGCTCCCACTAGGCAGGCGGAGTGTCAGAGCAGCACTGATGACATTTTTTTTGTGACAATCCCTTTTATTATTATTGTACAGCAGCCCAACTGGATGGGCCAGCTTAAGATGCAGGAGTCAGGGTGGGAAGGGGAGAAAATAAAGCAGGGGCTGTCTCATTTGCAGCTGTTTCAGCTGTTCCTACCTCTTCTTAATTGAGCTACATTCATTATGATCCTTGAATTAACCTAATTCCTTTCAATTGAATGGAGATGGGATGGCTTAAATTAAGGATATTCCCCCACACCCATCATCACACTGTGCTGAAACAAGGCAGCCCACTCCTTTATTTGTACTTGCATAAGGCCATAGGAAAGGCCTTTGATGATACAATTAACAGAATGTTTTCTCTACAACGGTATATACCTTTGATCAATTTTAAAAGGCAGTCAGGGCCTTTATTCTGAAGGAATGATCCTGTTTCCTTTTACTCTCAATCCTGTTTTTGATTCATAAGCATTTGTACCTCTGTGGTTGCATTATGCCTTCCCCTCTGCAAGTCAATAAATGTTCTTCTGTCCAAGCAAGAAGGCTGGCTGCTACTAAAACAGTTGAAGTAGATGGATATTACTTTTACTTTAGGTGTTTGTTGTCTTAGATACATATAGTTACTGTTGTCAACTTCTACTTTACTCTCTCAAGCTATAGATGCTTTTTTGAAAGCCCCATTTGTTGGGCTCACCTGACTGTGGCAGAATATGAACCTACTTTTTTTTCATCCTGCCTCATTTTTGTTCATGACAGCAGAGAAGATCTGAACTTCTAATCTTAAAACTCAAAAACTAAAAGGAGAAGAAAGAGAAACTTACTGTTTTATGTAACACCTGTCACTAAACCCATACCTTGATTTTTGGATGTCTGGTCCACGGTTCTCAAGTTCATTGCGTTGTTGGTACCATTTGTACCATGAAGCTTCAACTCAGGCAAAAACCTGTGACTAGTTACTCCACAACCATAAACTAGGTCATATGGGCTATGAACTTGTGCCAGGTCTATTTGATCCATTAAAATAAGTCACTAAAGATCCTTCTACTGCTGGAAAAGAAAGTTAAGCGTCCTGCATGGTGTCCTTCACTAATGTAGGTAACTGTTGCAGTGTGCTTTGTAAACAGAAGAATACTATTTCTGGTTATTAACTGTGTAAGTACTATAAATGCTTACCTCTTCCCAACCCCACCTTTTTTCCAAGCAGTATTGCTGTGGTGTTGCAGTGGAGAATATCATTATCTCTTGCCCTTAACAGGGGGGCAGTGAGGAAAGATTGTTCATGTATTCATGTGAAGGAATTGAGTTGTGCAACAGGCACTGTGGATTAATGAAGCATGTTACTCCTGTGCATAAGGGTGAAATTGTTCCTTTGGAAACATAAACGGATGATCTTGCTCTGAAAAGGCTATTTGAAACGGGCAGCCTTCTGGAGGCCTGGAGCAGAGTGCTTGTTTGTGTTGGTACTCTAAAATGATTATTAGAGTTTGCCCAAAGAGTTTACCAACAGGGACCAAGCAGGGGAGATGGACAACAGCTAGAAGTGGGAGGTGAGACATGGAGAGGCTGAGATGAAGCCTGTGCTGTAGCTAAGACTGAGCCCTGGTTGTTTTTGGTGGTGTGGTTCAGAGCCACTGTAGAGCCATCTTTGTTTCTGGGAGGAGGCAGTATGGTAAAGGCAAGAGAAAAACATCCTTTTTTTTTTGCTTTTCTTTTTTTGTGCGAGGTTGTGCAAGTGAAACTCACTGGCAGGATATTTACCAGATCTAGGGGCAAAAGAAGGGCAGGAAGATTCTCCACTCCATTTAAGTTCTCACTAACAATTTCTTCTACAAGAGATATCATTTCCATGTTTATTTACTGCAGGGAAGCATTGTTACTGTCAGCTATTCACTTCCCTATCTTTTACTCTTCATGTGTACCTTCCCAGTCAGCTTTCCAATTTGATTTTTAATATTAAATAACGTGCCAACTAATGATAACTGACACAGAATCAGCGATATGGCATGTATTAACCTTGGGTAGAGTGTGAATGACGTCAACCCGATGGCCTTCACCTTCCCCGCAGATAAAGAATGAATTTGTGTTTCCTGTCCTTTTTCCAATTCTTTTTGCCCTATAGAAACTTAGAGAGAAACATGTATTAATTTATCCATTCAACGGAGGTAACTGCTTGAGACTACAAAAGATATCGTTAGTCTTCCCTTGGGTTGCTGGCTGTTTGAAGAGCATTACTGCAGTGTCAGCTGTATGCCAGGTAAAGCCAGTGTGAGGCACTTATATTTTAAGCTTCTGTAGTGGAGTAGGAGTTGGTTTAGACTTAAACCCAAGACCAGAATCCCAAGTGGTCTTTCTCAGCAGGCTCTGTTAACATCATCCTTGGGGCTTGGGAAAGGGATAGACAGGAATTTCCCTATTCGTGTTTTTCAGTCTAGCTTTAGGCTTTCTGTTTGTTCCCCCTTTTCTTTGAAAGCTGTAAGGGATGATGTGCAAGAAACCCAAGATATGTTGCGTTGAACTTTTGTTTCCTTTAAAGGCATTATCAGTTTTAAGGATGGCCTTTTCAATAGCAGTGTTCTTCTCCAGAGGGGAAAGTGTAATAGAAAGTACTAAGTATTAGAGCAGATTTAAAGTTGCTCAGAGCTTCCCCTGTTGAATACTTTCCCTTAAATTAAGAACATGTATTTAAAGCTGCTCATCTAAATGTAAGTCCTGCTGCACAGATGGCCCTTAATATGAGCGTCGTGTTTATCCAAAGACTGTGACTGGAGTGATGGGTGTGATTGAAAGCTGCTGCAAGGGACAACGTCAGTGATATTCTTAACTGATCAACAGAAAGCGCCACTAATTTGTAACTTCTAGACTCCAGGGGACCCCTTGTCTGCTGTGAAGCTGTTACAAGCATCTCTAATCTCTTTTCCCATGGATGTTGGCATCGCATTTAAGTATTATTACAGGATTAAGTACCTTGTGCACCCAGGGAGTTGGGTACAGTGGGCTGGTATTTCTGCAGTGCTGTATCTCACCAGCATAGCCTCCAACCTGATCCATGATACTGCATCCAAGGAAATGCTGCTGCATACAGGCAGTTGCCACAGAGCTCTTGGCAGTCTGGAGGAGCCACAGAGCACAGTGGAAGTCTGGATTAGGAAGAGGTCACAGGTTACTGCCCTTAAGACTTGCTTGTGGGGAAGCGAGCTGACAGCAATGTTAGCTGTGATGGGCACGCTGGCTGTTACAATTTTCCTGGGATGAGTTTCTTGGAGAAAGTGGTGTTTCCCAACATGTGCTGCTGAGTATTTCCCCTTGTGAGATGCCTATTGATGGGTCACCCCGGCTCTGGGTCATGGAGCTGCCTGCAGAGTGTTTTCAGTGGGCTTTCACTGAAGGGGACCCTGAGACAGAGCTGTGATGCGCAGAGGAAGATGACTTGTTCTCAGGACAGCATAGAGCTGTGAACTGAGGAATGTGTGTGCTATCCAACATCAGAGTATTAGACCTCTTTCAGTAGCAAGTCCAAAGAAAATACTCAAACCCAGACAGCCCACGGTGGGTATTTTCATCCTCAATCAGAATGGGATGTAAGAAGTATTTAAACCTGCTCTGCTTACCAGAGCAGAGTTCAGAATATGGAAAGGCAAAGCCAGACTAAAGCAGGAGCCTTAAAGATAGGAGTCAAAGAGCTGGTGTGTCCCTCCAGCCGTTGCTTCTTGTGTTTGTTCTCAAGGGTGGAGTTCTGTAACTTTACTGATGAATTGAAGGGTATTTAGCAATATTTAACTGTGTCGGCTTGGTCACCATAGATTATATTGGAACTTCATGTCATATTCTGACTCGAAATGAGTTGTTTAGGGTTGGAGTGGATGTTGGAATATATGCTGTCAGTGTGGTGATTTATAAAGCCATAAAGTGGAACTGCCAGCTCTGTTGAAACAGATCCAGCTAGGTAAGAAATGTGGTGAGAAATGCAACTTTCAGATTTCCAGATTTAAAAGTAATAATGATAATTCTTAACAGAGTCCCCGCTACATGGCAGATGGCATGGCAGCATTGGTCCACTATGGTCTGGTCTTAGGGGGAGCAAGTAATTTGCATGGAATTACACTACTTAAATGTTTAAGGTATAGTGTCTTCTAACAGGAACCCTTCTTATTGTATTCAAGGATGGAAAGAGTCTGCTCTCAGAAAACACCAATTCGTTGAAAGGGAAACTTTTTACAGAAACAGATCTGCTCCAGGAAAGGTTGTTTACCTGGTCCAGGATGGAATTGGACTTGGGAAAACATTCCCAAGATAGCCAGTAGTCGGGTCTGTCACCTTGGACGTAGGTTTCTTGTTCAGCCCACATCCCCATTTCCCATGTGCCATGGAAGTAGGAGGCTCTTGTTGGTTATCGGGGGGGTGCTGCTTCTTGTACTTTCACGTAATTTTGGAAGGGTTCCACTTTTATTCTCAGGGATAATTCAACCGAATCTCAAAATCTTAGACGTGTTTTTTTAGGACAGAATTTTTGTTTTCTGGCCAGCTGTATTTATGTGTTCAGAAATGCAAGTCCTTTGCCTTGTTTAAATAAGAGTTAATGAAAACCTTTAAATGGCTTGGCAGCCATACAGTCTGTGTCTTGGATACAATAGTCAGCTTGTGTTCAGTCCAAAGTTAATGGACATCTGGGGCAGTTTCTAGATGGCTGTCAGACAGAAAGTAATTTCTGGACATTTTGGTCTTATAGGAAAGGTTTAAATTAGGAGTGCTGCTTTTCCCTACTGTCCCCGCCCCCCTGCAATAACTTTTCCCTTAAACAGAATCTTTGTTTTATTCTGTGCCCAGTTATTGCTATTCTTCCTCAGCTTTCCTTTTTCCAGGATTCTTTCCAGCAAGCTAAAGGAGCACAATTGCAAACGTGCTCAAGACATTGCTAAACCACATGTAATTTAAAGAGGAAATTAGTATTTTGTTGAATAAATGATAGTAGATAAACTCCTGCTTTGGAACTAAAGAGCTTTTCAGCTCCAAACTTCTAGAGGGCATCTCCTGCCCCAGGCAGGGTAGCTGCTAGGAGAGCTTATCATGTTAGAGATGCTGTAATGTTTTGATGATGAGCCAAAAAAGGGTGCTCTTTAAACGTTATCTTCCTTTCTGGTGCCAGAGACTTGCTCGCTGGAGGAAGACACAGAAATAGTTTGAATGTGAGGCTGGAGTTTGGTTTGGTTTTGATGTTGTGTTTGAATTGCAGTGTAATTGCCCCTGTGGTGTTGATTTGTGGCTGAAGTTTTCCCTAGGTCTGGACAAACCTGTTTAGGTAAATGGGAATCTTTTTATTCCCCTGGCCCACGCTGGGTGTTTGCATGCCTCCAAAGGAGCCATTGCTCAGCTGGAGAGGCACTAACTCTGCAGCATTAAAGGGTGCAGTTCAGATGCACAGCTAATGGATTTGTGCCACTCTTCACCACTGCCAGGGCTTTCATTTGTGCTAAAGCTGAAGTACTGAGTGACAAACTTGTCACAGTACAGCCAAACCATCCTGCAACATGCCAAGGCTTTGTAGTTTCATTACACTTATGAGCTCTTTCATGGGTATGTGGACTGATGCAGGGGTACACATCCCTTCTGACAGATCATCACTGAGATCAAAAGATTGTAAGCAGATTATGGCTCTTCAGTTCTCCTAAAATCAACCATTGCTTTCAGCATTCAGTCTTTTTTGTATTGGTAAACAAAAGCAGGGCTGGAAATACTTTTGAAGAATTCATATTCAGACTAGTCAGTCATTCATTTATAAGGGGTGGGGAGAAGTGGCTCAGCTTAACTGAAGCATACTTCTACTGAGAGCTCATACCCAAAAATAATTAGGTACAAGTAAATTATTCTAGTGCAGAGATAAGGCATATTTGAACTACAGATATCTTAGTTTTATCATCTGCTTGTTAATGATAGTACAACGAAGTAATTTTACATTTCCTGCAAGTATTTATCTACCACATTTCAGATGACACATGAGATGGCAAAATGCAAGTTGTGAATTTCCAGTAGGTTTGATTAAAACCAAGTTCCCCTTAACTGTACTGAAATTTCTATTTTAGTTTGAACTTGTGTGACTGTGCTTTTGCACGTGGTGCATTCAAATCCTTGGGTACAAGTTGCATATGTGAATTGTGGTGTCCAAGGTCACAGATGGAAGGCATTGCTTGCAATGTTTGCAAGAAAACCCATATTCCTACCTACATGTACAATACATTCCTTTTACCTTTGTTTAGAATAGGGAAGTAATTATAGTTGGAGGCATATGAGTAAGAAGGACAAAATTTTAGTCATAAATGGAGGGGGTTTTCCCAGGTCAGCATACAGTTGATCTAAATCTGATAATTTTATTCAGTGCTGGACATTCTTGCTGGATGAGTTCTCAAGTCGAGGGTTTTGCCTCAAGAGCTTTATTTAGCAGTTGCACTCCAGGCTGGGAATGCCTGAGAAGTGCCATGGTATCAGCACCTGTAACTAAGCCTTAGCAAAGACAGCACACAAGGGGTTTGCCTGCTACAAAATGTAAATTCAAATCTGAGATACAGGAGGGCAGAAGTCTGTCTTTCTAGGTTTTGCCCGATATTTAAAACTGTACTTAACCCTTTTACTACAACAGATTAACCACAAGTAGTTGGGATAGGTATTTTTGGAAAGCTTTTACTAAGGCCATGTGCTAGCTCCAGCAGAATTTGGATACAATTTCTTCAAGCAGATGTTCCAATTGGCAGCACTTCTGCCTCTCTGTTAATAAATGTCTCATCTCTTTTCCAGGATTCAAATCTTTCAATACACACTGATAATCCAGACCTGACACCGTGTTTCCAGAATACCATCCTAGCATGGATCCCCAGCATTTATCTATGGAGTGTATTACCCTTTTATCTTCTCTACCTAAAGCACAACAAAAGAGGGTACATTGTGCTTTCCATGTTGAGCAGGTTCAAGACGGTAAGATCTCTTTGCAGTGTTCCATGAGTAATGTGCAATTTTGAGTTTGTTAGCGTTAGTTCAGCATCCAAGCAAGTGCTGCAGTAGGGTTTAAACAAAATCCCCTCTGATTTATGGGGGAACTGGAGAACTTGCTTATAGGAAGCAACAGTGTACGTACAGATTTCTGAGGAAGGATACCTAAGGACAGCTCATCTGTAAGGAAATCCATCCTGTGAGTCCACCTTTCTGGGTAGAGAGAAGAGCTGATTGCTCTGCAGAAGAGAGTTCACCCCTTTGTTGAGCCAAAACTATGCTGCTTCACCATTACTTAAGCTTTAAACTGCTGAAAGCTGCAAAACAAAAGACCTTAAGGTAGGTCTAGTGAGAATTTAATCTCGTTGTGAAAGTAGACACAATAAGGTGTCTTTTCAAGCCACTCTACCCACCCAATAGTTATGTGATTTCATCTGCATCTTGTGCTTAAGAGATGGCTGGTGTCAACAGCACCTCTGGTTTATAAATGGCCAGGTCTAAGGAAAGCAAGCAAGTCGCTTTCCATAGGCCACAAGAGAACTGGGGTTATTCCTGGAGAAAAATTCCAGGCTTCCGCTTCAGGGCATGTCTGCCTCTAATCTGGATGCTGCCTGTGTTTCCAATCAAAACTGAATAGTATGGGAAAAAAACAGGTAAATACATTAGTCTTTCTACTGTTCGTGTTTGCAAATTCCTCGGAAAGCCATTGAGATGGGATCCTTGGTTTGAGTGCAGTGGGACAGTTCTGTTAACCTGACTGCAGCTGGTCAACACAGCAGTGTTGTTCTGTTTACACAGCTTTGTCTTGCTGGGAATCTGTGAATCATAATGGTTTTGCTAGCCCTCTGACTGCCCCTGGAGATGAGTTTACCAAATGCTGTTTCTGTTTGGCTACTTTCAGCTGTTCGGTGTCCTGCTGTGGTGCGTGAGCTGGGCAGATCTCTTCTACTCTTTCCACGAGCTCCTGCAAAACAGGACGCCTCCACCAGTCTATTTTGTAACTCCATTGATCGTTGGCATCACCGTGGTTCGTAACTGTTTCTGTTTATTGTGACCAATAAGAATAACCCTTTCTTAGATGAAGGAGGAAAGGGTTCCTTTGCATTCATTGCCTCATCCTGTACTCTTTTAGCTGAATTATTAGTACTTGTATTACTGAAGCAAATTTTGCTTACCGAAAAGGCCGCAGTTACAGATATCTCTCTCATGTAGATTCAGGTAGGTAAATTAAAATCTTTATAATGGAGCGATTGTTCTGCCTCCCACCTTGCTCTCATCTGTTTCTCCAAGCTTGTGATCCAGGTGTGGAGAGAATTTGGGTATGACTTTGCCTAAACAGGGAGATATGAGACAGCATGTCTTGTGCATTTTTCAGTACTGTATTGGACTTTGTAAAACTGTGTCTCTTATCTGGCGGCTGTTCCTCTGTTAAACAGAAACCAAATTTGCTTTGCCTAGGATGACAAACAGGCTTGTGGCTGTTGTATGAAAAATGAAGCAGTAAAATTTGCCCATTAAGTTTTTAATTCCCTTGGTTATATTTTTTTAAAAATACCATTCTCTAGACAAGTCATGATTGTCCATCTGGACTGGAGAAATGACAACTCTTACACTTGTTTAAAATGTTTGTAGCTAATATTTAATTGTGCCTAGTCCTAGGCACAAAATCTGGTTTAAAAATTGAATTCTGGAGATGAGGCTTTGAAAACAGTAAAACCAAATTATTTCATAAAGTTATTTGCTGCTTTCCTTAGATAGAGGAGGTTTTGCCATTGACTTCTGTGAAGTTATGATGGGGCCTTATTTCAAAGAGGTCCTGTTGTCAATGATGACTATAATAGCTGCCAACTGAGAGCGTGAATAAGAGGAGCAGTGGGATGGGATTGTGTTCACGTGTTCCTGTATTTACTTTTACAGCTGTTAGCTACACTGCTTATTCAATACGAAAGGCTGAGGGGAGTTCAGTCCTCTGGAGTGCTCATTATCTTCTGGTTTTTGTCTGTGCTCTGTGCCGTGGGGCCTTTCCGGTCTAAGATCGTGACTACAACAGCACAGGTAACATGCCATCCTTGTTAGCACTTGGAGAACAGGAAATGTAGCATTAACATCTCTGTGAAGGGAATGAATCACCGAGTTTGGAATCAGATCTGAGCCCAGCTTTTGCCAGGGAGAAAGAAAAGTTTGGTTCCGTTGCCTTGACTCAGACTTGTATAACTTGAAGGGAACTGGGATTTCTCATGCAATGTCAAAAAGCGTATTTTGCTTAGCCCAAGGTTATACTGGAAACCTGATAGACATGAGAGGGCTGTACCAATACTGTATGTATATTAGAACAGACTTTTTTTTTTTTCCCTTTTGCAGCCCCCTTCCCCTGCCATGCTTAAATAGGGATGGGTAGTAATCAGAGATGATGCGTTTTAATATGTGATGTTCCCTTTTTTGCTTAGGCAGCTTGGCCACATGGTACAGCTCCATAGCCTTTCTTTTGTCAGTGCCTGATGTGCTGAGGACAGCATTTTGATTCCAACTGTGGCTTTAAATAGAGAACAGAAAGTTGGAGGGAGGGGAATGAAACCTGGGCTGTTATGATTCCTGTTTGAAAACATAGCAGGTTCTCCCACAGTAAGAAAGTTGTTATGTTTTTCACAGAAACAAATTTCACTAAGTAGGGCACAGCAGATTGCTTCAGTGATTAGATCATCAAAGGCTAGAAGGAAAAGGAGTATTTGAAAAACATTAAGGTGATTGCTTCTCCTCAGTGAAATCAGTGTTGATTCTGTTTGATGATTTCTTTTTTTTTTTATGCTTACTTTTTCGTAACTGTCAGCAGCATTATCCTTTTAGCAAGGATCTTGCTATAGCAGGCTGCTGTAAATATTCCAGCAGAGATTGAATTAAACCTTAAACGGCAGTCTATGCAGAACTTCTTCAGAAAATAGCTGTAATCTTGGTGAGACCCTTTCAAACACCACTTAAAGTCAATTTTCAAACTGTAGTAGTGGTGAATAAGTACAAATATTGGACTATCAATGTTTGAATCCTTAATCAACTTAAAATTATGGGTGCAGAGCCTTAGAACGGGTGTGGGTAACTTTTCTCCTGTTCTTGCAACTGCCAAGGACCAAATATTCTTTCTCTTGCACTTAAGGTTTAAACATTTTAAGTGAACAATGAGAGCATTCACAGCTACATTAGGGTATGAAAGAGCTGTATAAGGGACATACCCTCACAGTAAGAAGTTTTAAGTCAACTGCGGACTCATATAAGTAGGAAAGGAGATATCTCTAGAGCAGATGGAACTGTTATTATGCAATACAGTGGTTTTTTGCAGCTTCTTCTGAAAGTATTTAATGATGATGGCTTGTCAGTGACAAGATACTAAAGTAAATGAATGTTCCCTGATCTGGGTTGACAGTTCCTACACTTAAGACATGATCTTGCAAGAACCCCTGGAGGTAATTTAAAAGGATGTCATGTAGCTCTGATTTTAGAGGGTGTCTGCATGCAGTGAAGTTGTATAAACACTTTGAACTTGACATAATTTAATGAAAAGCTTGGAGATAAGCATGTTCTTAGGCACTTTACAGAGTACATGCATACTTTTGTAAGATAATTCCTGCTAGCAACTACTTTGCAGTATTCAACTCTAGAGAAAGAAAGGAATTGCCAAAAGAAGCTGTGAAAAAGTCAGAGAGAGAGAGAGTGTGTGTGTTGGGGGGGGCTGGGAAGTACAATAAAAACAATTATTACTGTATTTCTTTTTCCCTCTAGGGCCATGTAAATGAAAGGTTCAGGTTTACCACGTTTTACATCTACTTTGCTTTGATAATCATTGAGTTGATCCTTTCATGCTTTAAAGAAAAGCCTCCATTTTTTTCCCCTGTTAATACAGATCCTGTAAGTATTTTTACTTTTCTTTATTTACATTTTACAGACTATATCACGCTTTGAAAGTTCCACTGAGAATACTTGTCATTGAAAACGCCTTTGTATTGTCACTGAGATTGCAGTAGTTGGTGACACCCTTATGAAACACTGGGGGTGGAGAGTAATATTGGGGTTTGAAGCCTTTTTCCATTATTTGTGCCATCAGTAGTGACTGGAAGCTATGTAGCAAAAGCAGCGCCCCTACTTGCTGCTTCACAGCAGTTGAAATTACATTTCTGAACATTAAAGTGTAATATTAATTATTATTTCAAGAGTGGGTTTTGTGGAGGTGGTGGTCTACTTGCTTAACATTAATTTAGAGTTAGCTAAAGTCTATAAGGGTTGTCTTAATAAATGAGTTCTATATGTGTTGAGAGTAGAGGTGGAAAAACATTAATAACGGAAGATATTAGTGGTGTCACAGATTAAATTTCTTCTCCAATTCATAAAATGGTCTCTATAATTGGATTTATGTTTGAACCAAGCTGAGAGAGAAGTCGAGTTCATTTCTTAAAATGAACATTTCAGAAACTATAGAATGACATTTAACCTCATATAAGTGTGATTTAAAGGCAGTATATGAAGCAATTTTTAAAGATAAAAGGAGTTCTACATGACATGGGAAATGAAAGAAATCAATTTTATGTCTCATTAGGATGTAGGTACATACGTGTAATATACCCAAACTAAGCAAAATTGACTGTCGTCTTATTAAAGTAATGGTAAATGTCTTGCTTTATTTTGGTTTCTTTCCCCCCATAACTTTACTATAGAATCCATGTCCAGAGTTAACTTCAGGCTTCCTGTCAAGATTGACATTTTGGTGGTTTACAAGGTGAGCTTCTCTTTTCAAGCTGTTGGACAACTGACAACCTCAAAGTCTACCTGTGACACATGTTGTACAAAGTTAGCAATGCAGAGATTTTTCCTCTCTAAGTAGTTGATGTTGGATGCTCTTTCATCCACAGTGGTGTCAGCACTTCTAGAATTTTTGTTTTTACGAACCACTTTCAGAGTGCTCATACTGCCCAGATTTCTTCTCTGAAGAGTAGTGGCAACAATTGTGGCATGACTAATAGAGTATACAGTGATTGTGCTTATCGTGTGCTGGAGTATAACCTAAACCAAGATGTAAGACTGTGTTCCACAAGATTAATCGTGGCAACCTTTCACCCATCTGAGGATGCATTTTGTTTCCTGTTGGGGTTCTTGGGTCAATGATTTTTTTATAAGGACATTTTCTATGCAAGAGGGAAAGTAAACTGGGTTATCTATACAAATGATTACCACTGATACTGCTGTCAAAAGGCATGTGTATTAAAGATGCAAATTTGAGATTGGGCTTACTACTACTCCATGATAAAGAAGTGGAACAGCTGTCAAAGGTCAAGTTAAGACCCATTTTTTCCATAGTGGTTGAGGGTGTTGAGATCTTCATTCTTACATCCACGTAACTTCATTGTCGTGGCAATAGCCCTATAAACTTCTTTTTAGTGAGAGTGTGAGATCTTTCTAAACTTCCAGAGTTTTGAATGTTCAGCTTTCCCATCAAGAGTCTTGGCAAGTAGATGTTTGTAGCCCTTGACAAAATTCCTCTTACAGTTGAGGAACTGTAGTTTTCAGAGAAATCTGTTTTTTTTCTTTAACTCACGTGTGCTTCACTTCTGCATTTTGTTCACCTCTGACAGTTATTCTAGACAGACTTAGTTATTTTCACTTCTAAAGCTTCACTCTTTTCATTTAACACCACAGTTTCATTCAAATGCTTCTGGTAGTTGGTTTTTATTGTCCTTTTTTTCCTGAAGTGATGTTTTCAATAAAATACATGTAATCAAAACTATGTAATGTCCTTTCCTTAATTGCAAACATCAATATAAGGAACAGAGGGAGATGGAGGTATAATTATCACCCTTTCTGTGGAGATGTATCTTCTTACTTTTGTTAGCTTAATAGTCCCAGAGTTACTAGCAGTGCTTTAAGTACTATTAGCCAAACTGAACTGAACTGGTTTTCTCTATATGTGCAGCATGGCAATTCTTGGTTACAAAAGGCCCCTTGAAGATAAAGATTTGTGGTCGCTGAATGAAGATGATACTTCAAAAATTATTGTGCAGCAACTAAGTAAAGAGTGGGACAAAGAAAAAGCAGAGTGCAAACAGTAAGTATATTGTCCTGGAACAAGTCTGCAAATGGAGATTGATCCGAGTCATTTCAACATTAATAAGCTACTCATCCCTGAAAATGAGCCAACTAAAAATGGCACCTACCTCTTCAACCTGTGTGTTCTTCATTAATATTAACCGTCTAATTTGCTTACTTAATATGTCTAGGCAGAGGCAAGCAGGAGCCCTCTGGGGCTTGTGTACTACATACGTGCTTTTTAACTAGGTGCTTAAAATCTACATGAGCAGGTAGTGCCATTTACCAAGTGGAGAAGGGCTGAAGATACGTAAGCAGAAGGGATTGAGTTGGTTGGATTGTAGAAAATGAACAACTTTCATCACTGAGCTGGTAGATGTCTAACCCCGTAATTGCCTCCCTCCTAGGCATGTTAGAGCACAACTTCTAGGCACCATAAACCAAAACGAATTCCTCATCATCCCCATCGTGATTTTTTTGGCCTGACACTATTTTTAGCCTTAAGGCTCTTAGCAGTGAGCAACTTTTCACTTTCTAGCAGTAAAGATACGAAACTCAAAACACATGAAAGGCGGGAGGGGAAGAGATATCCCACTTTAAGAGCTGAGACCCTACTCCTGTTGCCTAGAAAGTTAGCAGCAAAATTCCCATAGTCTCTGATGGAAATGGGGTGAGGTTCAGAACATTCATATAGTTACATCCATGCTGGAGAGGATATCCTTTTTATTGCATGTTCTGTCCTAATCTAATCTTAAGAAATTATCTATTGTACAACTGTGTTTCCTTCTCCCACTGCTTAATGTCCAAAATGTTTTCAAACAAATAGATGTGATAATAGTGTGTTTCAAATGAAAAATGTCAATAAGGAGGAGGCCTGCACTTCCATTTCCTTTCATTGTGGAGATTTCTCCTCCATGTGGAGGCTTTCCTCTGTTCTCTTCTGTGCATATCCTTGCCAAATTGGAAAGACCCTATTATGTGATAATATTAGGAGAGAGTTGTAAGGTTCTTGGCAAGGGTGATTATGATGTGGAGAGTTCCACTTCACAGCTAAAATTTGAAAGGTTTCCAGCACTAACACCAGCAGCTTGTCCACTAGTGCTCTGTGTGTGCTGTGGTTTTACTTCGGGGTTTTTTGTTTTCTTAATGTCTCTATTTTTACAGTGTGGAATAATGTGCATTGTCTGGGTTCTGGTCTTTTGCTGCACAGACATAAATCTTACTCCCTCAGGCTTTTATATAGTAAGAGCACAGCCATTGTGCAGAAGTGCCTAGGGTCCAGGAAAACTTTTGCTAGGAAACCAGAAACCATGCCTGGAGTTTTGTCATGGGATTCATTGCATTTTGGAAATTATTCATACAAACTGGGGCCAGTTGGCAATGAATTTAACCATAAATTCTGGCTTGTATTTAGCTCAGGTAAAATTTTGTGGTGACTATATTAATGATTCTAAGGTGGGGAAAGAGCAAAAACAAAGCAAATCACTGTATTCCAGATTGCTGGGTTTCACGTAACTCTAAAAGCTTCGTGGCTCTGCTTATTCTTCAATTATAAGTAGGTATTCTCAATTATTTCATGTCAAATAACGCTAGTGGTATTTGCTTGGGAGCTGTTGTAAATAGGTTTGGGGGTTTTTTTACCTCTTCTCATTAAATCTGATCTGAGCAAGCTTTTGTGACATTAAAAATGCTGTGTCAAGTTGTACATGTGTTGAAAGTGTCATGGAAAATACTTCCAGTGTACACAGTAGTAATTTATTTTAAAAAACTTCATCAGCTGCAACTCTGGCATAGCTAAAGCTTTAAACTTGTTTTATTGTAATGACTATCACATGTCTATTGTTCCTAAGCCTACAAAACCTTTTTTACATTTTGCTTCACAGCTGTCTTGTGAATTACTGTTTAATAATTGCTCATAATTCATTTTCTACTAATGAGTTACAGGAGAGATCAGTGTGTATTTAAGTTGTTATCATAGATAATAATGCATGCAAAGAGTATTTTTCCTCTGCTTTTGCTCTCTTTGCATGTGTGGCTGAAGTCTCTACTCGCTCACTTTACTGATAAGTGCAGTCGCTTCTGAGAAAGAGCTGTGCTAGATGGAGAAGAGAGAGCTGGAATCTATTTTGCCTCACTTTTAGTTAGCTTCTGTGACTATGCTTATGAAGACAAATCGAAGATGCAGGGCCTTGTCATCACTATTAAGAAAGCTATGTGTTTTCCCATGAGATAATCATCATCTATTATCTCCCCTGCTATAAATAATGGAAACCAGGCACATGCTTTTTGTTTTGATAAAAAAACTGGGTGTGAGCAGTCCCACACACTGCCGAAAACCTGACCTCACCTAGCTACCCGTAGTAAACACTAGATGTGCATTTTCTCCCTTTGGGATTTTTTGCTGCAACAGAACTATTGCATTGCTGTTAGGTCACTGTAATAAACATTTTTAACAGCACAAAGCCAGAGGCAAGTAGTCATGTTTGTTCAAATCCTTCAATGAGTTTAACAGCCTGGTTGCCAGAAAAATAAAGCTTTGCTCATAAACTCTCCAGGTTTGATCTGGAAGGACAAAAACAACACTGTTCTTGTCTGGGGAAAAAAAAAAGTCTGGTTTAGGTTCTCCTCCTGCCCTCAAACTTTATTGCAAAGAAATTGAGATTTCCACATGCCTTTGTTTGAAAGGATGTGAACAAGTTTCTACCTGTGGGCTGTTAGCCACAGTGATCATTTTGGACGCTCACAAGCTGTTGGAATTATTTGACTCTACAGCCAGCCAGCTCCAAAAAATCTGCACACTCTTTATGAAGAATCCATAAATCCAACCTCACTTGGTAGTACTTTTAAGTTATTTTTCAAATGCCTTCTTGTAAGTCTTCACTGTTCCCAGGGTCTCTCTTCCATCTGTCCCTTCTTATAAGGCTTATGTGCCCCAGACTCTAATTTCCTTCTCCCTGCTCCACTTGGACTTAACCTTCCCTGCTGACGTTCAGGAAATTGTTCTCTAGGTCCCATAGCCCCCAAGAAACAACAGCAGTTCGGTATTTGCTGGTAGAAAAGCTGCCAGGCTGCTCTTTGAGAGCAGTTCATGAAGGAAAGTTTCCCAGAGCACGCCCTCCTTATTGATAGGCAACAGAAGTCAGGCACCCAGAGGTGCTTCCAGAAAACCCACCTAGAGCCCTGGAGAGCAGCATGGAGCTGTTGGGTCCATTTTTTATCAGTCAGTCTCAAAGAGCTTTGCAGAAGAGATCACTTTCATTGGCTTATTTTGCAGGTGGAGAAAGAAAAGGACAAAGTAAGAAAGGGATAGAGCCAAACAGGGTTTAAATGCTTACAATGTCATCTAAGTAAAATTTAGGCACCTAAACCCAAAGTTTCTGTCCTGGAAGAACCTCGGACAGCTGCGGCCCAGATCTCAGAGATGGCTTAGCTTTAGAGGTGCTGTGGTTTGTGCTCTTTCAAGTTTCCAGGAACGCAAAACTGTATTTTGAGAGGGCTGTGCCTGCTTCCTCTCTTAGCTTGGCATGTGATTCAATGCCTGTCTCCCCGGAGGGATTCAGACTACTTCTCTGGAAGCAGCTGTATGATCAGATAAGGCTAAAGGTTTAGTACAGCTACTAATTGAACAACAAATACAGCCTCAGAAGGACTAGGTGAGGGTGCCTTTTGTGGTATGTAACTAGCAACTGTCAGAGAATTCCTTTACAAGAAATTGGTGATTCAAGATCAACTGTGTCCTCTGCCAAAGGAAGTCAAGCCTTCATGTCCTACTCCTTTGAGCCATGCTCTCATCCCATGGTGATTGATTTTCTGGCCTATGGAGTACACCTCATAAGTACTACAGAAAAAGAAAAGAAAAGACTCATTACACAAGAGTGGCCTATCCCCGAGCACATCTAGATCTTGTTGAAAGTCTTGCTGTTGACCAGTAGCAGAGCAAAGAAAGGAGCAGACTTTTAGATGTTACTGCAGTGCTGTACACATAGGGCAATGACATTCTTGTCAGTTGTCTCTAATTGCTTGTTTCATTCCCCTAGGAAAGAAGATGTGACATATGTGAAGAAATCTAACCATGTGCTGAATCATGTTGGTGATGGTCCAGAGGAAGCAGAAGTTCTAATCAGAGACAAAAAGCACAATAGAAGGCCTTCCTTTCTCAAAGCTTTGTTGAGGACCTTTGGGCCATATTTCTTAATCGGCTCGTTCTTCAAGCTGATACAAGACCTACTTTCTTTCGTCAACCCGCAGCTGTTAAGGTTGGTTTACTGCGTGAGTAGTTTCTCTGTGCAGTCCCTGTGGAGGCTTGGCTTTGGCACGGAGTATTTATTTTTGAAATGCATAGCTAGTTTCCCTCACAGTGCTGCATGTGTATGCTCCCTCACCTTCCCACTGAAATGCCATAAGACAGGAGTTCTTTTTTGTGGACTAAGCTGTAAATTGGGCAAGCTTCACTGAAATGCAAGATTCGTAAATCGCCCATCACCAATAGACAGCCTTGAATTACAAATTACCTGTTGCTTCATGCAGCAGTCCAAAGCAATTTGTCCCCATTTCTAAAGGATTATTTGTGAAATCAAAGCGAAGCACTGCTTGCTGGATCCAGTAGTCTCTGTACATCTGATACCCACATGTGTTGGTGGTGGCTGCAGCTGCAGCATGACTTGATATACAAATGAAGCATGATGCTCAAGTTATGTGGTGCTTTGGCCATGCCGCTGTCATCTGGGAAAGATTTTGGACCATTTAGATGAGTTCATGTGTTCTTAGTTGTGCGCAGTAATGAGAATGTGTGAGGCACAGTTGCAATAAATTGCCAAGTGAAAAAAAAAAAAAAAAAAAGAGGAACACCTGTACCTCCCATCTCCAGGGGCACCGATTGCTCAGCCTGATCCATAAAGGAATTTGCACGATTCCCACATTTTTTTCTCTGTTAGTATTACTCTTAAAGTGAGAATTTCACCAGATAATCATTACCTAAGAAGAAAGTAACAGTGGAAATACCAGCATGTCTATCAAACAATTGTTTTTTATTTCTAAATCAATGGAAAAGCACACAGTGCTGTTAATCCATGAGAGGAATGGAGTTTGGATGGAGGCCACAGGTGGATGTGGGGAAGGGGAGAAGAGAGGGCCTTGCTCCTATATGAGCATCTCTTAAAATAACACCAGTGTGGAGCTGTGTTCTGAGATCATAGAATCATGGAATAGAATCATAGAATTGTTTAGGTTGGAAAAGACTTTTAAGATCATTGAGTCCAGCCATTACCCTAGCACTGTGAAGTCTGCCACTAAACCATGTCCCTAAGTGCCACATCTACACTTCTTTTAAATACCTCCAGGGATGGTCACTCAACCACTTCCCTGAGCAGCCTGTTCCAATGCTTAATAACTGTTTCGGTGAAGAGATTTTTCCTAATATCCAATCTAAACCTCCCCTGGCACAACTTGAGGCCGTTTCCTCTTGTCCTATCGCTTGTTACTTGGGAGAAGAGACCGACACCCGCCTTGCTACAACCTCCTTTCAGGTAGTTGTAGAGAGCGATAAGGTCTCCCCTCAGCCTCCTTTTCTCCAGACAGAACAACCCCAGTTCCCTCAGCCGCGCCTCATAAGACTTGTGCTCTAGACCCTTCACCGGCTTCGTTGCCCTTCTGTGGACACGGTCCAGCACCTCAATGTCTGTCTTGTAGTGAGGGGCCCAAAACCGAACACGGTATTTGAGGTGCGGCCTCACCAGTGCTGAGTACAGGGGGACGATCACTGCCCTAGTCCTGCTGGCCACAC
The DNA here is from genome assembly GCF_026419915.1 of Harpia harpyja. Lineage (NCBI taxonomy): Eukaryota > Metazoa > Chordata > Aves > Accipitriformes > Accipitridae > Harpia > Harpia harpyja. The sequence continues at coordinate 7,250,689 of NC_068953.1, read as the reverse complement.
GATTTCTGATACGAGCCAGGATGTTATTGGCCACCTGGGCACGCTGCTGGCTCATATTCAGCTGGCTGTCGACCAACACCCCCAGGTCCTTTTCTGCTGGACAGCATTCCAGCCCCTCTTCCTCAAGCCTGTAGCGTTGCATGGGGTTGTTGTGACCAAAGTGCAGGACCCGGCACTTGGCTTGTTGAACCTCATACAGCTGGCCTCAGCCCATCGATCCAGCCTGTCCAGATCCCTCTGGAGAGCCTTCCTACCCCCCAGCAGATCAACCCTCCCTCCCAACTTGGTGTCGTCTGCAGACTTACTGAGGGCGCACTCTAGGTGGACAACATCCACAACCTTTCCCTCGTCCACTAAGCGGGTCACCTTGTCGTAGAAGGAGATCAGGTTAGTCAAGCAGGACCTGCCTTTCAGGTACCTGAAACCCATGCTGACTGGGCCTGACCAGCTGGTTCTCCTGTACGTTGCTGCATGATGGCACTCATGATGATCTACTCCATAATCTTCCCTTGCACCAAGGTCACACTGACAGGATCCTCCTTCCAGACCTTCTTGTAGATGGTTGTCACATTTGCTAACTTCCAGTCAACTGGGACCTCCCCAGTTAGCCAGGACTGCTGATATCTGATGGAAAGTGGCTTGGTGAGCACTACTGCCAGCTCCCTCAGTACCCTTAGGTGGATCCCATTTGGCCCCATAGACTTGTGTATGTCTAAGTGGTGTAGCAGGTCGCTAACCATTTCCCCTTGGATTATGGGAGCTTCATTCTGCTCCCTGTCCCTGTCTTCCAGCTCAGGGGGCTGGGTACCTGGAGAACAACTAGTCTTACTATTAAAGACTGGGGCAACGAAGGCATTACGTACCTCAGTCTTTTCCTCATCCTTTGTCACTATGTCTCGTCCCGCATCCAATAAAGGATGGAGATTCTCCTTAGCCCATGTTGTTCTGTGGGTGGTTTGTGTCATAGCCAGAAGTTTGCTAAAAAGAGGGTCTGACCCAATATGGTGACATTTAATAGCTTACAGTCTGTCTTCTTCCAGAGTCCCTAGTGAAGAGGAGGCAGCTGGCTTCCTTGTGAGAACACATTAAGTATAATCTATTCTGGGAATTTCTCAAATTTGCATAAATTCCTGGATATGTTGTCAGTGATATCTCAAGGCATGTGATGGGGAATTTCAAGTCTGAATTCCTGCAGTCTTGGAAAATGCACTGCTAGTGGTAAGAGAAAATGAAAAAGCCATGGCTGTCTGGCAGGTTGCATGTAAGATAGTTTTATGTTTCTAAAAAGATTGCTGAATCCCTTGCTGGGACTACGAGGGAGGGATTTTCCTGAAGCTGTCCACTTACAGCATGACTGACTGGTGCAGTGCAGAAGGAAGATCTCTCTGGACTGGAAGAAGAAAGATGGAGCAATCTCATGCTTCTAACACAAGGCTCTGGGGCCTGATTTGTAGTTTCCCGGTGTATTTTCCCCCTGCTGATTATTTGAACCATGGAGCCAAATCTCTGTTCCTTCTGTATTTTGACAATTCAATACTCTGGTCAGTAGGCTGAAATCACAGATGTGATTTTTGAGAACACTGGATGTTGCCAGAAGTTGTTCTGCTTGTTTGCTATATGACAGTGTGCAGGTCTTGCAGGGAGAGCAGCTGTGTGTAGTAAGAAATGGCTTATTAATAAAAGATGATATAGCCAGTTTAATGGTACTACCATTTTACTGAAAAAGTAGGAGTGAAGAACTCTTATGCATCCATCCAGGAGGATGTCTTTTAATCTAGCTTTTTTTGTGGGAAAACACCCCAGGCAGAAGCACTCAGGCTGCTTGAAAAGGGTTTGGGAGAGAAGCTGGTTTCTCCTGCTTTACTGCACTGTCCTACTGTGTCCTGTCATTCACCTCTTGCCCTGGAGGGCTGCCCAGAAGAGCTCAGACAGTGAGCCATGTGTTTAAATGCTGGATCTTGGGGGAAACCTAGAGTTTCTCATCATATTTCATTTTCTACAGGCTCATTTGCAAATGGACTTTCTCACTGGCAAAGTCTAAGGTTTTGCTGTTGGATCTTTGCAATGTTGTTTGACTGAAATCGTAACTCAGCTTGCATCCTGGAGAGCTGTTTACTTTTTGTGGTTAGAGAGAGGATGTGGGAGGATGCCATAGTTGAGAGAAGCTGTGTTATGTCCCGTTAAACTTGCTGCATGTTTTTTATTTTTGTTTCTTTTTCCTTTTCCTTCCCTAATCTTCTGAAAAACAGTGTATTAATCAGCTTCATTAAGAACAAAGATGCCCCAGCCTGGTGGGGATTTTTGATTGCGGCTTTGATGTTTATCTGTGCTGTGCTGCAGACTCTCATACTTCACCAGCATTTCCAGTACTGCTTTGTTACTGGGATGAGGCTGAGAACTGGGATCACTGGAGTGATATACCGAAAGGTAAGACTGGAAGTGTTTCATGGGTTGGAACACCAGTGTATAGTCAAGCAAGTGGTCTTAGTTCTCAAATACTCATGGAAGAACAGGCATATTGGAGAATAGCCTCTTGGAATATAAAAGATTGGGTTTTTGTTGAGTTTTTAGGAGTACCTCTATCATACTTTACAGAATTTTCTAGCGATCAGCAACTTAATGTGGGTGTACTGGTAGGTCACCAGATGTATCACAGGCTCGCTTGGTATCATTGGTTCACTTTAAATATTCGGAAAAGGGATCCAGGAGAATAGCGTTTGTGCTATGAGTCGATTAGATGCAACTAGGTTTTCTTCAGAATGCTACATACTGCTTGAGACAGAAGTGCTCACAAGCAAACCATTTCATGAAGTCTTGTTCTTTGGAGATTAGGAATTGATGTAGGTGTGAATTATTTTATTCTTGTTGGAGACGCACATTCTCGGGGAGTGTCTTGTTTTGCTAATAATTGAGGATTTCTTCTCTGTGTTTCTCCATACATATCAAGATTGTGAATCCACTGAATGCCTCTTATTTCTCAGTCCTTAGTCATCACAAACTCAGCAAAGCGCTCATCTACTGTTGGAGAAATTGTCAACCTGATGTCAGTAGATGCCCAACGTTTCATGGACCTGATGACTTTCCTGAACATGTTGTGGTCTGCACCACTCCAGATATTTCTAGCTTTGTATTTCCTCTGGCAGGTACAGACATTGTCATGTTTTTTCAGAATTTGTCTAAATGATGTGCAAGCTTATTATTTTTTTGTTAATTTGACCCACCACTGCTTTTTTAGAAACTTACTGTTCTGCCTTGTAGTAAAATAGCTTGTACTGGTGTACATGATCAATTACTCTCTTAATTATTGTGTTCAGCTAGTAGGCAAGATAAGGCATTTGAAGCAAAAGATAGCCTTCGTGTCTCCTCTGTCCCTACCATGCTTTGGTAGGACCAGTCTTGGACTCATCACAGTGTTTGCAGTAGTTGATGCAAATGAGAGCTTGAGGGAAATGGTTTAAAAACCAAACCAAACAAAAAAACCCGGACATAGGAAATGTAAGCCATGTATAAAGATTATATCATGCCATATAAAGAAGTTTTGTGCAAGTCAACATGAAACAAATCTCACCTGGAATAACCATAATTTTTCCTTTGCTCCAGTGAAGTTGTTTCTGATTTATTCCAGGTTCAGTCTGAGCACTGGCTTTCATCTTTGAAATGTCTCTATGCAATTAATCTGTTTTACTGCATAAAATGTTAGCATCAACTTAACCATATTGACTTAGACTTGAAAGCCATTAAGTTGCAGCAGTTTTATGTGAGTTGCTGCTCCGCTGGTAAGCTGCACTCTGGTAGCTAGCAGTTTGTATACTTTTACTTGCATTGAGGGTACGGGGTTAATTTAGTAATTACAGTTCTCTAGGTTGGAGAGAATTCAATGGAAAAAATCCTTCTGTGTGGCTTATTTGTTCCCTTTCTACATTTGCTCAATAGCTCTGTATTTGCATTAGTTGAAACTTAACTTTCCCCTTCCACTGGGAACCACTTAACAGGTAAATCACAAAGCACTCTGCTATCACCAATACTAGCATAATAATAATTCAAGGTGGATGCGGTCATATTTTTCTGTCTCCTCCTCATAGTTGTTCTGTGAAATCAGAACGCTTTACTGGGAGGAGTTCAACTTGTCTATGTAAAACATTCATTTCTGTTTCTATAACCTGCTGTTGTTTTGATGCTCACCATAGGGAACGGTAGCACTTGGGTACAAGTAACAACAACTTACCTTTTTTCTTTCAATCAAGACTTTAGGGCCTTCTGTGCTGGCAGGAGTTGCCGTGATGGTTTTACTTATCCCATTTAACTCTGCAATAGCAATGAAAACCAGAGCATTCCAGGTAAGGTACCAGCAGAGAAGGTGATGTTATCTGAATTGGCAGCTGTGCTATGAGAAAGGCAGGCATCAGTGGTTGTTTTGGCCATTAATGAGCTGCCATTTGCACCAATTTACTTATGAGTAAGATTGTATTGAAATATTTAATAACTATATCTTCTCAGATAGTTTTTTCCATAGTGAATTGAATGCTAATTAAGGGAAAGGTGTGGCATTGAGTCAGTGGCGCTGTTCATATTGCTGGACCTGCTCCTGGGATTAGGAAGAAGTTTCTTTGTCTCCATATCCCTTCACCTGGTAGCTTCTTCTAGGAGTGCCTAGAGAAAGGGCAAATAAATGCTGTTCTTTGAGCTGTGAATGACTGTTTTCAGAGATGGGAGCTGAAACATGGTAGCTTGGTTTTTATGCTAATAGCCAGTGTTGACTTTCACTGCTACAGAGCTGGGCTAAATTTGAATTATTATCTTAAGATAAAAGGATCCTTTATTCCTTTCTTTGTAGTCTTAGTCGTCTCTAGTCAAGGAAGGCTGAAAAAACCAATATAATAGTGCCCTCTGGCTTTGTGCTAGTAAAATCTAGTAAGTGGGTTGTGCTGTGCAACTGATCAGTGACTGTTTGGAAGGTTAAAAAAAAAAAAAAATCAAGTTGTTGATGTAACAAAGGTATGAGTTGGAAAATGAATATAAATGATGGCATTTAAGCACAGCCTTAGTAACAGAGTGGTATTATTATGTGCCTTAAAGAGACATCCAGATTTCCCATTAAATCTCTTGGATACTGACATGTTAGTATTAACATTCCTTTTCTCCTTGCCCATTATAAGATGCTCAGAGCTGCATAACTTGGTGTGCATGTGTCTGTGAATGCAGTTTTTCATTTTGTCTATACAGCTGAGCAGGGATTTTTTTTTTTTTTTAAAGTAACTGAATGAAGCACTGTATTCTAATGTATAGGAAAAAAAATAAACTAGGAGTAACCACAATCTTCAAGGGATGCCATAAGAAATACAACTGTGCACATCAGGAAAAAAATCTGAAGAAATCAAAGGAAGAAGTAGGGTAGCATTTTTCTGAAGTGCCTGAATCTTTTTTTAAGGTGGTTTTGAAAATGTAACCCCTAACAGTGAAGATGAGTAGAAAACTTTTCTACTCTGCTTTTCAGCCATTTTCTTTGATTTTTGGTTTCTTTGGATGTATAGACTTGCACAATAAGCTTACTGATAACAGTCTGGCTTGTTTTAATTACCTTTTGCATCCTCTTTAGAAATAGCCCAAGGACCATCACAGCTGTGAGACAACATGTTGAAAGCTCTTTTCTAGTCATTCATGTGACGCTCTGTCTCCTGTGTTTACTAATAACCTAGGTGGAACAAATGCGATATAAAGACTCCCGCATTAAATTAATGAATGAAATTCTGGGTGGCATAAAGGTGCTAAAGCTGTATGCTTGGGAGCCATCATTTTCAGAAAAAGTGTTGGAGATACGAAAGAATGAGCTGCGAGTTTTGAAAAAATCTGCGTATCTCAATTCTTTGTCCACCTTTGCATGGATCAGCGCACCATTCCTGGTAAATTGAATTTGCATGACTTTCTAAGCTGCACAAGTACATCCTTGAAGGATAAGCGTGAGGCTTTCTGCTTGCTAAATGTACATAGGAATAAAATGTAAATACTTTTTAAAAAAATTATTCACATGCTTTGAAGCAAAGTTCCCTGTTCTCTAGAGCCTTTTTGTTAATCGGTATTAAAGTATTTCTTGATAAAGCCTGCCAGTGAAAGCTGGGAATAGCTGTCTTGGGAGAATTTCCAACCACTTCAAAGTACTTCCCATAACAAATTGAAACTAGAATTTGAAACCTCAGAGATATTTGTGAATAGCAAAAAAAATTTTAATTGAGTCAGTCAGGACAACGTCTGTCTTAAGCTCTCGTTTCTACCTTTTGTGTTACAGTGCTCTGCTTGTTTTAGGGGGAGAGGGAGTTGTTAAATTATTCTACAACCTAACAAAAGATTGATTTAATGTAAAAAATAAAGCCCAAATGATACATTGCCAATTCTGAAATGCTTTTTCCTCAGTTTTCCCTTTCCTTCTATTTTCCACTTCATTGCACTGTGATCCCTTTTGCAGAAAGGGTTTTGGTTTTGGTGAATAAAAACATTCAGATAAGTGCTTTGTCAAAAATATTCCTAGCCAACTGTTCTCAAGATCAAAGGCCCAACCCTGCAGAAATATTCTTAATGGCCTCAAGATCCTGCCTCTTTCATGTTTACTTAAAGTTAATGCACTTCCTTAAATGCACATTCCCGCTCCTGCTCACCATTAGTTTACTGCGTAGGATGGTCCCTCCACAGTGGATGGTCCCTGTCATACAGCAAACCAGCAAATTACTTGGATTTTACTCCCTTTCCTGTTGATCAGTAAGTCTTGTTTGCTTAGCCTGCAGTTTACAATGGGAAAATTTGGTTGGGTGGAGTTGGAGATGCAGCCAAACCGCAGCCGGGTAACTGTTTCTCATTTTTATTTACCTGAGTTCTGTAGTTCACCTCTTGAATCTCCTAGTGCAACTAAATGTATCCATTAGTAATCTGAAAGTTATTTTATTTCACATGCCCTTTCTTATATCAAGTTGTTCATACAACTTGTTATTCTTAAAGCATGTTGAAAAGGTCAGAAACAGAGAATTTGCCCAATTTTGTTGTTGATACTTTTATTTCAAAGATGCCTGTGAGGCTTGACTGCTTTTTAAAATGTCAAAATATTACATATGTCTCGTAGTAAACTCCCTTTCTGGCTTTTAGGTAGCATTGACGACGTTTGCTGTATACGTTTCAGTGGATGAGAAGAATATCCTGGATGCAGAAAAGGCTTTTGTATCCCTCTCCTTGTTTAATATCTTAAAGTTTCCCCTCAATATGCTTCCACAAGTCATTAGCAACATTGCACAGGTAAGGAGGATCTTGTGCATAAGTTGTTTTGAACAACTTGAACAAAAAGAACCCCAGATGTCCCTGATTTCTAGAATGCAGAGATCCCTTGCATCTGCCTGTTAGCTGGTTTTCTTTCTAATATCTTTTCCCTACGGCTGCCCTGTATTGGAAAGTGTGACATCTTCTGAGTAAGCTTGCCTGTGTGAATTTTGCTTCACTCAGATGAACTCAGCTTGGTCTGAGAAATTTCATAGTTCTAAGCTTGAATTTCAGCATAAGACCAATTGCAGGGAAAGAATGAGTCACTGTTCAGGAAGCCTGTAGGGTGAAAGCTTAAGCCATTCTGCATGCTTTCTTTTACAGTAGTAAGAGCATTAAGTCCCCATTAAAAGAATGATAAAATAACACCATGCTCTTTTCTTAGACAAGCGTTTCCCTAAAGAGAATTCAGCAGTTCCTGAGTCATGATGAACTTGATCCAAATTGTGTGGAAACAAAAGTGATTGCACCAGGTAAAGCCATCAGTATTTTTCTAAAATATGCTAATACAACAAACATCCTGTATTTGTTTTGGACTGGTTGAGTTATGAAAAAAACCAAAACCAAAAAGAAAATAACAATAATAATCTTGGTTTAAAAAAAAAAAAAGTTGCTGGTTTGAAAAGTATGTGTTTGTTGTTCAGGCTATGTGGAAATTACAGAAGTTTCTGGCTATATTTTTGAGCTTTGAGCTGAGTTCTTGGGCCTGAGTTTGCATCTGCAATGTACTGCTAATAGCACTGAATAATGAAGTGCATCCACTGACTAGGGACAGCAAGACCTGTTCAAACCTTTTGCACTGCACAAATGCTCAGGAACATTGTAAACAGTTTTGATTTCTTCTGTTGGAAACAGTATCCCAAAACAAATGAGCAAACCAGGTGGTCTCAAAAAAATGTGTTTTGTCATGTAATGCACTGTGGTGATACTGTGGTTTGAAACTTCTCTTGTGTGATGCCGTAGACGGAGGAGAAGGGATGGCTGTGTGGCTGTCATGCAATTACTGTTATACACAACCCCACCAGGAGGTAAAGGAAGCCTGCAGATCTGTAACTTTTTAGTGTGGCAAGCAAAAAGCTGCACAGAGGCAAATTTAATCTGATACATCAAAGTCAACAGCATGCAGTGTCTCCTACCGACTTGAAAGTAGTTTCTTAAGTAAAATTGTGCTAACACTTGCGTGGTGATTCTGAGCAGCAAATGTTGGGACTAGCCTCATTGGGGCAGGGTGAAGCAAAACACCTTTTCAGCTCCATAGGTCTGTAAGCAAAGTCTATAGCTTAAGCCGTGATCAGTTATTTTAACTCTGAACAAGCCTGTCTTGTGACCCACAGTCATGAGACTCTGCTTCCCATGCCGGTAGAAAAGGGAACTGCAGTGTACATGAAACACCCATAAATAATAATTCCTCTGTCTGCCAGTCTCTCAGCTGTACTATTCTGTGTAATACATTTCCTGCCTTCTCTATTGTTATGTTTTTGTCATACAGGCAATGCCATCAGTGTAACAAATGCGACATTCAGCTGGGGAAAGGAGCTTAAGCCATCTTTGAAAGAGTAAGATTCCTTTATGCAATTGCCATACAACATCTACCTGCTTCCTGGTTTCTGGTGCCTGGGACGTCTGTTTGAAAGATGTCTAGTAATATCTGCAGGCTCACTTCTGAAAAAGGTTGTTTTCATGCATCACATATGTGCATCTCTTCCGCCTTTAAAACGTCGAGCTAATCCTCATGGTTTATGGTATTTAGGTTAACAGAACAGTGCTGTAAGGCTTTAACTCCACAGCAACTCACATAAAATAGTTACCTATTGAAGGACAGAAAGGCTATGTAAATTTCTTAAATAGACATTTTTTAACTGAAGCATTGGACAAATTGACCAAATTGATCTGATGGATTATAAGGACAGTTGAGATGTCTGGGTTTGGACTTGGGCATGTGAACAGTGATCTGTTCTTTTAAGAGTCTTGTGGCATACTCATCCCGGTGGCTGTAGGTGGGCCATTTCCAGACAATGGGGGTGCATGTTTTGCTCATTTGCCTGTTTGAATGAATACAAACAAAATTTGCCTGGAAGCATATACTTCCTTATGTTATGTTTTGTTGTCAGATCAAAATCACGGAAACCTGGTAAGTGTTCTTAGAATTCTCAGTCCAAGGAGCTCATGCTGCTGTGCTGAGTGTATTATCTTAACAGGTTATACATGGATAACCTGCAAGCAAGAGGCTTAGAGTTCAAAGGAGCCAGTTTGGTGCAGGCAACCAAATCTGCAGCCAGGTTAACTTCAGTGTTCTGGTGTTTATTTCAGAAAGAACCATGCATCTCCAGCTCAGATTGCTAGCCACCTGGGCCTAAAAATTACCTGGTGACTTCCTAAAATAGCAGTAAGGCAAAACTCAACTAGAGGGAAGGAATAATGAAAAAAAAAGTGTAGTGCTTTTGAGTTTTCCTGCTTTGAATATTTCTTTTAAAAAAACCAACAACCCAAAAAAAACCCTCTTGCAGTGTTCAAAACATCAACTACCTGCTTGGTAAGAATATGCATAAGAATTAGAGCCCTAGTTCTGCATCAGAATCTGTGCAAACAGAAGTTTGGCTTGATTTCATTAGTGAAAGACACTTTGGTGGCAAAGAGACTGTGTCCATCAGTCATTTCCGTATCAGTTCACCTTCAAAACCAGGACCTAAAGCAGTCCATTTAAGAACATAATGGGGAAAACAGTAAAGGATTTTAACTGGGAAGGTTTTGGTTTTCTTGTCTTGTTGTGAACTCTATTTACCAGCACTGGAAATATGGTACTAAGGTGGTTTGAACATTTTTAGATGGGATGTATTCACTCACTACTTTCGTACAATTGCTCTTGCTTCTAAAATCAAAACCCAAAAGACTTCTGGAAGATTGTCTGCTTTCAAAATGCTTATTAACCCTGTTTGACTTGCTGATGGACTGATATTACACAGCAAAGGGTCTTAGAAGGCTTGCTACCAATCCTACTGCTTTAACAACCAAGAAGATGGATTAATGCTGTGTTTCCATTTGCTCCTACAGTTCTGGTTACAGTTGATTGTGCACAAGAAAGGTAGGAGAAGACCAGTGACCAAGCTATGCTTACTATATCCAGTCAGGCTGAGGTCAGGCTGATTTGTCACTGTGTATTTCAGCCCTGGTTTAAAGACCCATAATGTCTTTAGTAAACTAATGTTTAATTAATTTCCAGCCTGTTTCCTCCACAGTATAAATCTGTTGGTCCCCAGTGGTGCTTTGGTTGCTGTTGTTGGCCATGTTGGCTGTGGGAAGTCTTCTCTGGTGTCTGCTCTCCTGGGTGAAATGGAAAAGCTGGAAGGAGAAGTGGCTGTGAAGGTTGGTGTTGTTTACAATGCCATTTAACAATGGTATGGAAATGTGCTGCTTATGCCTGCCATTGCTTATAATGCACATCAAGCTGGAGAGGGAATTCTGTTTGCTCCTATGCCAGCTTGTCTGCATGTTTATTTGGGTTTGCCCACACCTGTTCAGTTGTGTTTTATATAAAATGACTTTCCCAATTCTATCAACTATACACCAGCAATTAGCACACATATATGTATAATGTGAATGTATATCGAACAGGAGCTACATCTATGTGCTACAGATCTTAATCAGAGTTGTAAGTGTGAATTGCTGCTTGTTACAAGTCAGAGGTTTCCTTTCTCCCTCCTTGTTCAAGGGTTCTGTTGCTTATGTGCCTCAACAAGCCTGGATCCAGAACGCCACACTGAAAGATAACATTTTGTTTGGCCAAGCTCCTAATGAACAAAAATACCAAAATGTCCTGGAGGCCTGTGCTTTAAAAACTGACCTGGAAGTGCTATCAGGAGGAGATCAGACTGAGATCGGAGAAAAGGTAAGGTGTTTTTTTTTCAAGTCAGACCTGCTTGGTGATTCCTGTTCTGTCTAGCTAAAGAGAGATTGCTGTAAAGTCAGCACTTGATTTGGTTTGATCTTTACAATGGCATCCCTGCTACAATCAACACTGAAACATGCGGGGCAGTTTTGTGGAAGGCAGTTGGACTTAAGCTTGTTCCTAACTTTAAGCATGTGTTTGTACTGTGATGCATAATTACACATCTAGCCCTGGAAGATCAGAGCATCCTCCATTTGTTGTCCAATTGTAAAGGTGCATCTGTCCAGAATACTTAAAGTCCTTCCTTCTCCTGTAGGGATAAAAAGGGAGGGAACATATGGTGTGCGTCAAGTGAAAAAGTGATATGATCATCCCTTAACACCTCATTTTAATGAGAAACTTTTACATCTGTGATTACCAACAAAGATTTTTTTTCATAGGCCACTAAATTTGAGATGGATATCATGAAGTGGAGTGGATATGTGGATTTGTATGTAAGATGAGAGATGTGGAAGATGTTCCAGGTGCCGCAGCCCTGCTTTGAATGTTTGCATTGTACATCCTGGTTGACGGTCTTCCTTTTTATAGTTTTGTGTTTTAATAGCTCCCTTTAGGAGCTTATTAAGCAAGAGGCTTATTCCGTCTCCAGATTGCTGGGTGAGTGGAAGTTTGGCAGCGAACAAACAGATTTAGAGGCGTTCTGTTCTGTCTCTGGCTCAGAGGGAGTTATTCTCTTCAGTGCCTCATGTTTCAATTCAGCATCCGTGTGTTTGACTGGGTGAGAGCCATAAAAAGTCATAGCTGTTGTTGGAACAGAGTCGAGTGGTATGTTTTGTTCTCTCCTCTCCCTTCAGGGCATCAACCTCTCAGGTGGCCAGAGGCAGCGAGTGAGCCTCGCTCGTGCAGTGTACAGCAACTCTGACATTTACCTATTAGATGATCCTCTTTCTGCTGTGGACTCGCATGTTGCAAAGCACATCTTTGACAAAGTTATTGGTCCAGATGGGGTACTTAAAGGAAAAGTAAGCTGGCATTTAGATCCTCTTAAAAATGTACACAAACTCAGAAGCACTGATGGGTAACAGGAAAGCTATTTCACCACCGAGGCTTGAGTGCTGAATCATTCCTGCATTTCTGTGTTAAACTGGCAATGTGGACACCTTCTTCCCCACAGCACAGACTCTGCAGTGAGCCGCTATTTAGCATGCCCAGAAGTGATGTGATCTAGTCATAACACGTAGAGGCAGAAATCTGGTCTGTCTTTTAAAACCCCTACTATGAGATGTCCAAAAAGAAGACATTTGCAGAAACTTGTAAAGGTTGTCAGCTTCGTATTGCTGCTTGTTACTCGGAGGCGGTGCAGTGAGGAAGTTGTAACAGCTTACTGATTTTACAGAGGTCTTTGGCAGTATCCAACCAAATTGCAGTCTCTTTGCTTCCCCTTCTACTCCTGTTACGATCTTCTCAGATGTCAAAAGGGAAGGGCTGCAAAGAAATCAGCACAAGGGAAATGGGGAATGAAAATTCAGTTGGTTTACTTCCCTCTGTGGTTACATCAGCATGCAGTAGGAAGCATAGTAAGTTCATGTACATATTTCCAAGCTAATTTGGCTAACAAGGACAGTGTATTTTCACTGGCATTTCACCTTGACGTGGTAACTCACTCCCTGTCCCAAAAACGTGGTAGTATTTGGCTTGCTGAGCAGTGTTAATCCCCACAGTGACAACTGAGAGATGTGGGTTTTTTCTTTTTCCCTATCCAGACCCGAATTCTGGTGACCCATGGTATCAGCTTCCTGCCTCAGGTAGACCATATAGTTGTGCTGGTAGATGGCAAAATCTCTGAAATGGGATCTCATCAAGACCTTCTGAAACAAAACAAGGCCTTTGCAGAATTCCTGCGAAATTATGCACTTGATGAAGACATCGAAGAGGATGAACCAACAAGTACAGTATTGCTTTTTCTTAAAACATGTCTTTTTCTGTCAACCAGATTACAGATATTTTCTCTGTATAAAATGTCCCCTGCTTCTTCATGACAGCCTGGCATTTGCCTTTCTGCACTCTATGGCCAGGTCTGTATTATTGATAAATGTTTTCACAAAGTTGTTTCAAAACTTCATGTGGTTTGTCCTAGAAAAAAAGCAATTCTTGTGTTAGAAATTATTCTGAAATTGGGAATTTATTTTACAATTAGCAAGATCAAGGTCAGCAGGAAAATGAAGTAGCCGAGAACAAACTGGGCTTGCTATCAAAGGGGCTACCTAGAGTCTGATATTTTTTCCCTGTTTATATATTGTTGTTTTTTTCATACAGCAAAGTTCAAATTACATTTTAATCTTGGGTTACTTTCCAGCTTGGTTTGATTCTGATAAAATGATACAAGATTAAAGCATTTTGGTACATGTTTCCTCTGTGTGACAGTGTTCCCACACTCTCTGATTGCAGCTCTGCTTCTCTCCAGACAGGCAGAGAGGAACATGCATGACATCTAGCAACAGCAGAGGCTTGCAGTAGTTCCTGACATGACTCCCCCATCCCAAGATCATGCCTAGATCATGCCCTATAAGTGAATTTAGCTAGAACCAATACTTGCTTAACATTTCTGATGCACCAAAGGAATGTGATGTAAATGCATTTGGCAGCCAACCTGCCTCACAAGATCTTTGCAATTTAGTTAGGAGAAGGGATGTAAGCAAAACTATGGGGGAGTTTATGCACTATGATTTTCCTGCTGTGATATTGTTTTTCATGACTCTTGCTTTGTACAGCCACCTTTTTCTGTGCTTTCTGCTTTATTCAGCAAAAAATCTGAGGTGAGTTCTTGTCTTGCAGTGCTGGAGGAGGAAGAAGTCTTGCTAGCTGAAGACACCCTCAGCATCCACACTGATCTGGCAGATAACGAACCAGTGACGAACGAGGTCCGCAAACAGTTTCTTAGGTAAACATGAGGTTCATGTATTTATAGTCTGTGTCTGGGGTGAAACACATCTGAAAGATGTTAGTCACATACTGCTTCTCAGTCTGGGCTTTAGTTTCCTTAGTTTCCTCTTACAAATAAATTGGTTTAGTATCCTTTTGAAAATAAATGTGAAAGAACATGCAAGGAAGATCAAACATCTATTCCTGCAATCCTCTTTTTAGTCCGAACTGAACCAATTTCTTAAAGCTACTCTCTGGTTCTCAGGTAACACTACTGTATGTATTTACCCACACAACACTAAAATGCTACCAGTTGCATGATAAATAAACCCTTTGTATTGTGCCTTTCCATTGGGAATCTTGGAAATCTTTAAAGTTTTCATAACCATACCCATAGATGCTGTCCAGCTAACTGTTGATGTGAAAACAGAGAAGGTCAGGGCTTAGCTTTGAAATGTCTGTCTTGTGATGAAGCCTCTAAAGGCCTTTACCAAGAGCCCAAGCCCTACCACAGCCTTTGTTAGGGACTATATTTCTAGCATCACTAAACATCACTGAACATTCAGAGGGGTGGTACAAGCACCCATAGTTGTGAGTGAGGCTGGCATGGGAACTCAGCAGAAGAGCTGCGAATAAGTCCAGTCTGCTGCATCCCAGTCTTGCCTTAGCACTGCCACAATATGCCCTTTTTCTCCTAATGACTCTTTTGTTTTAACTAGGCAACTTAGTGTAATATCTTCTGAGGGAGGAGAATGTCCCAACAAAATGTCAACAAAGCGAAGAGTCTGTGAAAAGAAGCCAGCAGAGCCTCCTCTGCCAAGAAAAAATCCTAACGAGAAACTTATTCAGGCTGAAACCACTGAAACAGGAACGGTATGGTTTGATTCCCCCCTCCCTTTTTCTAAATTTTTTTTTTCTGTTTGAAAAAAAAAATTATTTTTACATTTGATCCAGTTCTGTTAAACGTGTTGTATAAATCATGACTGCAGGCTTTAGGCATTAATCTGGTGGCCACTGATCATTGAAATTTGGGATTTTGGCAGAGGTTTCTGCACCTGGCAAGGGCTATGTACTTAGGAAAAAAAGAAGAAGAAAAAAAAAATCCTTTCCAGCTCCTGCCACAGTCACCTGATACCGCATAGCACTGCACTCCATCAGCCCTGCCTTTGCATTGCAGAGCTTTCAGCACTGTTGGTTTTTAAACTGTCTGGCTGCTGTTGAGTCCAGCTGCAGCACTGGTTGTTTGATGACCCGCAGCAGTGGGTTATACAAGCCAGCTGCCTTCTGTGTGCCAGCGGATCTGTTCTGCCTAAATGATACCTGCCACCCCAACTTGGAGAGCATTTTATGCTTATAGGTACAAAAGGGGCTGTACTCTTCCCGAGCAGGGCCAGGGAGTGAAATGGGAACGGGGAAAAAGAGAAGAGAAGGAAAAAAAGAGAAGATGGGAATACAAAAGTAAAAGAAGGGGACAGAAAGGAGCAGCAGATGGAATAGGAGCAGGGAGGTTTTGTTAAAGAAAGCCACTTCCCTCCACTTCAGAAGGCTCAGTGTGTCTTGTTTAGTCTGAGGTACATGGTCCATGGCACAGACATGTAATTAACTGTTTCTGTGGATTATTTCAGCTTTCAAAGTCCCTAATCAACAACACTTGTTCTTTTATAATTAAATTAAATTATAATAAAAACCTTCTAATGCTATTTTAGAGACTGAGTTTTTTTCTGGGTCTCTCTCTTTTTGCTTCTCTGCCTTTTTGCACTAACTTAGAGATAGCATCTTTACTTTTTGCCACAAGCATCATCTATTTATGTTCCTGTTGGGGTGCACTAGCATTTGGTACCTCATTTAAGCTGCTATAAAGACACCTGAATGGAGGCATATTCAGTACTTTTCCTTAAATAGGCCATTTAAAGTAGTCCTGAGCTCGATATGCCTGCCAAGTTGCTTCTTTTGCCTGAAAAACTTGGCTCCTGTTCTTGTTATCCATCCTTTGCTGATATTTGATCAGCCTCTTTTCGTTTGGTTTTGGTTTTTTTTTCCTCTGGTATAGTCTTAAAAACTAAAACCTCACAAAACTAATAAAATACAATTCCTCAAAATGGAGGAAAAGAGTATTTCAGAGAAGTTTCTGACTTGTTTTGAAAGTCGTCTCCCTGATGTGGAGCTCAGGCAGGTGAACTGTTCTCCGTGGTATGTTAGAGTTTGGGCAGTTTTGAACTTAGCAGTTCCTCTGATGAAGAATTTTTTTCTCTTCTTCTGTCTAAACTCCTGATTGTGTAAGTTGTACAAACCAGCTTTGGTGTGTGATTTTGCAGGTAAAGCTGACAGTGTTCTGGCAATATGTGAAGGCTGTCAGCCCTGTCATTTCTTTAGTGATATGTTTCCTATATTGCTGTCAAAATGCCGCTGCTATTGGGGCCAACGTGTGGCTCAGTGACTGGACCAACGAGCCGGTGATAAATGGGACTCAGCACAACACAGCCATGCGAATTGGAGTCTATGCTGCCTTGGGCCTCTTGCAAGGTGAGACCAGAAAAAATCATGATGTTTGAATGTTTAGTAAAGAGGAATTAGGTGGGAAGCCATGGCACCAATTGCTGGTGTCCCAAAATTGCCCCCCAAATACTTCAAAGCAAGTGAAGTAACACAGCCTGGAGCTACAAAGTCTCAGTTCAGCCCAACACTTTTAATTTTTGTTGTGAAGCCCTTGAAGGGGGTTGAACAGGTGACATGGAAGCTTGAGAGAGGTAAGTTGGACAGAAAACATGAAAACTTAGGTGCAGAAGAGTCTGAAGGGTTGGGTTGAAGTTGTAGCATTAGGACTTCTTGGAGGCTTGCGGAAAGCGGAGGGAAGATGGTTGTGCATCTGTGAATGATGCGTGTGAAATCCTGCATGCATCCATACCATGATGCATTGTGAAATCCTGCAGGACATGTTCCTGTGCCTTAGGCAGCAGTGTCCGCAATGCCGCAGTGCTAATGTACATCATAAGAGAAGGGTGGACAGGGAATGTAGTAAAGGAGAAAAAGCTTCTAGCACAACAGAAACTGCTGAGAGTCAGAGAGCTGTGAATCGGGAACATCATGTTCACTGGTTAACACATCTCCTCTTCACCTGTTAGGCCTCATAGTACTCATCTGCTCCTTCACCCTGGCAATGGGAGGCATTAATGCAGCCCGGACACTCCATGCTGCTCTGCTGGAGAACAAATTTCACACCCCGCAGTCCTTCTATGACACCACCCCAACCGGCCGAATCATCAACCGCTTTTCAAAGGACATCTATGTGATCGATGAAGTAATCCCACCAACCATCTTGATGTTCCTTGGAACATTCTTCACCTCTTTATCGACAATGATTGTAATTATAGCAAGTACTCCACTCTTCGCTGTGGTTATAGTTCCACTTGCAATTCTGTACTTCTTTGTTCAGGTAACTGGAAAAATATCTGACTACCATTGCAATGATTCTTATTCCATTGTTCATGTTTCTTTTTAGGAAAAACACCATGAATTTGGGGGAAAATTGAAATATCTGAAGTAACTACATGTTTATGTAAACAAAACATTCTTTAATTCTCTCAGAAAAAGAAATGTCCTGCGAGATGTGGTCATGAAATAAATAGGCATAACCTTTTTTTGCTTTTAAGTAATAACAAATAAGCCTACCGCTAGAGATAGAGCTGCAGTGCGCTTCAATATATTGAAGTGCGTACATATTTGACATATTGACAAGTTTTTAAGGTGGTGAGGAGTTACAATGTTGAAAGAAGAAAGCATCAATTTTATTGACTTCTGAGCAAAATCGAAGCTTATTTTATAGACCATGAATAGAGACCTGATAATGGAGGTGCAAATTCATGTTTTCATTTCTTGGAAAATGAGGCTTCTACAAATGGATTCATTTTGTTAGGCTATATTAACTAAATTTAAAGGGACATAGGTAAATTCAACTTATACTCTATAGAAATTGCAGTTACCCAATACTCTGTTGTGGCACGAAGCAAAGATAACTTTCTTGAAATCCTTCTTAATTATAGAGAATATTTTGGAGGGTTGAAGTGTGTCAGTAACAATCTCCTTTAAGTCCTTAACCTAAAAAATTTTTCACTGTTAATTAAAAGAGGAAGTATTTCATGTACCCTTCAATTTTCTCCAAAAAATGGCAGCGATTCTACGTAGCTACCTCCCGCCAGCTGAAGCGTCTGGAGTCTGTGAGCAGATCTCCTATCTACTCACACTTCTCAGAAACAGTATCAGGGGCCAGTGTCATCAGAGCCTATAGAAGAGTGAAGTCCTTCGTAGACATCAGTGATCTGAAGATGGATGAAAATCAGAAGAGTTACTATCCTGGCATAGTATCAAACAGGTAAAAAAGGCATATAACTTCTTGTTTCCACTTAGATAATCCTGTGTTTGCATAACTGGTCCAAGCAACCATTTACCACTCTGCTTACGTCTGCCTTTTTACCAGGTGGCTGGGCATTCGAGTTGAATTTGTGGGGAACTGTATTGTCCTTTTTGCTGCCCTTTTTGCTGTGATTGGTAAAAACAGCCTGAATGCTGGCTTGGTAGGACTTTCAGTATCTTATGCGTTACAGGTATGTATTACAGCTTTCTGTTCATTGATGGGTTTGCATTTTTGTAGATGGTATGGATATATTAGCAATAATTTAAGTGCTTGTTAAAGCTGAAGTTAATAAGGAAATAATAAAAATTAGTTGTGGGACATCTGGAAACAGTCGAGATTTACACTGAATGCTGAGAAACCATCAGCAAGCTCACATGCAGTAGGACTTCAGGGCACTTTGGGAGCATCGAGGTTGTGCTGCACCCCAGTATCCCTAGCAGTGGCACGCGGGAAGCTCAGGAGGTGTCAGGTGCACCCACCAAGAACAGGTCATTAAGCCCGTGCTGCTCAAATGTCCTGCATCATGCCTGCTACCTAGCACATCGGTGTGTCTGGGTAATCACAGGCAGATCAGCAGGATTCGTAAATAGGCAAGATAAACTGTACTCACCCAAGCTGTGGACAGTTTAGCAGATATAATGGCCTCACTCTTGCCAGAAGCTCTTTAGATACCATGAGTGTGCAGGATTGCTGTTAGCAGTTTTCCAGTGAGACCCATGACTAGGGGAACGACTTCCAACCAGCCTTTTTGAGAGGGCCATTTGTTAAATCACCATGGGAGGCATACACTTCTTCATGTGAGCACCTGATTATCTGTAGACTTCTTGTCCCAGTAACTGTATTAATGTCAATGCAAAGGTAATTATTCCATTTGTAATATTAATGTGAATCCATGTCTTAATAGCAGTGTCCAGTTCTGTTGTTGTTATTAAATCTGTTGTTCTTCTGTGGGTGATACTTTGTTCCTTGTCTTCTCCAAGGTGACCTTGTCTCTGAATTGGATGGTCCGAATGACTTCTGAACTTGAAACTAATATTGTGGCTGTTGAAAGAATAAAAGAGTATTCAGAAACTGAAACAGAGGTCAGCTAACAAGCGTCAAGCATGCTCACCAACAAGCATGGCAAAATTTTAATGCACACATTTACATGGTCTTTCTTTAGACTCGAAAGACGGTTCCTGCTCTGAGAGTGTTATCATTTAACCTGAACAAATGTCACGCTTTGAACTATAATTTATGCTATCACAGCTCCAAATTATTACTGCCGTCATGCAGCCTGTGCTTAGCATCTCATTTGCTGCTACTGTGAGTGGCTATAGCACAACAGAGATGAGTTTCACCATCAGAATATTGCTCCCATTGGGTTTGAAGTGTTTGATGCATAGTCCTACCTGCATGGGTGGTGCTGTGATCCTGCTAGTGAGCACAGCTGCAGTACAATTATCAGGCTATGCACATGTTTTCAATAGTATTTCTATTTAATCAGCTTAATCAGTCCTCATCTCCCATGAGAGAAGAACATCTCTAGGAACACTGTACTGCCTAATTCAGGAAAATCATCCAATCATCTACCTTTGTTGCCAAAGACTTTTAAAGGTGACAGATTGAGCTATGCTGGGAAATCTGCTCTGTGGACACACTGGGTTTTGTTAGTTCTGTGTACATGATGGGAGACTAAGAATTAGGAAATGGATGATCTGAGGAGAGCTGCAGTGTAGGGTTCTGGAGATCAAGTATTTAATCTGAAAGCTAAAAGGAAGCTAGACAAGATGCATGAGATATGTTATAAGCCAGAGCTTGAGCTGGCATGAAACAGGCAGTGTTCTATTAAAGTTAATGGAAAAAATGTAAATTTATATCCATTGAGGATTTGGCCCTGTATGCTCAGCCTTTTTTTCCTGTAAACTTTACAGCAAAGACCAAAATGGGTAGATACTTAGGAACCCATGTTTTTCCCCCATTACTCTAAATTTATTTGATAATGGAGATTTGATTTATCAGATATATTTTTAGTAACCCACAAATGTCAATGTTTGTATCTGAGTTTGAATTTTTTTTTTTTTTTAAACCTATACAAGGCGTTTCTGACTTCTGTTTTCCTTAGGCTCCCTGGATCATTGAGGGCAAGAGTCCCCCAGAAGATTGGCCATCCAAGGGAGAGCTGGAGTTTGTGAATTACTCAGTGAGGTACAGGAAGGGCCTGGATCTAGTGCTGAAGGGTCTAAACCTCCAAGTGCACGGTGGAGAAAAGGTGAGTTACCAGCTGTATGTCTTTGCTAGAACTTTGCCCTGGGCCTCCAGTGACAACCATGGAGTAGGGGACAGGGTCTACAAGCAAACTTGCCCTGGCGGTGGAGACCTTCTCAAGCTGGCATTGCAGGAGCTAGCAGTGACAACCACGCTGTTGGTGGGCCAGCATCCTCCAGGCTGGAAGCAGTAGGACCACCTGCATGGGACTTTGCAAGTTAGGCTGGCAACAGGCTACCTGACACCGTGTAGGAGGCACCAGCACAAGTGACAAAAATTCAGTGACAAGAACGCTTTTCTGAAGCCATGCAAGTGGGAGAAGGAATTCCAGCTTTTTCCACTCTCTGGCTTTCCCTGTGAAATTTTTGGCATGGAAGGAAATGTCATTCTTTGCTTCCTTAATCAGGAAATTGTCTTTGTTCTGGGAGATTCACTCCTTCACACTTCAATTGAAAGTTCTGGGTTTTGCGCGCTGGCGACAGAAGAATTAGCATGGGAGAGTCCTCCACTTAACAGGGTGTTAGTAAAAGAGAAGAGAATTATCCTTATACTAAGCAGACAGGATGACAACTGCCTTCTGGAATGGAGATACACGTGCTTACCATAAAGTCTGAATTGCCCTCTGAAAAGCCTTTATTTCTTGTCCTTGAGTGATTGGACTTCTAACATGGATACTTCAGCTAATCATCCAAAGTTATGTAGGATGACTCTAGGCCTATGTACATATTTATGTGCAATATTCAAATTATGGGAATGGAAATATATACATTACAATGTATGACATGGGTTTCTAGGGAGAGATGGTTACGTTCTTTCTTAGATTCAGATCTTGTGTCAAAGCTCTTAGAGGAATCTTGGGGGTTTGTTTGGGGTTTTTTTGTTGGGTTTTGGTTTGGTTTTAACTATATCGTTTGTTGTTAAACCTGCAATTTGTTGTAGATTGGAATTGTTGGCAGAACCGGAGCAGGGAAGTCCTCCATGACGCTCTGTCTCTTTAGGATCCTGGAAGCTGTAAAAGGGGAAATTAAAATCGATGGTGTGAAAATTTCAGAGATTGGTCTCCATGACCTTCGATCGAGGCTAACAATTATTCCTCAGGTACTGTTTCTGTGTATCACAATAAAGGAAGGATCTCTAACAGCTTAGCAAACCGTGAATAATGGTTTATCCACAGAGAAAAATGCTTTGTTACACTCGGAAAATTGTTTCAGAAAAAAAACCTATTTATACTTTAAATGGTCCTCTCCTGCCACATTATAAGCTGATGCTGGGTGATAAAACAGGATTTAGGTTAAACCATCTTTTCAGTTGGAACTTGAGTTTTAAGTCTGTATAACATAATGTATTTTCAGAGTGGATGGGATTGGGAGGTGGCCTACCTGCAGTGTAATGGAGACTTCAAAGCAGTAACTCTGTGCTTAAAACAACTAAAGCACTTGTCTAATGAAAGTTGGTTTTATATCCAGGATCCTGTTCTCTTTTCTGGAACATTGAGGATGAACCTGGATCCATTTAATAAGTATTCAGATGAAGAAATATGGAAAGCTCTTGAACTGTCTCATCTGAAGAGGTTTGTCAGCAGCCAGCCAGCCATGTTGGACTATGAATGCTCAGAAGGTGGAGAAAATCTTAGGTAAGGAATGCTTGAACTAGAAACATACACTGAGCTTTCATTCAGCTGTAACAGTGAGTAACACTGGAGCACAGGTTTACACTATAGTCTGTTGTGTCCGAAATGATTTAGCCACCTATTCCTGTTTCAAGAAAACCACTAAGGCTCAAACATTTGCCTACTGTTCTGCCTCTGCCATGAATGATCCGATTCTTCTTTGCTGCTGGGAAGCCCAAACCAAACCAAAATCCTGTCATATCAGTAAAGAAAGAAGTCTCAGGATGACAGAGTATTAGGAATAGGCAGTTCCTTAAATATGGTTTGGTAGGAAGGGAAATGCCATGGTAACATATATAACTGCTGTGCTGAATAAGAGTCCTCTGCCTAAACTGACACTTAGCAGTGTTTATTTTCCATTATTATGTGGAAGACCCATGAAGACATGAATGGGATGATAAAGTGCCATGCTTTGATATGCTGCGCTGGCTTCTGAGACTGTGGTGTAACCAGGTTATGTATGTGATGAATGTTCAGTTCCTTCCTCATCCCACAGAAACACTTGAACAGAGGCTGTGTCTGGGGTGCATTTGTAGCAGGGGAGGAAGTGTAGGCTGCCCAGATTTTTTTTTTTTTTTGATGGTAGAAAGCACTTACAGCCTCAGAAATATTTTTTTTCTTTTCTCTCTTCTTTTTTTTTTTTTTTAAGTTTGCATATGCTCAGTGTTGTTATAACTGTGCGTGTGCCTGAAAACTCAGGCAGAAGCGTTGTAATCATTAGTTTCCTTGGCTTTTGTCACAGCGATAGAAAGGGGGCATTTAATGGCTCTGTCAGGACTGGGTCAGGCAGTTAAGTGAACACATATGCTAAAACTAGCTGAGTAATGCTGCAATGTGTAGGTATTAGCTCTAGGGCTGACAGACCAGGCTGTTTGCTAAATACTATTTTTTTGGTTTGGTAACTTTACCTGATGAGTAATCTGCTCTAGTGCAAGTGATTCTGAGCAGTGGAGAGCTAAGGGCAGTGGGGCGTTTGTGAAAGCCTTGTCTCTGCTTGCAGCGTTGGCCAAAGACAACTCATCTGTCTGGCAAGAGCACTACTTCGCAAGACGAGAATCTTAATCCTAGACGAAGCGACAGCAGCGATCGATCTTGAGACAGATGATCTTATCCAGATGACAATTAGGACCCAGTTTGAAGACTGCACAGTGCTGACAATAGCGCACAGGCTGAACACCATTATGGATTACACGAGGTAAAAATTTCTTAATGGTGTGTGGCGGGGGGGGAGCTGACCAGTTTACTGGGTATGTGAAGCAGCACTTAAAAGGGTCTGGTTTGTCTCTAGTCACACCGATGCTCTTGTCAGGTAGTATGTAAGCAATGATGTTTAAGCCATATAATCTAGAATATCCAGACCTGACTTAGCTTCTGTTGGCATAAGAAACAGGTTCTATATTCACTAACCAGAGCTGCACAAGAGATGCTACCCAGTCGCATTAATGGCACTGTCAGCAAGCTTATGGATTCTTTTTCAACTAGCAGCTGCTGTAACTTTTTCACTAACATCATGTCATGTTAATTACTTTAAAATACATTACTTCATGAGCTTTTATCTCCTTGGCTTTTCTGGTACTGTATTTTCATTTCCAAAACTACCAGTATGACACTGATTCCCCTGCCCTTATTACCCCTGAGAGGTACCTTTTAAAATCAAACAGCAGCTCAGGGAGAATGTTTTATTTTCTGTTGTGTTGCAACATGTGAAAATAATTGAGCAAAACAAAGGCAAGGCAAAGATTAGAGCAGTTTGCTTCGTGATAAAAAGGGCTATCACATTTCTTGTGAGGAATTCTCTGACATATCTTTTCCCCCCACCATCTTTTGTTTTGCACAGGGTTCTTGTTCTAGACAACGGAACCATAGCTGAATTTGATACCCCTGCAAGCCTTATAGCATCAAAGGGTATTTTCTACAGTATGGCCAAAGATGCTGGACTAGCATGAAAAGAAGACCCCTTGGGTTTTTGGTTTGGTTTGTGTTTTTTTTTTTAATATTACTGACTTGCCACAAAAGTGACTTGTGAATGTACTGTAATTTACAAAACAGTTTTTGTAGTAGACTAAACTTTTGATATGTGAACAAAGTATTTTACAATTTTAAGGACCAGAAAGTGAATTTTATATTTTTAAATATTTTCTATATACATAAAATATTTTATTACATGCTTTTTTTTCCAAAGAATGCCAAACATTCTGCCAAGAAAATGTATGTACCACAGGGCAATAAGTACTGTATTCAGGTTTATAATTAGTAAATTATATTAATGGTACAAAATACACCTGTTTTGTGTGTTTTCTGCATAAGGGTTCATTGGTTTTGAAGTGGAGAGACAGGCCCAGTTAAGCAGTGACTCAGCTGAAAAATAGTGAAATAATGTGTCATCTCCGAGTGGTTCCAACCTGTTCCTTTCAGTATTTCCCCCAGGACAAGGGAGTTGAATCCTACAGCTTCAGGGCTGTGAGCTATCCCAGGACCTGTGCTATCCCTGCCCAGGGCAACTCTAGCATTATAGAATTCCTCTTCAGTGTAAGAATTATGAGTAGTGTGTATTTAAAACTAAACCTATACATGGCTTAATATAAATCATTAACTACACAGTTTCTACCAATTTAGTAGACTCCACATAAGCCTGCAGGGACATGATTGGCACAGAAGCATTATAATTTTGCGCTCTCTCTCTTATGTATGAAGTCACTATGAGTAAGACTCCCCCTTAAGCTGAACACGCATGCTGAGCAGATGTGTATATAATTTATCTATCATCTCATTCAACACTTAAATCACATATTATTTCAAGTGATTGTTTTGCATAAATAAATATGTACCTTATTAATGATAACCAAGCCTCCTCAGATAAAGGGAGTACTGTGTTGAAACAATATTTGCTGCTAGAAACTGATAGAACGTCTTTTGCTGTAGTTCTTCACTTCCTACACCAAGTACTCTAGAAACCTACCTGGCAAGAAAAGGTTCCTATGTTTTTTCCATAAGTAAAGCTCAGAAAAACCTTGAGAAGACAAAAATAATTATTTATTAATTCTTACAAATGATACTTCTTAAATAGAAACAAGAATCTGCAGCCAAGCATTCATTTGACATTAACATTTCAAATAGCAGAGCATAAAGTAATGAATTATTTATCATACACGGTAATGTAATGATTATACACTGATCAGATTGTTAGGAGTGTTAATAGTATCTTCTGTGTGTAAACTGCGTAAAGTATAAAAATATTCCTTGGAATGCATAGATAGCGATCAGCATCTGTGCAAGATAATCAGTGTAACAACGAAGTCGTCAACCCAACAGCTGAGCTTTTCTTGAGTGGGTCTAACTGGCTGGTTAATCCTGGTACCTTCATGGATTTAGCTGGCATTAGACAGCCGATGCCTAAATTGTATCTGTTCTGTGTGCCAGGGAGAATGCAATAGACAAAGTGCGATACGAGGAACGACAATTTTATTATTCCATTATACAGTAGTTAATACACCGCCAGCAATTGGGTATAAAAACCAGATACCACCAACGACTCAGACCACATTTGACCTCCAACGCTTTTCAGACGAGGATATTTTGTTGTGACAAAATGTTCTACTATCAGCCTTAGGAGACTGAGCTTCAGTCTAGTTAATTGGCACACAGGAAATTTGGGTGTTTGCATGGATCTGTGCTTCCAGGTGAACACTGAACATCCGACTACAAGGCAGATTGGGAGAGGGCTCCCTCTCGTGTGCTCAGTCACTCCTGCTGAAGCTGCTTCCCTTTGCACAAAGTACTATTCACTGGATGAGAAAGAGAGAGCACGGGTAAATTTGGGTACCAGTTCCTACTGTATTAGCTTTAATATAGGTGACTGCTCTGACTGCAGGGGAAGAACGAACTTCTTTACCTGCCACAGCCTCCAAGAAAGGAGACGAGGCTGTGGTGGGTACCTCACTCCAGTCAGAGAATCTGGAGCCATAAGAGTTTCAGATGCAGTTTGTGCCTCAGCATTTCCTCCAGCTAGTTTGGGTGGCTCCCTGCTCAGCATGCTACTTCTATAAATCACATTTACGGGTCCACGTACATTGTACAGCTAACTTGGGCTGTAAATTCTTAGACAACAAGACAATAGAATCCTTTGGTTGCTGTAGTTTCCAGAGAAACTGGGGCGAAGGGAGCGGGAAGACGAAGAAACAGAGGGAAGTTTAGTCCAGTCTGGTATGTTCTGTTTGCCTGTTACATCTCATACGTTAGCTCATTCATCTAATTCACAGTACATGCTTTTACAGTTAGGCTACCAGAACAGAACTCTTCCTCAAATGTAAATGATTGAGTAAATACTAAAAATCCTAAAAAATTAGATAAAATCCAGCTCTGAAATACTTTTCAATTTACTCATTCCACAATTTCATAGCAAAGTAGTCTAATTCTGAATTTTAAGTAACAGGAAAAGTGATTTTTTTTTTTTTTTCAGTAAACAACAGGGGTAAACACAAGTCATTGGGAAAAAAAGAAAATACATTGCATAGGAACATCAAGATTTAGTATCAGCCCAGAAAACCCTGAGCATTTCACTAGTTTCTTTTTACACAGGCAACTTTAAAGTTTCCAGATGCAATCTTTCTCAGGAATGTAGAGGCAAATGGAAAATAAAATTACAATTTTTGTGCTTTTAAAAGGGGAAATTAAAGCAGCATTGGAGAAATGTGTTTTCAATACAGTAACAAAAATAGTATTTTAAATTGCACGTCAATACTATATATTGACAGACAACAATAAAAGGAATTTTGGTTGAGAGCATATTTATGATTTGGATAATTACTATCACTTTTTGTTTGCAACCTGAGAAATAGGGAAAAGTGTAAACAGGGATTAAGAAATCACAGGTAATAAGTCACTTGATGATACAGTATTTAAACTACACATAGTTTTGTGCTTCTTCCACAGATATAAACCCTTCTGGTTTTTGCCTTCTAAATAAGATATGACTTAAAATACATGATCTAAAAAGTGAATGTTAATGGTAATGGACTCAGTACAAATATTAAATGGGTTTCATGGCAGGTTCTTTAGCTTGAGTACCTCTGCTATTTTATAGCAAACAAATTATCAGAACAGTTTAAGGTAAGCCTTTCCCTGAGAGCTGCTAACTCTGCAATATTTCAAGATTATCTTTTTGTAAAGAAAAGTTGCATTAACAGATAGTTCTACTGATACTACCTTTGCATTAAACTATTTTCATATTACACTCATTACTCTTAGATTAACTAGAGGTTGTAACTATGCATAACAACTTCAGTTTATTTCAAGGTTAACAAAATAGATTTTTTTCACATCATTAGCCCTTATAGATACTGTATTTCAAACGTAATTTTAAAATGAGAGATACAAATCTTTTGTTTTATTCTTTAAACAATTAATACGTAAGTTCTGATGCCTTCTTGTTATAACCACTCCGTTCAGAAAGTGTTGGGACTCTGAAAAGTAACTTTTTGTCGCTTACTGTTAGCACAAGCTCCAGTTCTTGGAAATCCTGTAGCCTTGCAACATCTTTGTCCTTTAAATAAATACAATAAGTTGTTAAGTGATAAACCTATCAATTTTGCTAGAGGTAAGTTAAAATAATAGGCTCATAATAACACAAAGTATGTATTTATCCATAAATATGACAATTCTTTACAGTAAACTGGAAAGCAGCCTGTTGCATCTCATATTTATTCTGGGATCCTATTCAGCTACTCAAGTCTATTTTTAGAAGGAATGCAACACTGATGGTGAGTGCAAGTGACTAGTGGAATTACACTTGTAAAGATCTACTGCATGCCACCCCCAACTCCTCTTTTTTTTCCCTTGGTAATTCTTAGAAGCTCATGAATTGATTCTTGCATCTACCCAAGAAGGTCCTGCACGGAGCTTTCTCTAGAGCGGCCCACCAACACCATCGTAGAGCTGGCTTTGGCAAGGTCTTCAGAGAGCAACGGAAGACACCCTCCCACAGTACAGGCTCGAGCTCTGATCCCCTCTGCAGCAGTACTCTGCTGCTAAACAGCATTAAACAGAATCAGTTTTGTATCACCTCAAGGAACAGTAAGTGTCCTGCAGTCCTACCCAGAGAGCCTGAAGTAATTAGAACTGGAAATAAAAACACTCCTGTCAACAACAACTTAAGTTGGCAAGTGACAGAATTGCTTATGTCTTTTTTTTTTTTTTTTCCTCCACTTCTTGACTAACAAAGAATAAGTCATCTGATAGTCGGTGAAGATGCAGTACAGGGAAGTCTATTGATCTAGTACTAATCAGATCAGCTCCATGACTGATGCCAACAATGCTCTAGAGGGATTTAAGAGTGAAAGAGAGGTCAATAGTGAATTAGTAAAACAGGTCAGCAGGTCCATTTGCTGTTTGCTGCACAGGTAAATGTCACTGAAGTGAAAAGACAGTTACACTCAGAGACCTGCACTCAGAATAATTCTGAAACACCTTTCTGTTTTTTGAAAGGACTGCGTACAGTCCTTACTGAACTAGCAAAACTCAGTTGAGTACTGCAGGCCTTTTAAATGCTGATGACAGGTCACAGTGGTGTGGTATTGCACTGAATTTAAGACCATAGTGGAGAAATGGGGTATTAATTGGGCTCAACACCAAATGTCTATGAAAGGAAATGATCAAGAAAGTTGAGAACTTTTTTACTAAAAAAAACCCAAATCAAACAACTGCTGAATGCTGGAAGTTGAAGGGAGGTTTTTCATTTGGGCTTTTTTTTTTTTTTCCCAATATGGGCATATGCAGGTGACCAATTATTCCTTTTTAATGGTAACCTAAAAATCTTTTTTGTAAGTTACTGCACTTCAAAATTTAGAGTTCTTACCTTTCTTAACATTGTATTTGGTAATTTTCTGATCTTCTGTACATGCTCAGGGTTAACACCCAGCTCACGGCAACTCACTCGGAGCAGTTCCTTATAGGTGAGTTCTTGTCTGTCCAGTTCAATTTCAATGAAGTCATTTTCTCTAAGATTAGGGTTTTGTATTCTAACTTTAAGCACCAGTTCTATTAGAAATAGAAAGATACATTAATAGGCAGATGTATAAAGGAATTGGAAAAGATATCTCTGTACTAACTTCCAAATATTTCTGTTTTATTAACCTTGTTTGTATCATTTGTAACAATACAAGAACCCTCAGAAAGCAAACAACTGGATTTGTATGATGACAGTTTTCATCAGATTGACTTTCATCAACCTGTATGAAAAAATCATTACAAATATAATACATTGCGCGTGTATGCATGTGTGAACCTTTGCGTGAATACTCATCTTACTGGATTTAAGCTAATTTAAAAGCAGATTATGCTGGTTATCAATTTCCTGGGCAATCCAAGATTACTTTTATTGGTTGTCCTGGTTTCAGCTGGGATAGAGTTAATTGTCTTCCTAGTAGTTGGTAGAATGCTATGTTTTTGAGCTAGGTATGAGAAGAATGTTGATAACACTGATGTTTTCACAGTTGTTGCTAAGTAATGTTTAGTCTAAAGTCAAGGATTTTTCAGCTTCTGATGCCCAGCCAGCGAGAAAGCTGGAGGGGCTCAAGAAGTTGGGAGGGGACACAGCCAAGGCAGCTGACCCAAAGTAGCCAAAGGAATATTCCATACCATGTGACATCACATCTAGTATAGAAACTGGGGGGAGTAGGGGTCGGGGGATCGCCGCTCGGGGACTTACTTACTTACTGGGTGTCGATCAGCGGGTGGTGAGCAACTGCACCGCGCATCATTTGTACATTCCAATCCTTTTATTGTTACTGTTGTCATTTTATTAGTGTTATCATTATCATTATTAGTTTCTTCTTTTCTGTTCTATTAAACCGTTCTTATCTATCTCAACCCACGAGTTTTACTTCTTTTCCCGATTTTCTCCCCCATCCCACTGGGCAGGGGGGAAGTGAGTGAGTGGCTGCGTGGTGCTTAGTTGCTGGCTGGGGTTAAACCATGACATTGGTTTTTTTTTTAATTCATCATCAGTTAACTTCTCATTGCTAATTCATGGCATCAGAACACCTTTTATTTCAAGAATGAAATTCTGAACTGAAACTGAAATTCCAGATTTCCCTCTTTGGGCAGGCAAAATTTACCTGCAGAAATGGCAGATCATATAACAGTTCACCTCAAGACTCAGGTCTGCAGATTGAGCCATGTGAGGTTCTCTCTTGAGCTCGCTGGCTGCATACTCACATTCTTTCTTTGAAGCTTGGAGTATGCTATTTAGAGAATTAGATTACCCTGGTGTCTGTATGCTTTTATAGCACTTAAGACAAATAGCAAATGTTTTCATCAATATCTTAATAACAGTTCCAGCAGAAACAGGGTATCTGCCTCTTTAATTCCCTTCAAATGTTTCCTGAATGCCTAAGCATGGGAACCTGAAAATCTCTGGAAGTGCTGTGAATACATGTAATTGTGATTAGTCTATTTTCACCGTCCAAGATGACAGAAGTTCTACGACAAAGTGAGAAGTTTTAGTGTTACCTTGCATATTAAGTGGAAAAGCTCCTGTGAAGAAAACAGGCTGAAATGCTGGCACAGGCCCCATACAGGAGCCGTTCTCTTGCTGAGGTATGGACTGATTTGATCCAGCTGGCGAAGGGGGACTTCTGCTCCAAGACACAGATCCCTGGTAAACTGGGCTTCTCTGAAGGACAGTTTTTGAGTGTGGTGGTACAGTACACCCTCTGGGCAGTGACGGCATGCCTCTGTTATCGGCCGCCTTGGGAGCAGCATTCCCATGCTGTAATGGTGCACATGTGTAAGTCTCCACATCAGGTAAGGAAGAAGAGTCGGTATCTTGTGATTCTAAGTGTGAGATACTCCCATTCATGGAGGGATCTGGAATACTCTTACTCATGGTGTTATAAACATAAGGGAAGGGTGGGTTAGCCAGATAATTAGGGATGATTGGCAGATCTGAATCTTTCTTTAAGTCTGGGAGTTCATCATCTTCCACTGTAAAACAAACAAAACAACATTCTCCAAGACTGATTTGACGGAAAAAAAGAAATATTGCTATTGCACTGTGGGGTTTCTTTTTTTTTTTTTCTTTTTTTCTTTTTTTTTTTAGGGGAGGCAGTAGAGTGTTAAAAGCATCACAGGATAAAAGATAAATCAAGAAGCTCTATGCCTTTTTTTCCTACAGTAAACAGAACCATGTTCCAGTGCTGCAATACAGTAAGCTCAAAAGCAGAGTCTGATTCTAGTAATTCTGGGGGTGCTGTTTCCTTCTAAACACTGCAATACTTTTGTTTTGTTTTGTTTTAATCCGTAGGTAGCACGTTGTAACATGGTCTCTGGTGGTATAATGCTATTGTCTTCATAATGTATAAGGCAATGAAAAACAAAGGGTAATATGTTGTTCGATATTAAGGCAGGGGATAAAGGGAAAAGAACAGGCAGTACTGGGAAAGCTGAAACATTACCAATTCAACAGCTGGGAGACAATAATGAAAACAAAAACAGACAAGGGAATACAAACGGGAGGAAAGAGGTTGTTAATTGACCACATTTCAAATTACTTATCACCTCTAGCAGCAAAGCCTACTCTGCTCCAACGGTTACAAAACACTACAAAAATGCTCTGCCGGTGTCTAATGAGCTGTTTCTCTGGGCTGCATATTTTCCATTTATTCAACACAGTGTCTAAGCTCCACCCAACACCAGAAAATTAGGTGTTGCTCATATAAGGGCTTCATAGAAATTTGAGAGATTTTCTCCTGTTGCCCTTTTGAAAACAGGAAGCTGCATCTGTCATTGGTTTAATTATGGCCTTTTTAAAAATACAGTTTTTCAAATTTTTCAGTATTTAGAAAAAAGTTTGGCTAGCTGGATATGGAATTTGTTGGTAATCGTCTTTTCTTAAACTTTGATTTCTTACCAAGTAAACACTCTAGAAATCCAGTCACAGTTATTACTAAATCCCAAACACAGTATCTTCACGTGCAAAATAAAGATTGGACCATACATGCTTTAAACAGCCTTTTACTACAGCCTTTGATGATCATATCGCAAAGCCAATAGGTTTACCTCCCAACATCTTCCTTATCTCTCTCTTTGACGTTAATTGGGCCGGCCTTTCTCCTTTCTTCGTAAGGATCTCCTTGTCAGCACCGGCGTGCAGCAGGTAAGCCACCACTGGAGCATGGTTCCGTTTACATGCCCAGTGCAAACAAGTCCTGCACATGGAAAATGTTAACACTGTTTGAAATCCTAAATTACAGCAGATTAATTGACACTCATTCTTGCTGCCTGTGAGAAGAACAAGACCCAATGCACATCTAACAAAAAAGGTTTTAACTGCAATCTTCCTTGGAAATTTACACTGGTTTTGGAGCCTGCAGTGACACCTGCTGATGTAGTTTTCCCTTGCTCTAATACTCTTGATGCCAAGTTACCATAGTAGTATTTTTAAAGTTCAAGGTCTTTTCAATTTGTCATTTATTAGGCTACTAACTTTTCTGGAAAAATAAATATAAAAAGAAGGCTTGTGTATGCTATTTTAATCTTTGAAAGAATAAGTTGTACTTGAAATACTTGTGTGTGTATGTGAGCTAATAGAGATACTTCCCTAGGATGCTATTTTTACTCTTTAATTAATGCTGTCGGCACAATGACTTGCACTTTTTGGAAAGTAAATTATGTTTAAAATATTGTAAGCATAGTTTCTAAGCACAGTTCTTTGCCCAGTTGCTATTTGCTGCACTAGCAATTCCCAAGCTTTGATCTGCAGACAACTAGTATTCTGCAATCTGTAACTGATGCACAGAACTAACCGCTTTTCTATTTTTTTAAATTATTATTTGCAGTTGCTGACCTAGAGAGACTAATAAAGAAACTTCCTAAAAGCTACTTAGCTTATTTAGTGCTTAGTTTTAGGGACTTTGTAGACTCACAGATTTTAACTCATTGTGCAGTCTTACCATTCTTCCCTATCCCACGTTCTAGTGATGTTTGACCTTTCTCCAGCTTTTTTTCTTTAAATACTCTAGTTCCAGTTGAAGGAAACTCTTTGCAAAAATGAACACAACCCTTCTCCAAGTTTGTTTGATTGTTAAGAATTAAATAAAATAAAGCAGAGATAAATAACAAACGTGTAAGAGAAAAAAAATTTCAGCTGGAAGTCCAGCTCCAAAAAGCTTTTTCCACTTTGTTTTTTTTTTAAGGACACAGTCATTGGACTGCAAAGTTTTATCTTGACCAACAACTCCCAACTTTGTATACAAAATTCTGTTGTTTTAAATTTTCTTGTGTAAAAGAATGTAAGGGAGAAAAGAAATAATCTAATCTTTGTAGGGATACAAATCAGGTAAAACAAGAGAAGACAAGGTAACTTGCAAAACCTCATTAACTGTCATATATTCTGACTTAATTAAGCCTGTCTTAACAGAAACAAAAGGCTCAATTCTACAATTTCTTCTTAATAAAAATTAATGCATCTTGATGGCAGAAAGTATCTCTGAATTAAAGTTAGTGGGACTAGTCAGTGCAGCAAGGGGTTATGTAGAATTAGATCTAATTGAAGAGACATGAATGTAAGTGTATGTATACATAATATTTTTCTTCATAGACTATCCTAAGAAGCGTGCTACAAAATCTGTGTTTCAGAGGTGATATTGCTAACAACAGTGTACAATCCTGAATTCTCTCTCCAAGGTTGGGCTGTGCATTTCAGCTACAAAGTGCCATTTTTAAATGGGATAAAAGAATTTTGTCAGCAGAGTATTCCTGAATTTTTAACACCAAAGATCCCACAGAATCTGAGACATGAAGCTCCATGAAACTCAGACCAGGTTTGTTCAGTTTTTCTGTGCAGCGTTTTCTGGCCTTTTCACAAATATCTCCTTGTGAAATGAGTGTGAAGAGCCTGCATGAATTCAGAAGTAGCACACTGCCAAGTCATAAACTAATTTGGTCCAAAGTGGTGGGAAAAAGCACAGACAGCGTGGCTGTGTTGCTTTTAGTGCAAAACCTGCAGGTTTAGTTAGTACAGAAGGTATGTAAGCCTCAATAGCACTGGCCTCATTTTGGGATCCATCCTGACCGTTTCATGTGGTCTCGCGCAGAGAGGTACCAGCTACCCATGGACCCGACACACATCAAAATGTAAGTACTCAGCACCTCTTAGCATCAGAGATACTGAGGTCACTGGAGAAATTTAAATTCTACAAGAAAACTTAAATAACAGTGAAGACCCGTTTAGTGCCATAGTTAAATATGACCAGATAATTGTTTTTAAAAATATTTTATGACAGATTTCTTTCATCAATTCCAGATACAAACTCATTCTGATGACAAGCAGCTGTTTATCTTATCTTACACACTAAGATAACTGAATGTCTTATGAATCAGTTCTCTGAAATTTTTACAAATCCTAATTTCAATCACCACACTTTGAACCTCAAGTTGCAAGCGTCCTGCGCTTCTCAAAATTGCTGATTGAGCTTTCATCTTTAAAAGTCCAGCTCTTTTCCTAATTGTATTCCTCCTGGTTTTAATTACAAATTCAAGCACAATACAGCATAGTAAATACAGGTTGAATTGAAAAAAAACAAAAACACCTGAGCATTGCCTGTAAATCCTGCTTCGGATAACACGGAGGGGGAGTGTGCGTGTGTTCATGTATAGATAGAGTCCCACTTGTACAAGTGTCTGCTACAGAAAAGTCTCGGGTTTAGTGTCATTGGGTGGTATCTGAATAGATGTCAAAACCAAAGAGTTTAACTATCACTGAAACAGCCTGCGAGTTCCCTGCTTAAAAGGGAAAGTGATTTTCGAACCTGATTTTGGAGTTAATAGAGAATATTTCTGGTTAGACGCGAACACGTGTTGGCAAGCCGAGGTTTGCATTGTGACTGCCCGTGCTGTCTCAGCGTGCCCTTCCAAAACTAAATAAATAAACAAAACAAAAAGCAATACAAAGCAACAAGCTAGTGACCCGGAGAAGCAGCGAACAGCACCGGATCCAAGCAGGAGGTGGGAAGGGGACGCGTGCTTGTCCCGGCGGTTACCAGCTCCAGCACCGCTTCCTCCTCGTGGGAAGAGAGGTCTCTCCCGGCACCGAGGAGCGGATCGACCTTTTAATTCCACTCTGCCGTGTTTCCCGGGAAAGCGTTAGCTCCGGGACACCCGAGGAGAACCCCCCCCCCCCGCTGCAGCAGGAGCCTTACCAGCCGTTGACTTCGTTCTGGGAGTTGAGGCCGACCCCCAGCTCCACCAGCCGCCGCACCTCCTCCGCGTCCCCCAGCGCCGCCGCCTCCCGCAGCCGCTCCTGCCGCTCCCGCTCGGCGGCCGGAGCCGCCATCTCGCCGCCGCAGCCGCCGACCGCCTCCCGGCCGGGCCGAGCTCTCATCTCCCGCACGCCGAGCAGCCCCCCCCCACCCCGGGGAAGGAACGGCGGAGACGGCGGCCGGTGTCACCCCGCCGGCGTCCGGGCCGCGCTCCGCTGGGGGACCCTATTACCGGTGACAACCCCGGCCCGGGGAGGGAGTTCCGGCGGACAGCCGCGCCGGCGAGCCACGGCTGCCCGGCCCGGGCGGGGAGGCGGGCGGCGGTCCTGAAGGCGCTGGGGTGTTGCTCGATGTAAGTGCGTGAGACACAGCGGCTCCGGCCCGCTATTTGTTGTCGCGGGCTCTGGCTTGCTGCAGTTGTTCCGTCGAGGGAAGTCTCCTCGTCTTCACGCGCTCTCGGCAAAATCAATTAATCCCTAAAAAGCGAACTCGACATCTGCCCGCAAATCAACTGGAAAGATTACAGGCAGTTCCTGTAATTTGCATGGGTTGTTTTGAAAAGCTGGGTTTGGGCCTTGTGCACTTGGCCTAAACCAAGTTACGGCAGGGAGAACAGCTGGTAAAAATTTCATGACTATTATAAAGGGTCAAAATAACATTTTCAAACTCCAGCCGGACAGCTAGCCATTTCTATTCGTCTGCCCTGTGCGACCATGCCGGGGAAATCTGCAGGAGTTAGGCTCCAGTGTACCTGTTTGCTTTCTTGATGCAATTAGAGCAATACAAAGAAGCTGAAACAGCCCAGTTCTGCCCCATTTTCTAAAGCAAACACCCACCTCCTGTCCCACCCCAAACCGTAGGTTATTAAGACTGAAAATTCATACAAGTTGTCTTGCATTGATTTCAGTTACACTCTTCCAGCAGTTCCAGTGGGTTGTTAAATCATTACAAAGCTTGAAAGAACTTTGTGGTGCCTTACAGCGCTGCCTAATGGAGGTGTTATGGGCAGATTTCTGAAAGGAAACTCTGCAGGGAACGCTGGCGTTTGCATGAAGCCCTCGGT
The DNA here is from genome assembly GCF_026419915.1 of Harpia harpyja. Classification (NCBI taxonomy): domain Eukaryota; kingdom Metazoa; phylum Chordata; class Aves; order Accipitriformes; family Accipitridae; genus Harpia; species Harpia harpyja. The sequence goes on along the minus strand of NC_068953.1, from coordinate 7,213,936 downwards.
GATTCTGAGTGAGGCTGCCGAGAGTCCTGTGGGTTTTACAGGATCAGCACGAATACAGACTTCAAGCTCTTCAAAAAAAAATACAATTTCATTAAAAATTTAATTAATTTCATGCACTTAGGATGTTCAAAATGATTTTGAGAAATCGGGAAGTAGCTGAAAATCGGCATGCAAAAGTCAGTAAAGATGAGGTACAAAGTCACTCCTAGAAAGGGAAAAAACCCCAACAAAACGAGCAGAAACGGGTTCCAAGACCAAGCAGTACGATTTAGGTTAGATCCGAGGGACTTTATTTTCCCCGCAACGTGTCGGTAGAATTCCACTGCTGGAGGCAGTCAGGCGGTCGGTGACTGCACACCAGGGGTGGTTTCGGTGCCCATCACCCTGCCAGGGAGCAGAGGGGACCGCCATAACCCTCCAGCTGCTGCCCAGGCCTGAGTCCTCTGCCTCCCGCCATGAGAAGCATGGCAAAGGCTCCTGCCGAAGCACACTGCGCGCCTGGGCCGCGTCCCAGCGCCATGACACCCCACGGGGCAGGACACCGGCCTGCGGGGCACCTGGCGTCCCTCACACCCAGCCACGCACCCGTGTGGTATTTCTCTGTGGTGTTATTTCCCGGTGCTGGTGCCTCCTCGCCCGTCGAGGCCCCTCGGCGGCCGCGCACACGACGGCACCCCCAGGCCGGGTCGCGGGAAGGAGACCAGCCCCGTCCCCGTTTTTCCCCGCCAGCCACGTCGAACCGGGAGCCGTCGCGGCCTCCGCAGGGACGCGGCTGCGGCAGGCGCCGGGTGGGTGAGGAGCGCGGCGGCCGCCCCCCACGCCAGGCCGGCGGCGGGCCCGTCCCGCGCTCCGCCAGGCCCCAGAGGCGGTTAGCAGGCGCGCGCTGCATTGTGGGCAGGGCGAGGAGTCGTGCCGCCATTTTGTCTCTGTCACTGTCGGCGGCGGCGGCGCGGTCGGTCGGGGAGGAGAGGCGGCGGCGGCGGCGGAGCAGCCTGTGTTTCGCGAGGGGGGATTCGGCCAGGAGGACACGATGATATCGGCCGCCCAGCTCCTAGATGAGCTTATGGGCCGGGACAGAAACCTGGCCCCGGATGAGAAGCGCAGCAACGTGCGGTGGGACCATGAGAGCGTGAGTGAAGCGGAGCCGCCTCTCCCCTCCCTCCCTCCTTCCCATCCCCCTCGCAGGGCCGGGGTTTTGTCGTAGCGACACGGACCGCGGGTGCGGGCCTGCACCCTTCTGCCGAGGCCCGGGGGCAGCAGCGGGGGCGGGGGGAAGGGATGAGGTGCTGGCCGCGGGTAGGGGAGGGGGTTCCCCGGACTTGGGCGGGGGTGCGGGTCGGGCCCTTCGTGCGGAGCCCGAGGCTGCGGGGCTCCTGCATGGCGGCCGCGGGGCGGGCTAGGCCCGGGCTGTTGCGCGGGAACCTGGCTGAGCCTTAAGAGGAGGAGGAGGAGGAGGAACCGAGTGGCCGGGAGGGAGGAGGATCCCGCCATAGCAAGGCTGTGCGAGAGGGCTTGCGCTGTTGTTTGGGCTGCTGGGAGGGAGGGGAGAGGCCTTGTGTTTGGGTTTCGGCGCAAGGGGGAGAGGTTGTGTTCTCCACGGAGCGTCGATAAACGGGAATAGGGGTTTTCTAAGAGGCCTGTTGGTGGCTGAGATCTCCCGTGGGGAAAAAGAAAAATAATGGGGGGAGGGGATAGTGGAATTCTGCTCTTCTGGATAGAAGCCTGCTGGTTTGCACGAAGGGAGATGAGGCAAATGGTAGTAGTTTGGAAGACAAATGTCTCTGGATCTCTTCCGGAGTGTGGTATTGGGGAAGGAAACAGAAGGGTACAGACGTACTGACTTAACTATCTGGAGGTTATAGCACAAGGAAGAACCGTCAGACTTTTGAAACTGAGGATTTTGATAAGAAAAGCCTGATTCCTTCTGTCCTTCCTCAAAGGAATTCTGCAGCTCCTGGGGGCAGGGGGGGCTAACCTCTAACCTAAAAAGTACTATTGTGTAGTAGTACTTATGTATTTTTTGTTAATGTGATTGTTCGTTAATTTTCTGCAATAAATAGCTCAAACGACAGTTTTTAAATTATTTTGGAGTGGGGTTTCTCCCAGCTATGGTTGAGCTTTAATGAATGATGACTTTTAGTGATACCCATGGTAGTCGTATTGTAAGTTATTAAAAAAAAAAAAATCAGTGGTAGTTACAAAGTTCCTATAGCTGCTTCTTTGGGAGAGATGAACACTTTTTTTCCTCGTTCGTGATACATTTTTTGGGTTACGGTATATGTTAAAAGAAAGTGTCACAGTTACAATAGTTTGTTTATTACCTGTGTGGTAGGAATTTCTGTGGTTTAAGCTGCAAAAAGCATTTAGTCCCTGTCCCCCCCCAGCATTTTCTTGGGATGTTGTTGAGAGGAGGGAGAAATGCTTGCTTTTGGCTGTTCTAAATTGTGTCTTAATCACAGGGGTGGGAATTTCACATTTTCAGATGAGAGTTATGCTATTTTAAAGATGGCTAATACATGTTTTAATTTGTCTTGGAACACATGAGATAAGGACAATTATCTGTCTTGCCTTAGATTTTGCAAGTGCAAGGAACACCCCCCACCCCCTACCCGCTTGAAAAATGCTGTTATATAGGTAAAGCTGTGCACATCAGTAGGAGGTTGTGAGTTCATGAAGTTTTCGTGACCTTCTTAATGTCTTTCCAGACCTCTCTTACTAACCATATATCATTATTCAATTAGGTGTTCAGTTACATATTTTCTTTTGATTCTGAAAGTAAGAAGGAGTTGTTCAGCTTTGGAAATATGAAGTAAATGGCTTGAGCCGTATTGGTCCAGGTAGAATAGATAAGGGGATTGGTTTGCTTTATTTGGTTTATTTCTTAAGGTGAGAGAGATTTTTTCTTTTTTTTTTTTTTTTTTTTGCCTCATTCTCTTTAATCAAGTTCAGATTACTTTCTTCGTCTTCAGATGAACAAATTTTTCAATTTTAGGCTGAAGAGATTGACTATAACCCTAGGAATCATCTCTAAGCTGTTCAGTTTTGTTTCAGAAATGGGGCCTTGTCTTTTCTTCCCAGTCCTCCTTTGACAATTTAGAAAGTGGAGAGCTGTCCTGTGTCTTAAGGCCAGTGGGAAGTTTACCGGCTTAGGGTTGGGCCTTCAGTCTTGCAGGAACTGCCTTTTATTTATGAAGTTTATAGGACCGTAATTAAATGCAACCTCTCTGAAAGGAATGTTTTCATAGATTCCTATAGTCAACTGATGAGTTCGTAAAAAAAAAAAAAAAAAAAAAAAATCACCGCTGTTAAAACATGTGTTTCGGTTTGACTTCCTACATCACCTAAAGATTAAATTTGCAATGCTGACGTGTTTTTAAAGACAGGAAATGCAGATAAGGTTCAAATAGTAACATTAATTCATCTGCTTGACTGCTGTTTTGCTTTTCAAATGAAATACATATGCTAATGTCATTTCTTGTAAAATTAGACATATATCAACATGTAGCCTTTTCAGTGAGCATGTTGTACTCCTACCAAAGTTTAAGATTTTGTGTCACATTTCATCAGTTTTAGATATGGAAGGTTGTCAAAACAAGCTGATCTCTATTTTCTTTATAATTTGTAAATTGCATCTAGGTGGTTATTGAAAACTATATGGAAGGTGCAATGAAATACAAGGTAGGAGTAGGTTGTTTTGAAGGTGCGGAAGCAGAAGCTCAGATAGCTGAGCATTTATTTGCAGTTATAATGAAACATGTTGATCATGTATTGTAAAGCCTTTTGTAGAGCTTAAGATCTTACTTTAAAACTTTGATATGATTAAAGCCTTTAATCTTAAAAAAATGAAATCCCAGTTGCTGTATATTTCAGTATTGCAGCGTGTCCTTAGATGATCAATTCTAGTTTTGGCATAAAGGCTTTCTGTTTTGTATGCAGGAGGAAATTATTAGCATCATATATTTTAGTCTTTCTGCTTACTGTCATATCCGTAGACAAAGTATATTTCTGGAACGGTAACTATTGATTCACGCATTCTTGCTTTAATACGCCACCTATACAAAACAAGTTCATGTGGAAACAGCAATTGTGTAAGAGTTCTGAGGCTGTTCTGTAGCATAAGAAAGCCCAGCATTGACTTCCCATGCTTTTTATAAGGCTTTGAGATTGTGATGGTTCATTCCTTCAGGGTAAATTCAGTGTTTTCAGAAAGTGGGAAGGGGTGGAAAGCTGTTATGGACAACTGACTGCGAGCAGTTATCTCTCATAGGAATGCAGTTTCTCAAAGTGTAGGTTCTGTATTTAAAATCTGATTTGATGGTATTAGCTATTTATGATGTGTTACACTTTTATGTTTTTTAATGCCAGTACAAACATTGGTTTGCATCTAGATAGAATCTCAGATCTTAATCCTCCAGGGGATGAGGGGAGGGGGGCTTAATTAAGTTTTACTTGTTTTGGAAGAATATTAATAATGGAAGGTTATCTGTAAGAGTGGGGTTTGGGAGAAGGGCTTATGTTTGTTTGGTTTTGGCTGGGTGGGCATTGCTCATAAAATGTCTGATGCATGTGAACTCTAATGGTTTCAAAGAACTCATCTATATGAAGGAATTTCCTAGGTTTTGGTGTGTAAGCCACAACCTGCTGGATTTTATTCTCAGCCTTTTTACTGGGAATTGTCTACCTAAAGGATTTTGCTTACGTAATCAGTTGTACTGATACTTGTCCATCAGTAAATAATTTCTTGCAGAAGAGGAACATGTTAGTGTAGAAGTCTTAATGATACAGAGCTGTCAATAGTTTCTTTATATAGGAAAGTTTTGCATTGGTTCACAGACTCTGGAAGAGCTAGCCATTCTTGCTGTCAGCTTAGTCAAATTTGAGGTGAAAGATACTACTTTCCCATCTCCAAGAGATTTCAAGGGTTAGTGAATTTGAGATGAAGAAGTGGAAAGTTCCAAGTGTCTGTCTGTATTTGTTCTAGTGCCTTACCAAAATGTGAGGCCCTAGGGGCTTTGAGACACAGGCTATGGATAATCCTGCTGCAGTAGTTTGACAGTAACATTCCTGTCTGTTACACGTTCTTGGTAGCGGAGTCATCAGAATAATTTGGCAAAAAGGAGTAAGTGCTTGTTACCTGCATAGGTAAATATCCATACTAAACTGCCTGTCGCTCTGTTTCTGCAAATAGGAAATGTATTTCCATATTACTTCTGACTTGTGCTAAGTCCAGCAGTCTGATAAGCCATGGATGAGTAATGCCATTTGAAGCGTATCACCTCTGTTTCAGTCCTTTAATGGCTCTGTGACTCTTCAGCCATTTCTTGGCCCTTTCTATTCTTACTCATCATTGATCACTTAAGACCACTGTAAGTGCAGCTGACTGGCATCTACAGCCTGTCAAGGCAAATGTAGCACACAGTGAAGCTAAGCCACAGTGATTCTTTTCAAGATTCTCTCAAGTAATGTTTTTCTGTTGAAGTAAAATCAGTTGAAGAGCATAATGAAATAGGTATGAGAGAGGGAGAAAATTGCTGCAGATGCACTAGTTCTGAACCACTCTAATCTGAGTATTTGTCTGCAGGCTGCTGCTTAGGAGAGAGTGTCAAGTAGTTCACTAGGTACCATAACATCCAGAGCTAGTTAGGGGAAAATTACTGCAGCTTTTCAGTGTGTGCGTGTGGGAGGGTTTGTTGGTTTTTTAGTATGTAAATAATTAATACAATATGTGACACGTTTAAGCTGCATATTTTAGTATTGGTTACTACAGTTTTGGGCTGTAACCATCAGCTCATAAGAGGAGGCTTTTCCTAGCAGTGCTGCTTCATAAAATCATTTTAATTATTTCTGATGTTGGTTTGTTTTGTTGTTTGGGGGTTTGGTGTTGTTTTTTTTTTTTCCCCTTCATCATACTTCTGCCTCTAATAACTTTTCCTTTGCTCCTTTTGTTGCTACTTGTTTCAAAACTGTTACAGGCCAGTTGGCATAATTTTTGAGCTGACAGAAGACGTTCTACAACTCTTTTTACAGCATAATACAGTCAGACTGTAATTATTGTGCTCTCTGTGTCTTAGGAAATTGTCTAATCCATCCCTGAAATTTTTGGGGGGGGAATTGCCATTTCACTGACCTAATGCTTGGATATGAGGATGAGAAAATGGAGGAGAAAGAGAATGTAGAGAGAAATTGTATATCTATTGACTAGTACAGGAGTTCATCCCAGAAACTGCTCCCTTGAAAAAACTTGATATTAAAGCAAGGGATATTGCAGCTTTTAGAGAAGAGAGCCGATTCTGAAACCATATTTTGTCCAGTAACTTTCTCCTTGCTTCCCGAGAAGAAAAAAAATTGTGTGGTGTTTTCTTAACTATTCTTGCTAAATTGCTTCAGGTAGGTGCCACAGTGTCCTAACCTGGATCACAGGAGAAGTATTCAAATTATATAGTAAAAGATCTTTGTTTGTTTGGGTTTTTTGTGTCCATGGCTTTTTAGTAGAAAGCTTGATTGTTTTTCTGTGTAATCTGTAAAGCAGTCAGTAAAGTTTTAACTTCTGTAGTCTGATTCGCAGTCTGACGTTTAGCATGGAAAAATAAATTGGACTGATCTGATTTGATCAACTGGTGTCACAGGCATTTCAGTGAGGTGTTGGTGTGGCATAGGTTTTGGGTCTCTCTCCTCACCCCCATTTGTTAAAATACTTCAAAATGTATCTTAGGAAATAATATATCGCAAATCTTTGTCCACAGTATATGTGAGAGTATTAGAACTAGGTCGTAATATGCAGTAGCAATTACTAGATTTGCCAAATATTAGGAACTGGTGCAACATAAAAGAGATGTTAGAAGAATGTCCAGGCTAGTTTGGGATTGACACGTTAGTTAATGGCAATCGTGTCTAGGGGAAGGGTCTGTTGAAGAATTAGTTACTTAAGACTGCCTATGAAGTTACGGGTGAAAGTATTTCTGATTTTTGTCTTTTGGGCTGTTCTGAAGGAGATTTCTGTATTACGAACTTCAAGAACTGACCAACTTGACTAGTTAAGCCTGTGTTCATAGGTGAGGGTGAATAATCTTTTTAACAAAAGCTGGTTTTATCCCATCGTATGTTAAGTATTTACTAGCTAGACTAACAGGTTGGTTTTTTGCTAACTTCCTGGTGGTATTTTTCTGTTATCAAAAAGAACCTGACTTGCTAGCATAAAAATAGGCTGTGTAGAAACAAAACAAACCCTTTTTTAGTTGGCAGGAAACCAGGTTAAAATGAATGTCTTCCCTGTCTGCCTTAAGAGGTATACAGTGTCTCTTTGCATATCATTCTTAAAGTAGGGATTTTTAAAAGCATTGGAATGGGGAAGCTTTTGGACGGTTATCATTGTATGTGTTCTTAAGTCTTTTAATTGACATCAGAATACTTGAGGCAGTACCTTATGTTTGAATGCTGATGGCTCCTGTTCTCCAAGGCAGTAGCATTGAAGAAATGAAGGCTGAATACAAAGTTGTTATAGACAGGCTAAGAGGAACTTGCTTTCATGCTTCCATGGCAGACATCCTCACCCCTTGTAGGTTTTCACGGTTAAGGAGTTTCACTGTAACTTTTTTAATAGTCCAGTTGGATTTAATTACTTTGGAAATATCAAATACTATATAGTATTTACAAATAGATGACACTGCTGTAATCTTAAATATTTAGCAGTGAAATTAAGAAATACTATTATTGCAGTGGAAAGTAAGACTTTTGGTGTTTTGTCATTAAGGCGCACCTTGTAGCACTTACTGCTACCAAGTAACACAAAGATAGTGTATGTGTGTAAAATTTCCAGAAATTTTGCAGTGTACAAAGGGGATTTTTACACTATATTTTAGAAAATGGAAGTGATTACCTAAAATTGCCAGTTCATGAGGAAAAAAATGATGCCTGTTTCTTTCTTCTCCTCTGTCAGGTTTGTAAATACTACCTTTGTGGCTTTTGCCCAGCTGAATTATTTACAAATACCCGTTCTGATTTAGGTAAGTCTGTAAGTCGTGTCATTTTTATTCACTTACATGTAATTACAATTGAACTTTTGTTTGCAGACTACATTTTTATTGTTTAATGCTCTGTCAAAACACTTTGAAAATAGGCTTTTTTATTTTTAAAGGATTGCCAGTCATACAGTATGTTAAGAGCAATATTTATTCCAGATCCTACTTCCTCTAAGTGAAAAAACTGAAAAGCTAAATTATTGGGTGTGAGGTGGTTTTGTCCTGAAGTGTTGGCTTCTAGTTTGGTTTATTCTACCTGGGCAAGGTTTTAACTTATTTTTGTGTGAGTGTGCTTGTTGGTTGGTTGGGTGGGTTTTGGTTGGGTTTTTTCAGGAGGGGGAGTGGGGTGTTGGGTTGGAAGGGTCCTTAAAGATCATCTAGTTCCAAGCCCCCTACCGTGGGGAGGGACACCTTCCACTAGACCAGGTTGCTCAAAGCCCCATCCAAGCTGGCCTTGAACACTTCCAGGGATGGGGCATCCACAGCCTTTCTGGGCTACCTGTTCCAGTGCCTCACCACCCTCACAGTAAAGAAATTCTTCTTGCATCTAATGTAAATCCATCTTCTTTCAGTTTAAAACCATTATTGAGCTGCTTTACTTTAGAGACTCATTTACTGTAATAGTTATTACTGAAGGCCATCTCTAAATTACTAGCAGTTTTCAAGCGATGGTATGCGGACAACATGTAGTTTGGAGACGGTAACTAGGAGAAACAGGCTTCTTGTCTCAGCGTTAATTTCCAGGTCCTTTGAAGAATTTGATAGACTGGGGAAGGTGAGGAATTTTAACATGACTACCTTCATGAACTCCGGCCACATACGTCCTAATTTTATTATTCTGAAGATCAACGTTTTAAGTAGCCAGTTTATTACAAAGAACACTGGCTGGAGCTTAGAATGTGCTTAATGAAGTTACCCTTCATATGTCACTTTTCTTTTTCTTTTTTAAGGCCCCAGGTGTTTAAAGTATTACTTTGTTTGTGTAGCTTTACCAATGTAGAACTTGATCTGGAAATTCTGTTTTATATGAAGACTTTATATGTCATCCAGAATCTCCTTTGGTTTTATAATTGCTAAACCATATCGGCATTCTTCTTCTTTAATGTGTCTTTCAAATTCCAAGCAAAGGAAGCAGAAAGGCAGGCATAAAAGTCGTTGGAAAGTGTTTATAGCTCTGTTCTATCATGGTGCACAAACAAATGCTGGTGGAATGTGAATACAGCATTCAAGAATGCAAGCTCAAGCTTTTTGTGTGGTCTTTTTAGGTCCTTGTGAAAAAATTCATGATGAAAATCTACGTAAACAGTAAGTATGTTGGTTGATATGTTAATGCAAATAGTGTTTCTAGTGTGCTTGAAATTTTTTAAAAGCAACCCAACCATGAGAAACTAATTGCTTTTTGATTTACGTAAACATTTATTTAAATGTATAATATTCTCTTACCTTGAGTGAGAATTTATAACATTGCAGGTTTTGTTATTTATTTTTCATATATTATGGATTGATGTGAGCTTTCATTTTTAAAATATTTTACCAGGTATGAGAAGAGCTCTCGTTTTATGAAAGTGGGCTATGAAAGAGACTTCTTACGCTATTTACAAAGCTTACTTGCAGAGGTAGAACGCAGGATTCGAAGAGGCCATGCTCGTTTGGCACTGTCACAGAATCAACAGTCTTCTGGGGTGAGTCTGGAAGAATCATTGAGGCAATTTTTCCTCTAGATAGTGTCTTCATGTTCTCTCTTCTACCTGAAGAGACAAGGTATATATTTTTTTCCAGAAGATTCCCGTTAGATAAGTGTCTTCATCTGTTAGCCAGCAGATTGCATCTAGCCCTTATGGACAAACCAAGTGGCTCCACAGTCAGCAAGAGTCCCTCTCTGTTCTCCCTAGTCTCTGTTTCCTCAGAATCAGTACCTGTTCTCTGCCCTGGAACATTAATCCTGTCAAGTGTTGTCTTTACCCTGTTAACCTCAGTTTACCTTCTCTCCCTTAGTTGCATATTCCTCATTCTCTCCACTAGTAAGCTGTATCACGGTGATATTACTGAAGTAGGCAAGTACTGGGTCTTTCAGCAGCTGATGAAGCTAAATCCCTGTCAGCTGCCATACTTAGGCAGTGGTCTCTTTCTGCTCCAGCACCATCATTGGCAGGCAGTGATGGAATCACGGAAGTTTGAGAAATACTTCTGTGCAACTTTTCTCAGTTCCAAGCTGCATACTAGACAGCTGGTAATGAAAAGCTTAAACTGACTGGGAGAAAAATGTTATGTGTTTACTCCACTCATTTTTGTCTTGTCCCCTGATGGATTTGGAGCAGTGAGTGTGGCCTGTGCTGTCAGAGTTTCATGACTGCTAGGGTAGCCTTGCTCCTTTTTGCTGCCCCAATTAATTGTTCTGTACAAAGTCCAGTTGCTTCGGAAGGAGCCGTGGACAGTATCCAGTCAAGAGAGCTTATTGGCTGTGGAGTAGAGCAAAGGTTGTGGGGGAAGCAGATACAAGTCTATTCCGGCAGCCTACAGAGAGGACACTACTAACGAGTACATTTGGGATAAAGTGAGATTCTTTTTGCATTTATGCTTAGAAGTTAAATTTCAGAGTCCACGGAACATCTAAGTCATACTTGAGTCTCTGCAAAGATATGTAATAGTTGTCTGGCAGTTGCAGAGTTTAAATTTAGGACTTTGAATTCAGATGTCTTACCTTTTATGGACCAGGGCCTTGAACGTTTTTGTTGATTTAGGAGGAATTAGTGTGAGTAGAAGTTGCTTCACTATTTTAACAAAAAAAAAAAAAAAAAAAGACACACTTGTACTGTTGTACTGTTTGGCAGGGAGCGGGACCTACTGGTAAAAATGAAGAGAAGATTCAGGTGTTAACTGACAAAATTGATGTACTTCTACAACAGGTGAGGTTTTTTCCCCCCTGTAACAGAGACCTCTCGCCTTTGTTACTTGATTAAAAATTATACTTGAGGTTTTTTTATTGTCCTGTAGATTGAAGAACTAGGTTCAGAAGGGAAGGTGGAAGAGGCACAAGGAATGATGAAACTTGTTGAACAGTTAAAGGAAGAGAGAGAATTGCTGAGGTCTACAACTTCAGTAAGTAATTTGTTTGTAGTTCTGTCAGACTTATTTAAAAATTTGGTGCAACAGTATGTTCTTAAGAACCTTGTCCTTACATTGAAGGCATGCAAGTTCTGTGCAGAATTAATTAGAAAATAACAGGACGTGTAAATGTGTTAATCCAATGTGTTGATTTAGCATGCTACCTTAAGAGTGGGTTTCCTGCACACAAATTATGAAATTATTTACACAGCAGTCCTGGAGGTGAACTTGCATCTTACTCTAGTTCAAGTCTCAGTTAAACTTGCCGTGTAGCCTCTGCAACATTATTTTACTGAATTACTAGTCTGACTGTGTTACAGAAAGCCCTTGTGTTAGGGCTGTGACTAGAGACAAGCATCTGTCTGATTTTGAGAGCTACAGAAGCCAAGGATAATGTGTTAAGTAGCAAGTTCCTGTCAATAAAAAGGAGCTTATGTTTAAACATTATATTTTGATGTTTAATATAATGCTCAAATTGTGATTCCTGGTTTGGTTTTTAAATGTTGCAGGCAGCAGTGTCTGTATCCATCCTATATGATTCATGAACATTGCACAGCAATAATCACTTGGGTTTATGTTGAAATTTCAGTGTATTTCTCGTATGTCTTTTGAAACAGTGAATTAATTTGACTACCATCCTTTTAAATAGAAGCCCAGCATTCTTTTTTGTATTTCTTCATGGGATATTCTAGCCTTTTCATTCCTTGAGACATATTCCATGGTTATTCTGCAGCTCCAGACATTTCAGTTGATGGCAAAGAAACAATCTTAAGAGAAAACTGATTTTTATTTCCTTAATTATGAGATTGCAAGGAAGCTGCAGATATGGCTATATACATATTAATCCTTTGCAGTGAGGAATAAGGTTTGTTTTCTGTGTTTTCTAATTGTCTCTTTCCTTGTGGCTTATGTGGAATGGGTGTATGTAGCCTATTTTTGCCCTGTTCATCCTAGTAGGTGCAGTGCTCCAAAGACAAAGCATGTGGATATGATTTTCAGCTTTCACTAGTGCCTAGGATTTGACAACAGTAACAATAAAGTTCTAAACCTCTTCACTGGCTTCTGACTAAAACTTTTCTTTTGCTTTATCAAATATTTTTCTTCTGCAGACAATTGAGAGCTTTGCAGCCCAAGAAAAGCAAATGGAAGTTTGTGAAGTTTGTGGAGCCTTTTTAATTGTAGGAGATGCACAGTCCAGGGTAGATGACCACTTGATGGGAAAGCAGCACATGGGTTATGCCAAAATAAAAGCTACTGTAGAAGATTTAAAAGTAAGCATCTTCCTCCATTATTGAACATTTAAAAATTGCTTGGAGGCTTCCTAGAGTAAATAAAAGGCTGTCCAGTAGACTTTCTCAAATGGGTGAAATACTCCAAAGATGGTACATAAAAATTAAATGGAATCCTACATTGCACATTTAGTATTATGTTTGCACTGACATCTTTGTTGTATGTGATTACACTAGATAAAAGCAAAGATGTAAATTCAGGTGGGAATTTTTTGTGGCCTTAGTAAAGAACTGTAATGCGGCCTCTTCTAGTGAGAATGACAAGCGAAAAAAGCTCTGCAAGACAAAGGATTTCAGTTTCAGGGATTTTAGAAAGTGCTTCTATGTAGGCTGTCCTTTGCTTGGAAAAAAAAACTGAAATCTTTTAAAAGCTTAAGCTTCTACATCCTCAGAAAGAATAAACTAAGTTATATTGAATGATTTATCTTGAGTAATCTTCATTTCTTTCTGTGAACTTTTTCTTAAGGAAAAGTTACGAAAAAGAACAGAAGAACCTGACCGTGATGACAGGTTAAAAAAAGAGAAACAAGAACGAGAAGAGAGAGAGAAAGAGAGGGAACGGGAAAGAGAAGAGCGGGAAAGGAAGAGGCGACGTGAAGAAGAAGAAAAGGAAAAAGAGAGGGCTCGTGATAGAGAGAGACGTAAAAGGAGTCGTTCACGGAGTAGACATTCAAGCAGAACATCTGACAGAAGATGCAGCCGTTCACGAGACCACAAAAGATCAAGAAGCAGAGAAAGAAGGCGAAGCAGGTACGTGTGTGTGTGTGTGTGTGTGTGTAAGTATTTTCATGTAACTTTCCAAAATGTAAAAATCTTGTGGGGACTTGATCTGTCAGCCTGGGTCACATCACTGATTTGTTAGCTTCACTGTTGTTTTCTCTTAAGTGAATACGCTTTACTGGTTCTAAGGTTAAGCAAGTTCTTGCTGCATGTTCACTGTCTTCTCTCCATTTTTGGAAGTAGATGACACCATTGTGGTGGAAGTGGTCTTAGGAGGGAGCTTTGAGTAGACAAATGCTCCCAAAGAACAGGGTCTCTTTTTTTTTTTTTTTTTTTTTTTTCCCTTAAGTTGCCTTTAATTCATAGGATATTTTTAAGCTGTGTGGTTGAATGTTTGAGTAAATGACAAAGGCAGTATGAAGCCATGTACTGAGAAATACTTATATACAGTATGCTAAGGCTTGTTTTAAATATTTGTTTTCTGCAAATAATCAATGTATTAGAAAGTGCTACTGTTTTACTATTTTATCTTCTGAGTTAGATAATACCAGCTGACATATACATTTTTGAAATTTTCTCTGAATGTTAAGGAGTCGTGACCGAAGAAGAAGCAGAAGTCATGATAGATCAGAAAGAAAACATAGGTCACGCAGTAGGGACAGGAGACGATCAAAAAGCCGGGATCGGAAATCCTACAAGCACAGAAGCAAAAGCAGAGAGAGAGAACAAGACAGGAAGTCAAAAGAAAAAGGTATGTTTGTGTGAAGACTGAGTTTGTATCAAGTTCTGAAACTAATCTTTCCCTAAAGTCTCAAAAGCTCTTGGCCTTTCAGTGAGTGACTGAAAGTTCTTCTTAGCATCAAATCAGATGTGGTTTTATAAGCTGTATACGTTGCTGTTAACCAATTTGAAGCGTTTTGTTCATTCCAGTTATTGTTAATGTATGTGCGTGCATACGTGCACCCCAGTGTCGACCTCTTACCTGTTACAGTAGTTATTAAAAGCTTACCACTTTGTCTGCAAATTAAGTGTGTGAGGATTTTGATGTATTTTAAGACCTGTTTACCTTTAGAAAAACATAAGCCTGTAATCAGATTTTCATAGTAGTGAATATCTTCTGTTCCTACTGTTAGCAGATATTTCTGTAATTACCCTTTGCTGGTACATGTTTTGTGGGAGACTGGTAGCTGGTTTTTCACTTGTACCACCTATTACTTCTCTGCACTATCATGTTTCCTTTATTTTCCTTTAACAGTGCTTTTAAGTTGTTTTTCTAATCTATGAATGCAGTCCAAGATAAATCTTGCAGAATTTCTGTAATGCTCTAAATTACAATTGCATGCCCTCTCCCCAACCTCCTGCTCTTCCCCCCATCCTTCCCCCTTGTTGTTTTGTTTTGGTTGGTTGTTTTTTGGGGTGTTTTGTGGTTTGTTTTTTTTGTTGTTGTTTTTTTTTTTTTTAATGAAGTGAGATTTGCTTTGTCAGTATTCAGGTGAGTCTCAAAGGAATGCAGTATTAGTCCTTGGAACGCTTTTATAGCAGTACATGCCATGTACAACAGCATTGATGGTGACTCACTGCTTCATCAAAGGCTGGTGTTCAGAAGCTTTACCTTTAAGTAAGATTAAAAAGAGCTACAGAGAGAACACTAGAGATTCACGTTCTGTGAAAAAATACTAATTCACTGTTATTGCTAAATTTCCCCCTTTAAAAGTGTTTAGAAACTTCTGGAGGAATGTAATACTAACTTTGGGCTTAAACTAGTGGCTCTGTTGGGGTGCTGACTAATGTCCAGTCTGAAACAGCCACCCCACTTCATTATTAGAGCTGACCGTCAGTAATGGATGAAACAATTCTGTTAAGTTTCTAAGGTACTTTTGAGGTTCTCTGGAATGAAAGGTGCTATGCGCATGTTTCTGGATTGCATAGGCCTGTTTGCCCTACCCTTACTTTTCCATATTTATCCAGCAGATTAGTTCTGAAAATGTTGGTAATGCTTCATGTATTTTTCTTGCCTGACTTCTGGGACCGTTTTAATTTTTCTGGTTTATTCTGTGGTGCATCTTCAGCACTGATTCTTCTCTTATTTTGCTTTGCCCTTTACAAGCAAGTGGTTTTTAGCTGCTTGCTCCATGGCAGTGGGACTGATGCTTAGTGATTGAGTATTGTAGCCTGTATCTGTCCATTTGTTACTTTATTCCTACCTGATACTGTGCCTTTTTTGCCTACTTTATGAACACATTTCTGGTACTTAGTCAAGAATGTCCTATTCAGTATTCTGTGTGTATCTGTGCATATAAATAACTGTGTTCTTATTTATTCAAATTTGGTCTGGTTTTGAGCTTAATAGCTTTTCAGTTCTTTCTTTAATCCTTCCATAAATAGAGGAGCTAGCGAACTTTCTTCAGCATCTCAATATTTTCAGTTTTAACTTGACTGATTTCCTTGCTGGCCATTTTATTTGCTGCTTGCTACTTTCTTCCTCCAGAAATGAGAACAGTGAGGTGATGCTATGAGCTGTGATGAAAATTCCACCTGGGAAAATCAATTACTTTTTTTTGACTATGTAGTCATGACATTTGTAGAAACACAAGTAGGCCTTAGAGGAGGACTATAATGCTGAAGAAGTTTATGTTTTTCCCTTTGTTGGAAAAATCTTTAATAAAAAAAGAAGGGGGGGGGGGAGAAAAAAACAGACCAGTAGTATTTAACAAGCAAGCATTGAATTTCTGTGATGAAGCTGTAAACACCATTACATCCTCATGTTTGCAATGTGGCATTGTAGGTGGTTAAGTAGATATATGAAGCTCTAAAAGCTATCTGAAGTGTGTGGCTGGCTACCTGCTCTACTGCTTGCACAAAAAGAAGTAATGTAGAAGTTAAGACTTAACTTATTACATTTACTGCTACATTGGGAATACTGGTTTCAGAATCTAACTGTCTTTATATCCACCATTGATCTGCAATTATAAAAGTAAGCAGCAAAGGCCTGGCTGTAACTATTCATGATAGTGCCTTTCATCGTGAAATCTCAAACTGCTTTGTAAACATGAATCTTAACAGGAAAAAAAAGCAAGGCACAGTTGCCCAAGACTTACCTACTGTTACACAACATTAAATTAGTGCCATACTTTGAATATTCAGAAGTCCTGACTTCTTGTTCACTGAAATACTGTGGAATACAGTGACCTTTAAGATTGTAAGAAAAATGTATATGTAAAAATGGAGACACTTAATTTCTGACTCAAGTTTCAGGAACAGGGACACACTTGCTAAAGGAGGGAGCCACCAGCCATAAACACCAGCTCAGTATTAGCTTAATATAAACCAGCAGAACACAACTACTGTTCAAGTAAATTAACTTCAGAGTAGGTGGAATAAATAGGTGTTTTTTTAAGGAAAGGAAAACATCTGTTCTGCAAGTACTGGAACACGCCTCCAGACCACTTTAACTTGGCTCTTTACCTTCCTTAATCTGGATTCATATACTTACATAAAAATAATTATATTTGTGATTGTGTTTTCATGTTAGTGATTAAACCTCAGCAAATACTGTCAGAACACCCAAACCCTCAGTAATACTGCATATTATGTTTGACTGATTTTTGCATTCCCTGAACAGTAAAACCATTCACATTATCCTGGTAAGAATTCTCACAAAATATATCTGTTGCCCACACGAACTCAGCCAGAAAAATGTGCATGTGTTGAATCAGGAAGCAAAGTCAATATTATGTGATTATACCTAATAGATCACAGCTGAAATAATATACACAGTTTCAACAGCAAACTAATTGTATGTGCTTTTAAAGAAAGAAATCTTATTGATGGAAAATACAGTGGAGGAACTTAACTGCTTGCAGATACTCCAGGAGTTGAAAGAAGTTCAGTTGCTGGACTATTTGTTGAATATACTTTCTCAGTTCTGCTTGGCAAACTGGAGGTTTGCTATGGTAAACCTATTTTACTATTTAAGTTTTTAGAAGAGTTTCATCTTTCGTACCACAGTTTAATAGTACTTTTTTAACCTTAAACAAAATTACCCTTCCTGACCAAATTCAAGAAACAAACAAGACAGAACAAAACCCTGCACACTGCACATCCATAGGGCTATTAAGATCTACCATATCTACATAGGACAGAAGATAAGATTATTGGACTGACTACTAGTCCTCTGCGGGGAAACAAGACTACTATTCCTCAATGGATCTACGTGTGCATCGGAGATACCTATAAGACACAAAAAGAAGACTTTTTAACAAGGTTAGTTAGAGTGCAATCTACCTGCGGAGTTGCAAAACTGAGGGCAGACAGCTACAAAATTACTAGTTCTTCAGTTAGCTTTTTTGACATCGCTGAGTGCTTTCTCCAAGCACAGTGCACTGGATGTGCTGCTTCAGATGAAACCTCAGTAGTAGTGTTCATTAGGCAGTTGCCCTCATTTCTGTGTGGGGGCTTTACCCCTCCCTTTGGTGGTCTGTTTTAAAACAAAGAAGTTGGGATGTTGCTTCTCTTTTAAAGCTTAATTTCTACTTTGTCTTCTGGAATATAAAAGTGTGTTATGCCAGTCTAGGTGATAATGTTATTTAAAATAGCTTTTTCAGAGTGTTCGATCTGTGTGCTCCTGTGTTGGGGATATATATATATATTTATTTATATTATTTATTTTAATTGCCCGGATAGCAGGGAATAATCAGAAAAAAGAGCATGAATGTTGTTCTGTATGATGACATCCGAGAGGTTGGTTTTTTGGATTTTTTTTTTCTCTCCAAAGTGTCTTTACTGATAAAAAGGTTGAATATTATGGTGTGAAATAATACAGAAATAATTGATATTTTTATTAAATTTGCAAACACTGAATTTACGGATGAGGCACGCAGCTCTAATACTGAATGTTTTTCTTCCCATGGAAATATTTTTACTTCTGGCTTCCTTCCTTCTTTGAAAATTATTGAGGAAAAGATGAGTTTTTCAGCAGCGTAGCAAACTCTTCAGTCAGCTTTCCAATTCATGATGAAATCGTGGGGTCCTTCCCATCTTGCTGTTCTTTTGCCTTTGGAAAATAGTGCTTTTTATGTATCTTCCAAACTGTCTCCCCAAGCCTTTTTAATGGGTGGATTAAAAGTGACTGCCATTTCTATAACATTGAGAATTAATAATGCTGACAAGCGTGCAGCTTCTGTGACATACCATACAGTAAAGTTAATTTTGATCGTCACGGTGATCCCCACCTTCAAAGCTATCGGTGCTTAATATTGTTTGTTTGCCCAAGTATTTGATCGTTCGGGGTTGCTAGGTTTTTTTAATTGGCAAGTATTGATTTATTTGATAATGCACTGATGCATTGTCCCACCACTCTTTTCTGATTCTGTTTTCAAGAACCATATTCAATGAGAATTGTAAACCGAAGAAGGCCATACACATCATAAATTAAAAACTGGGGACAAAAAGAGTCCCACGATAAGTAAGGAAGCCGTGCACCATAATTACACATTTGCCTAACTTCTCAACTGCCTCTTTACCCCCAATCTGTATATTTCAACAGACAGCTGAGTAGCTGCCTTTGTTAGGAGGTCTGTCCTTTCTCCTCTTTTCCCCACCCTGTACTGTCCTCTTTGACCTTTTTTTGTACCCTCTGCATTCCAGCATGGTAGTCTGAAGCCTATTCCTGTAACTTTTTGAGTATTACTGTTATTGCTATAGGAAGTAATTGTCCCATTTTGTATGCAATATATATCTCACATTTGCAATGTTTGTTTTTACTTTGAAATCCATGGTCAATGTCTTCTTTCATGGCAGAAAAGAGGGGATCTGATGATAAAAAAAGTAGTATGAAGTCCAGTAGTCGAGAAAAACAGAGTGAAGACACAAATACAGACTCGAAGGAGAGTGATACTAAGAATGAGGTCAATGGGACCAGTGAAGACATTAAATCTGAAGGTGACACTCAGTCCAATTAAAACTGATCTGATATGACCTCAGATCAGACAGAGGTAAGTGCATTATTTCAAACTTTGATTAGGGCTTTTTGTTACTGTTTAACAGTGCAGCGTAAGTATGCACAGATGAAGATGGAACTAAGCCAAGTAAGAAGACATACTAAAGCACCTTCTGAAGGAAAAGACAGTGTAGTCCTGCAAAACATTTTGAGGTACATTGTTTTGTCTCAGCTATTTTGTAGCAGACTCGTGCCCCCATTAGTGTGCCTCTTTGGGACATATTTGTAATATAGTCACCATAGAAAAATTAATTATCCTTTTTTATTTTTAGGGATTTTGTTATCGTTTTTTTAAAAAGTTGAACTGTTTTTGTATTTAAGTCCATATTGTGTTGGTACATCAGCAGAAACTTTTGCTTTAATACTTAATATTTGAGGCACATGTTGGACTACTTTGTTTTCATATAAACTGCTAGTATTTCTTTGTCAAGGATGTTTCTAGTTTTTTTGCTTTATTGCCTTGCATTCTAATGCAGTTTGTTCTGTAACTCGAGAGCCAGTAGCATTGGATTGATGGAAGTGTAGGGTTTATGAATTATTGCAGCTGACTACCATACCTCACACAGCGTTGGTGTTGTGAGCGGCCCATGAAAAGCCAAATTAAAAATCAAGGATTCAGTCAAACTAAGCAGGTACTCATGCCAGGTACTCCTTTCTCTACCCACATCCATGTTTGAATGCTGTTGCCTGTAATCTTTAAGCTTACTGTTGTGTTTTTGATTTTCAAGATAGTGAAAAGGACTTTTTGTGTATTGTGTGAATACTGTAAATCTGATGTTAACAGAATGGAATTTTCTTTCAACTGTATGTAGGGATGCAGTGCTGCCCAGAATTAGATATCTTTAAAGAGTTTAAAATGCAATAAACACTACATAATAATCGCCTTGTTACTTTCAATGCAATTCAAGTCTTTAAGAGGTATGTGTTTAATATTTCCTACTGTGTAGGAGAATTTGCAGTCAGCCATAGTACAGAGAAGTGGAATGGCTGATAACAGACTTCTAAGGCAAATGTAAATACAAAGACAGATGCCACCAAATGATTACAGTGTTCATGGCAAGAATGTATGCTGAGAAACTGTTTGTTGGAAATGAAACAGCTAAACAATAGGAAATACAAATACTGTATTAAAAAGAAAACTTGAAGTTTTTTCCCCACTCTTGACATAGCTTTCTTACTCTTACAGAAGGTCTTTAGTTGTATTCCTGAAATAAGGAACTAACAGTGGAGAGTACAGCTGATAAATGAGCTTCTTGCAACATAATTTGTTACTGTAGTTTCATTATTTATGCTAGGACTCTTAAACACTTAATGTTGATTATTAAACCATTAATGCTACATTATTGCTTCTAAAGCCAGTCATGTTCAATGTTGACATTTTTGTAGAGTTAAGATGACAGCTAACAACTGGGCCAATATATAGGAATGGTAAACTAAATGCTCTTAATGCTGTCTAATTGTCTGTTTTCCCAAAATTTTGCATTATAGGACTACTACATGAAGAGTCTGCGAAGACAGCGGAAGACAGCTTAAACTGAAGATCTGCTTTAAAATGAGGTGAAAGAAAGCTGTAGTGGCGTAGAAAAATATAAAGTTGAGTTAGAAATTTTTTTTTTTTATAAAATTTAATTCAGGACTGGTGTTTCCTCCCAGAGTTCAGAAAGATGTGTTGATAATAGCACATATGCTACTGAGAATATAAGTCCTGTATCCTTTTTTTCTTTAAGACTTTTTAAGATAAGAAACCAACATAACCTGAACACATGGCTTGCTCAGTGTTTAATTGCAAGTTTTCATTCTTGGACTTTAAAACACAAGAATAAATGTTTAGTATTTGTGTGAATCAAACTAAAATGAATCCCATTTTTACAACTAAGCTATTCCTAGCTTCTTGATATACAAGAAATGGAAATAAAGTATCTTTGAATTTCTGTTACAAATTTGATTGTCTCTGTCATTGAACGTTTAATATTAAATAAGTTTCTTTCCTAATAAATCTACTCATGTCTTCAAGTTCAGTCCATTAATTTGGATGCTTAGTTATTCTGTGGTGATTGTGGGTTTGGGTTTTTCTGGTGCCATCAGTTAGTATTTCAAGTTTACTTTTTCAGCAGTTAGACAGCTGTTGGATTGTGTCCCCTAAAAAGTGCAGCTTATGCTGCAGTTGGTTAAGAAATTTTAGAAATCCTACAATAAAAATGTAGGCCTTCAGCCTTTATGAAGTAGTTTAGACTTTTACAGCATTATCAGAAAGATGCCACTGCTGACAGTGGCCATCAGACTGCCTTATATTTGCATTGTAGTAGCAGTGTGGAATATTAACACAGTTGGTAAGCATGCACAGTCTGCATGTTAGAACAGATACAAGGGAAAGGAGACTTGCCTTATGCTTTCTTGTGAAGCTATAGTGCAAGCAAGTTTGCTTCTTGTTGGAGAAGAACTGCACTGTGTACTAGTCGGCAGCAGAGACAGTTAAGGTGTGCTTCAGTGCTGTGTCTGTAAGGCATTGAATTTACTATTTTAAAAAAAGCATTATCCTTCATATTAGTATTCAGGACTTGACTATACATGTAACTGAAGTCAACTATACATGGACAAAGCACTATTGTAATTTGCTTGTTCTAATTTTATTGTGCCTTGTATTGTCTGTTTGTGGAAGTGCACTCATAAAAGGATCTGCATGTTGGTCCCTCTGGTGAAATGGAGTGCTGTTTTTTTGGTAAGGAGGGATACCACATGCAGACAGCCGTGTTCCCTTTCTGACTGATACCGTTTTAAAGCAGACACCCATACAGGGGCACAGGGGATTGAGACTGGGTGGTGGGTTTTTCTGGAAAAACTTAACACAAAAAATTAATGCAAGTAGGAGCAAGTAAAATTATAACAAGGTTCTAATTATGGACATTGTATGAACACCTATTCCTTTTGAAACTTGTGTAAGAGAAGTGATTCAGCTGCTGCCTGAGTGTGTTACTTCTTCCAGTGGCTAAAATGTTTTTTACCTTCTGTTGCACATACTTGTTACAGGACTAGCATTTTCCCTTCCTTATTTTGCAGAGGTATAAATGATAAAATGAGGTACTTTGTAGTAAATTGGACTGAGATTCAGATTCTGACATGTCTGATGGTGGAATCTTTCCCTAGTGCATTGAAGATGAAGGAAAAAGTCTTATCTTTCAGAGCATAGGAAGCATGGTGCCTTTTTTAGTAACGACTTTCAGATTTGACTGTAAGGAGTGTCTGCACAACAGATTCATCTGTGAAAAGTGCCATCTTCAGCACCTGAGCCCAAGATAAATATAATCTCAGATTTTCTAGGAATGCTAAGCAAAAAGCAAGTAGCTTAAGCAAGCACCTCCTACATGCTTTCTCCATAGTGGTTTTGACAGCCTGAAAATGTACTGGCCCATCATTTTTCAAAGTTGTGTTAAAATTTTAGTATTCTGTCCCCTCTAGAGTGCCATGTATCATCCCCCCACACCCACCCCCCAAAAAAGGAAGAAATCTAGGTACTTGAAACAACAGATATTTTAATATAAGTGAAGAGTAGCAATGTCAGTTCAGTACAAGTTTGTAGTGCAAACAAAAGTTGTCCTTGGAAGAACAGTAAGTTTTGTAAACTTAGTTTCAGTTGTCATACCAACGCTTTATTGTTCAAAGAAAAAAAAAAAAACAAACCAAAAACCAAAAAAACCAGTTAACATAACTAGTGTGCCTTAGAGTTTATCAAACTGCATAAAACATACAAAAATATTTCTCTGAATGCATAGACTTACTGTTATTATTACAGTCAGATCATGATTAAAGTTTTAGTCTTATCACATTAACAGTTATTCTTGGTGGAAACTAGAGCAAATAAAGCTTTTTTTAAACCAGCTGCTCCTGTAGCTGAATGTTCAGTAATTAGTGGAGGCAGTCTTTATGCTGATTTCCTAAACAAAGAAACTGAAAAGAAATTAGGTACTCTTAATTTTGAGCCATTTAAGTACTGCTGTTTTTCAAACAGTTATTGCACATAATCTGAACTAGCCTCCAAGCTATGCTGAAAAGATAAATGTACAATTGTTAAAATAAAAGCTCCTTTCCTGTCCTACAAGAAAAACAAAGCGGGAGCCATAGTTAGGAAATTTTACTTCATACTGTGTCACAGTCTTGAGCTTACCAGGAGTTGAATTGGGCTTTAAAGTAGCCCAGCTCCTGGATAGAGAAGGGCTGGGACTGAGAACAGGGAGTTAGCAGAGTTTAAGTGGTAAGAGGTTATATGGAGCAAGTGGGAAAGGATGATAATTATTTTGAATGCACTAAGCAAGAATTTTAAGCCTAAGTAATGTGATGCAATCCTGAACCCAGAGTCAAGCATCTCTTCTGCTGGCAGAAGGGGTTTCTGTATTCTTCAGACATGCGTGCTTTTACTTACCTCGCTTGGAGGAGCCACTTCAAGGATAAAGCATGTGTGCTGCAGGAAGCTAAGATAGGGTGGCAGCCATGCTGCTCCTACCAAAACATGTTGATTGTACTATTTATGGTCTGAATGTCAACACTACAATCCAGATCAACAACAACAAACGCTGCATTAACTGTGCATAAACTCTGCTCTAGTGCAGCTTAATAAAGCAGAGATGGAAGGAAAATCGATACTATTGGGGGTGGGGAAGCAGCTCAAGTCCAGAAAAAAACCAAGTCCCTCACTCCTCCACCTACCCCAGTACCCAATTAAGGTTTTTGGTGCAAAGGTCATCATTGTAGTTTTTGGTACAAAAGAAAACAAAAAGCCTCCTAAGTTGTGACTTTGCAGACTAGCACGTTAACAGGAAAAGCTGCAGGCTGTTAATACTCCAGCAATGCTGTGACTTAAATACTTTGTTCGGACTGAAAGGGAATGACGTCAAGGTGTGTTTTAATGATGACTGACTTCTGCCATTCATAAAACCACAGATGGATGTTTTCATTACTGACTTGCTTAAGTGCAAGTTAAGTAGTCTGTAGCTTAACCAGAGTCTGGGTTGGGGTTTTTCCCCCAAAAAATTCAGTTGAAAGCACCTGGAGGCATTCAGCCCTTTTGGTACTCACCTGGCTAAAACTTTGGACACTTATGTAAAGGTGATAGTAGACTGTGCAACATGTAAAGTTACAGGTTATTTATTTGCTAATGGTGGATGTTTCCAGTTTAGTATGGCTAATCAAGAGCATGGTATGCTCCTTACAGCTGTGATACCTCAAGAGTATACTGTTGTGCTTCTGCTCCTCACACAGCAGAAGCTAACCACACGTCCTGTAACTGGTCTGTGAGGGTGGGCCATAAAGAAGTTACCCACCTTAACAGTACTGACTTTTGGTGTCAGTAATGCATAGTCTCCTTGCATCATTGGGAAAATAAATAAATAAAACCATGGACAGAGATTTGTGGTCTCCTCCCTAGCTCCTGAAACATAAGGGCTTTCTTTTGAAAGGGCACTTTAACTTGCTTTGTGACTTAAATGCTCCTTAATTAAGAGAGGGGCTTCCGTATTTTTTTTGTGGAGGTGGAGGGATGCCATCACTTAAGTTACAGTATTCTCATATGGGAAAGAAATATTTAAATGTGGACACTCTTACTCCACTTATTTTCAGCCCCGTGAAAATTTTTCTTGTCACTTCAGAGCATTAAATATTTCTATCCCCAGCAGGCAAGACAACACATCTGGGTAAGTCTTTGTGAAGGGGCCAAGATTAAGGACTTGCAAGTTTTACATTTTTAGAGAGCAACTGCTCATTGTATGCCAGATACCCTCTGACGTTTAACTGAATCAGGAAGTTTAAAAACTATATATATATATATATACACACACATACACACACACACACACACACACACACAATTTCCTGAATCTCTTTTCCATGAGTCTTATTTGGTCAAAGAGTGGGAGTACTCAACATACTTGTCATATCAATAATTAAGTCTTTCCTGCCCTCTGTTGCCAAATACAACCAATAAACTTCATTGAAATACATTGGAAGCATGTGATTTTAGTAGACAAATGAGGTATCCCTTATCTGAATACAGTATCAAGTAAAAAAATAAAAGTAAAGGGGATATTAAATACAAAAGATAAACTATTAGTTAAAATAGTAACCCTAACAATAACTTAAGGTTTTACACACGCTTAATTCACTGCCTTCAAAAGGCAGCAGCATATAATTACCAGGTTTTCGTACACTAGATGTATCTAGAAGAGTCAGTAAGTCAGCTTTGATGCTCTGCTGTTGTAGCACGGTCTCTCAGTCAAAGTTGATGCAGCATTTCTGAAAGGAGAGCTGTCACTTTTCACAAGAACTAACTCCAGCTCTTGGAAGTCCTGAAGTCTGGCGACATCCTTGTCCTTTTAAAGAACAGACAGAACTATGCATTCCTTCTAAACATATCTGGTTATTATTATTTATAATAATAGCTGAAGGAAGTAAAAACTAAAATGCCAGAGAGGTCACACTCAATGATGAGAATGAAAGAAAAAAATCCTACCAGTATATGCTCTTTCTTTCAAAGCATGTTTGGGTTTTTTTTTCTCCTTGAACTGTACATTTTTTTCTCCTTGAACCTCATTATGATTTGACTGTGTTTGTGCATGTCACTTAACTAAGAGTTGTGACCAAATGCATTTCATTTACAGACCTCCAGAATAGGTATTTTTGGAACAGAAGAGCATGTTCATTTGTTAACAAACAGCCTTATCTTTAAATGATTCACATGCTGATTTGTGGGGTTTTTTCCCCCTTACTGTTTGTTCTTTTTAGGAAAGCAAACAGTGAAGTAGTACATGGCAGTTATGTTAAAAGCACACTAATGCATCAAGCTGTAATAGTTTCGTGCACTTTAGGAGCTGAAATAGTCTGTCTATTTTGACAAAAATATTTTTAAGTAAGTTATGATGAAGTTTTAAGTCCAACATCCTTTAGAATTTGTGAGCTTAAGTCAGTTTTTGTTTTTTAGCAAGGCTGTGTTTTGCCCATCTTTTTACAAAAATACCTTCTCTGATGTCTGCAAAGTGCAAAGTCAAATTAATCTCCGATTTCAATTCTTACCTTTCTTACTAGTGTATTAGGTAATTTTCTGATCTTCTCTACTTGTTCTGGATTAACACCCAATTCACAGCAACTCACTCGGAGCAGATCTTGATAGGTCAGTTCTTGTCTGTCCAGTTCAATTTCAATGAAGTCATTGTCTCTGAGGTTCTGGACTCTCACCTTAAGCACAAGTTCTGATTGAAAAAAAGATTAAAAGGATTTTTTCCTCAAAAAAAAAAAAAAATCAACCGAAACCTAACATTGAAGTATTTACTATTACCTTTTGAATTCAGGTTTTATAATATAATACCTACTATCTCACTGAGAAATACTGTACAGTTAATAGAAGCTTCCATTTCAACAGCAAGAAATACACAGGGGAACCATGTTTACAATGTTAAAAATCCGATCCATCCAGTCACAAAGTCGTTACCAGAGATGCATTTGATGCTGTATTATATAGTGCAAAATTTGAATTTTTATGTCGCTTGGACTGATCTTTCCATTGGTTTGCAAAGTATTACTATGTTTAAAATACAGTATAACAGTTATTTTACTTAGCAGGGCAGAAAAAAATAGTTCTGGGTACTTTTGGCCGAAGAATTCAACATCTCTGCCTCTATTCCATGAGTCTGAAAATAGAATGATTCTTTATCTTTCACCCAGTAATAAAAACATGGAACAAAAATACAATAGAAGGATGGGAAATTACTCTTCATTACCTTGCATGTTATATGGGAAAGTTCCAGTAAAGAAAAAGGGCTGAAACGTCGGCGCGGGACCTGTAGGTGAACTGTCGGTTTGCAGAGGTACAGCCTGTTTGGATGCTACCGGAGAGAACAGACCTCTGCTGTGAGGCAAGGGCGGCTGGCAGACGGGGCCGTTCTGTACTTCAGGCTTGATGGATTTTGGTGCTGCGATAGTTGCTGACGGGGCGGGCAGCTGTTCTGCAGCGTCTAGTGCGGGGAAATCATCTTCGCTGTTGCATGACGTAGGTGAGCGTATGCTTTCAACCTGAGTTGCTGATGAACAAGGACTAGTTTCACACTGGGAAGCAGAAGAGGTGGAAGCACTTTCATTCTGGGATTCTGCCAATCTGTCGGGAATGCTTTCTTCAGTGTAAACGTAAGGGAATGGCGGGTTGGCCAAGTAGTTTGCAACAATTGGCAAACTTAAATCCTTCACTCCTTGATATTCAGGTTCTTCCTCTATTAATGAAGTTCAAAAATGGGGGGTAGGGGAATGGAGAGAGAAAAAAAACCCACCACGTTATTGGATAGATCTTTCTCATTTTGAATATAGTTAGTTTTCCATTGTGTCTTAAAACTACATCACATTCTGAGGTAATCAAAGGATGATACTAATGTATCATAAGCATGTAAGACCTGGAAAGCAAGTAGCTGTGAAATGAAAGAAAAATCTACAAATTTCTACAATGTATTGTGTTTTTTAAAAGCAAAGTGGGAAAAAAATAACTGTTGAAAGACAACGTCATTTCTAGAAGTGTTATTCCAGCACTTTCAAAGGAACTGTATGACCCGTAGTTCTTCACTAAATCTCATTTTACAATGGTTTTGATAACACTGCTGTAAGCAGTTTATTATGACCCATGCCAACAAATGAAACCGAGTATTTCTTCAGGTAAGTGACAATTTGATAGAATACTCAAGCCAACTCTTCTCTGGCTTAAATGACTGCAGTAAATGACATTCTTGCCTGACTGAGGATTACAGGACATTAATATTAATGTCAAAGCAGTTCAGAAAGATTGCTCAATAGCACTACACTTCCAGAATAAAAAACATTTAGGAGCATATAAGTGATACGTGTTTATTCCCCAGGAAACACATGAAAGCTTAACGGACAGAAAAATAAGGCAACTATGAACAGCGTTCATTCACACACACACTTGACAGTTTAGATTTTTAAAAACAGAACGCAAGTCATTTGCCATGAACTAAGTCCAAGAGATGAGCACCCTGCTCAAAGAAAACAAAAATGCTCATGCAAAGAACGTGGCATTCCTTCAGTTGTGGCTGTTGTCACCTTATTCATGATTTAGCTGCAACTTCATTTAAGATAGCTGCACTGTTGATGTAAGAGGATATAATTGTGGAGAGCAATTTAAGTGCAATGAGCAGAAGAGAGAAGATCAACATTTCCAAAGGTGAAGTACTTAAAAATTTTAATCTGGAGCACAGTACCTAGATGCTGGTGGAAATAGGCACTGGCAGTGTTCAAGGAGTGTCACATCCATCTAGGTTTGCTGTGCATATGAAAAGTGTAAGATGACAGAATTATGGGGCAAAAAATTAATCATGCTGCAAGTCACAGTATAACAAAATGCTCAGAAGCCTTAAATTCTGAAATGCTGCAGTTGTTTTGAGTGGATTTGTAAGATTTCTTACGGTCAGACAACAGTCAAATTGTACAATTCTGAAAGCCTCCATTTGCAGCCTGCATGCTACCTTCTGCTTAATAAGAGCAAATGGGACTGCAGCAGCACACTTCCCAAAGTATACAGCTCTTCAATCTCTTGATGACACAGCTCAGAATAAAAGGCCTTCCTACCTGAAATCCCAAGTCTATTTCCCTGAGTATGAATTACAGTTATAAATCGGCGCTATCTAATGAGATACAATAGTCCTAGGCAAAGTTTTGTCAATCTACTACCTCAGATAAAAGCACTAAAAATGCTTTTCTCTTTAGATCAAGAATTCTAGATGACTTTTAAGATGGGAACGGTACCTCCCAAAATCTTCCGGATGTCTGGTTTCGAAGTTAACTGTGCAGCCAGCTCTCCTTTAGCCGTGAGGATCTGCTTATCTGCACCAGCACCCAGCAGGCAGGACACCACTTGAGCATGGTTCCGCTTACAGGCCCAGTGCAAACAGGTCCTGCGGGGAAGGAAGCAGAGGGATTGTGCCGTCAGCCTCAGATCTATCGCCCCTGCTCCTCCTAACATGCCCATCCTAATCACCTGAGTTGCATGTAGAGTGACAATAAATAACTGGGAATACAGTTTCCTTCATTGCATCACTTCTTAAAAGTGATGAATCTACTGCAAGTTCCGCGGGGCAAGGCCCTCCTTTGCCTCGCTAGAGCGTAAAGAGTGACTCTCCACCGCTGTCCTAACTGTGTTGGTGGACACGAGCGACTTCAGAAGAGCTCCTCCAGCAAACCCGTAGGGACCAGTGGAAGGAGGGTGGCCTCCTTTTATGATGATCCTCTTTAGGAGTAAATCTCAAAGCCTCCCGAGATTAGCATTTCCTTTTTTGTCAGCAGGAAAACTAAGAAACAGAAGAGCTGCGTCCTCAAAGCAGCTCTCCCCTACGTCTAAGGAGGGGTGCCCAGCCTCACGTGGGGACCCCCCCAGCCCAGCACCCGTCTGCCCAAACACCCCGTGCAAGGCAAGGGCAGGGCCACTCCCGTCCGTCCCCCCCCCAGCAGGGAACCGGGCCCGACAGCAACCCCGCGCTCCGGGCCTGCCTCCGCGACCGGGCAGCCCGACCCCCTCCCCGGGAGGAGGCACTTACTCCCCTCCCCGCCGCAGCGCGCTGGGACCCCGGCGCCGGCTCCCGCCCCCGGCCCCGCCGCCCCCGGCCCGGCCCGGCCGCCCCCGGCGCCCCTCACCAGCCGTTGATCTCGTTGCGGGAGTTGATGTCCGCCCCCGCGCCCAGCAGCCGCCGCACCTCCTCCACGTCCCCCAGCGCCGCCGCCTCCCGCAGCCGCTCCTCCAGCTCCCGCGCCTCCGCGGCGCCGCTCATCGCCGATGCCCGGGGCCGGCAGACGCCAGGCAGGGCACCCCCCCCCCCACCACCACCACCACCACCACCTCGGCCCGGCTGCGGCCGGCCGCTGCAGCCCCTCCCCGCCGCGGCGGGGCGGCCGGAGCCCGTCACGAGGTGGCCAGGGGACGGCGGGCCGGGCGGCCTCCTCAGCGCCGCACCGCCGGGCCCTCTGCGCCCCGCCGCCCGCCGCCCCGGCCCTTCGCTCCGGCGGGCGCCCTCACGGCCGCCGCCATTTTGTGCCCGGGGCCGGGGCGGGGTGCGGGCCGCGCCAGGGCTTGCCGCGGCCGCTGTCCGTCCCCAGGGGAATGCCCGAGGGCAGAGCAGGCTGGAAGGGAACCGACCCTCGGGCGCTGGGGTGACGCAGGGGCACAGACGGGGTGAAAACACCAAAACCGAAGCATTTCCTCTCAAGGTCTCCTGCCGCCCTCGCCCGCCGCCCTGCCCGGCAAACAGCCCCAGCCCTGCGCGGAGGTTTGAGGGGAGACGGCTCCTGGGAGAAGAGGGAAAAAGCCGCTTTTCAAAATTGCCTGCCCGGCAAAGGCACATCAAGCCGGCTTTGCCCGCTTTTTAACTGGCTGAGCCGCCGCAGCCTGGCTCTGGCCTTGAAGCCATGAGGCCGCCGTGGGCAGGGGCCGGGCAGGTGCCACGAGGACGGGTTCCAAAGCCGTGGGCCGGCAGCGAAACCTGCCGGGGGTTCCCCGGGCACCGCCAGCCCTGGCACCCCTAATTCCCAGCCCTTGCCTCTCTGGGTCTTAATTAAATCACTGCGGCGTGTGTTGGGGAGCTCTTTTTCAACTCCAGGGTTTCTATTTTGGCATCAGTGTCTGCCACCAATCAGAAATTTGCACTAAGCTGGGGGGTTTTTTTTCATTGCCTCTCTTTTATTGCTTACTTTTCTTATTAGTGACATTATTTTTAAACTACTGTTTAATTTAGGACTTGGGTTGCGGTCGCTTTGGACTGTGTTCCTGCTGTGGCAGTTGTGGCAATCATGTGAAGATTATGCCTGCAGCATTTACAGTCCAAACAGTTCCTGAATATCTATCAATATAAATGAAGCTTCAAAACACAGAAAAGGAGGGACAATCATCCTCCTTTTAATCAGTCGGGAGAGGCTGAGGCCCACAGGCTAGACCTTTCTGTTTCTCTTAAGTAAGTGAGTGCCCAGCATCCCTGCAAACCGCCCTTGTGAATGCAGGAGGGACACGCACAAACAGTGGTGACATTTTTAACTAGCATGACAAAGGTTACACAGTGACTCAGTGGCAATTTTTTAACACCAGATCACATGCTGTTGGTCTCATGAAACAGACTGCAAGAGGCTGAGCAAAAATTTCGCCCAGCTCGTACCAAAAGACACGACCAACTGTATGAGAAACAATTCGATTTAGAGAATGGTTTGCAAACAAGATTTACGCAGCGACAACTGCAAATTCAAACCTCAGAGACCTGGAAGACCAGCCTTCAACTGGAAGCTGCTGTGACCTAGATCTTTTTATTTTAACTCGCTGTCCTAAATGATCACACTTTTTAACCCATAATCTCTTCTATTTTCAGCACCTGTGGCATAAAGTTGGTAAAACGAAGACAAGGCACACAAATGTGGAGACCTGGCGATACGTTCAAGGAAGCAGAACGCTCTTTTGCATACTGTGAAAGCTTTAAGTCCCAACTTGTTAAATCTGGAAAAATCCAATAGGATAAAGTGGCAAAATAGCCTTTTCCAAAGTCCTATGTGACATCTCTCAGACCGATGGGGAAAAGCTATGCGGGAGACAAGTGCACGAGTAGGCCTAAAAACAGAAACACAGACCCTAGTTCATCAGTAAAACTGCACAGTGCCACTAGATGTCACGGTGGAACAGCAAGAGGAGCCCACAGTGTGGCTTTGTGCTTCTTGCTGTAATTGTAAAATAAATTTGTCTCGGCACATCCATAGCGCCTCCATACAGCTTTGAGCCTGCGGATTTCAAAGCTCTGTGCAGTGCGAAGGGACATTATGCAATGTTTCAACAACAAGCACAGGGAAGCCCTGCGCAGTGAGCTGATTTCTTTAGGCTTATGGGACTTTTTTTCTTTTTTTTTTTTTTCCCCCCTCTACTTGAGCTCCTCTCCCCAGGCCACACCAGGGCTTTTAAGGACTCGAAGCCAGTGGGCAATGCACTGAGACGGTCTCTCTCACGCTCTCTTGGGATGAGTATCCTACACTGTCGTGCTTGTGCCAAGCCCTGTTAAATGCAACTCGGGTTCACCATTGCTTAGTTACACAACGTACTTCTCCCTGGAGTCATAAGATTTCCTCCTGCAAGAAGGACTGTGTAGAAGAGGATTAGCAGCGAGTTCACTTGACTCGAAACTCCCCGCTGCTGCCATGAGCCTTCCTGCTCGTGCCTCGCGCGTGGAGCCTCAGACTCCCTCGCACGCGTTGCCCCCTCCCCGCTTATCGGCACTAGCGTTGCACACACCAAAACCGAGCAAAGCCAAAACCCATGTTCTTTCCTTGCTCCTTCCCTCCCCTTTCCCATATGGCAGCTGGGTTTGTGCCTGTACTTGGCAAGCCCACACGATGTCTGTACCTGCGCAGGGCACACGTGCGTACATCTCCCTACCGAGAGCAGCGGGGGCTGCGTAGATCCGGATGCAGAGAGGCAGATGCCGGCAGAGGGCTGGCCATCGCCTTTGGAAGCGGCTGGGAATCGCACCCAGTGCTGCGTGCTCATGGCTCGGCTGTGCAAAAGTGAGCAGTCACTTTGCCTCCCAAATGTGCCTGCTAAATGTCCTTGGGCCTTCAGCGGGAACATGCTGAGCTCTGAGCCACAGCGAGAGTGTGTGTGTGTGTGTGTGTGTGTGTGGAGCCCAGATAAGTGATATTTTGTTTTCTTTGTGATTTACAGGTGCTCAGTGCTCCCTGTGCGTTCACCACCCAAGGGGGAACGATATCAACCAGCCTTGGGCACAGCCCTGACAGCCTGAAGGCATCGCTGGGAACGCTGGGGCATGCCTGGCAGTGCAGAGCCAGCGCTTAGCTGTTACATGCTTGGACATCCTGCTGCTGCTTGGGGTAACCACAAGGGAGAGTTGGGCCATTCTTTGTCCTCAGAGCAAGTTTTCCAGATTTTATTGGTTTAGTTTTAATATCTGTCTTTTTGCAAGCTTCCGACTGTGACTGACCCTCTGGATTGGTTCTTTTCTCCTTTTTTGGAGAAACCATGGTCTGTCTGTTTGCTCTTTGCTGCTGTTTTTTTTTAAGGCTTAGGAAGTTTTTCACTCCCTTTGCATTTCAGGTTTCATTCCCCAACTCCTTTAACCAAGGTCTCAGTCATTTAAAATTATTATTAAACATTGTTTTAAAAAGGCTTAATTCCCAGTTACACAGTGATACAGCTGTACAATTTTATTTGAAACACCCAGTCCCCACCCAACCCACCACAATAATGTTTCTGGCAATTTCAACCGACCCTGCACTTGTGTAAGAGTATTAGAAATAAGATTTAGGGATATTTGGAAACCTTAAACTTTATATTTAATGTGCATACACACACAGAGAAAGATTTAAAGCCGTTATGGCATTAAGGCTCAGGGAAATGGCAGGACTGGTGGAGAATAAAGATGGAATGAATTAAAAGTCAAGCCCAATCTTCACCTAGATTTAAACTAATCTACGCTGCTTACTTTGGGCTTTTCAATGAGTGTCTGAATGCAGAGAAGACAATTTCAGAGGTGGAATCAAAGTCACATGGGAGAAGCAGTTTATAGTATACGAGTTTTTGTGTTGACCCCATGGAAGTCCCTGCATGAGAGTTTGTAGGTGAATTAGGTTAAATTCGAAGCTCCACGTTATCAAGTCTGAGCCTGCGTCACCCAAACGCTCGCTTCGTGCCCATGGGAAGAAACATGCAGCACAGAAGCTGATTCATCTCATCCTGGGGCAGGTGTCTAAGAATAGTGCAGACTAATCATCCTCTGGAGATGCCTATTGTGTTCTACCTGCTGTCAAAGGAGCCAAAGGTAACGAGCTGTGAACCCAGTAATTTCCAGCTGTCTAGTGTCAGGCAAGATGAGCACCTGAGGCAGGGTGGCTGGGGCCCTACCTTTAGCTTCTCTATTCTTGATGAGAGAGATAAATCCTTCCAGTGAATTGCAAAGTTGCAGGGAACTCACCGATCATCTTTCTTTTGACTTTAAATCATGGCTCTTTTCACCAAATCACCAGGCAGGAATTGCAACACTGGTAGTGGTACAGAGGGCTGGGATTTAGGACAGGTCTTAGCCACCTGGAGCTTCCCTGAATCACAGTGCAACCAGCTATCCCATGGATTTTCAGCCCTGCCGAGCATCCCACAGGGGCTTGAGGGGAACCTGAATGCCTAAGAAAGAGATTTTTCAGCAGGTGTGAGCACATACACGTGCACACGGATGTACATGCCTGCAGCATGGAGTTAAATTTGATGGGAGGGGTTGGAAAATGGCATTGATATTTGGGGGAATGGTTATCTGCAGGGGAAGGATCTGCTCAGGCAGCCAAATCCCTTTAGAAATCAGTCATGGTGCGCAGCTGATTTTTTTTCGTTTGTTAATATAACATTGTTCCTATTTGTAGGACAAATAAATAATTTCTGAACAAACAAGTCAGGGAACTGGAACCTGAGGGGGGTGGTACATCAGCTCGTGATTAAGAAGTCCAATAGATTTTGATAACAACTGGAAATTGTTCAGTGGATTAGTGTTTAAAGCCAGTTTGGCTTGAAGTAATGACAAGCCTGAGCTGCAGTGCCATGGATCCAAACTTCTGCCGCTGAGGGTTGTTGTTGCTTGTGTTGCAGTTGTGGGTAGGGTCCCCAGGCGTGAGCCCAGTCCCCTCTGAGCTAAGAGATGTCCTAACCCAGAAAACTGAGCAGACAAGGGGCCGCCGTTGCTTTTTCTCCAGACATCTGGCTGCATTCCTCTCTGCCCGTGTCTGTAGTCCCTCGCTTTGCTCTCCCAAGCCACGAAACAGGCTCACCCTGGGGACATGGGGCAAATGTATGTAGTTGCCCGACGTGTGCATAGGGCCACGTCCTATCTAGGTGTTCGGAGCCAAAAGGCTTCTGTGGATCTCGTCGCAGTTCATCTCCCGCAGGAGCTGACTCCTGTGGAAAGTGCACAGGCTGTTAACAAGATGATGGAGATGGTTCACCTGCATGCCTAAGAAAAAAATTTTCATGCTAAAACAAGGTCTACATTTGTTTCATGCAGGGTTTTTTTCTTTAGAAGAAGCTGGCCCCGTGCAGGAGACCAGATCAAGGTGTCTGGATTCTCCTTAGGTTGTGTTTTGGCCATCAAGGAGAAAGCCACAAATGCAAATCATAACCGGTTACACTTAGGGGCTATGCCCTGTGCACTCTTCATGGTCCTGAGACATGGCCAGTCAATTAGAAACTCTCCATTGACTTGGATGGGCTTTCAACCAGACGCTATACAATTCAACAGAGTAATTAGCAAAGCTGTAACTAAAAAGGTCTCCATGGAGATTGACAGCATCACCTCCCAGCTGGTACATTCTCTGCCTCCTATTCTAAATTTGTTCTCGCTGTCTTCCTGGCACTAATCCATAAGGTTAGCTAAATCTTCCAACATTTGTGATACATCAATGCAGTGGAGAGAAGGACAAAGGCTGTTGGGAGGGGGCAGAGAAAGAAATAACCCGGTGCCTTAAGGAAAGCAACAGAAACTGTTCAGACATATATAGTCAGAGTTTCGAGAATGGGATTAGGCAGAACAGCACCTCTGCCTGCCTGTCACTTGCAAATTCTTGCTAATACTTTAGGAGCTTATTGGAGGTCAGCACCAAACACCCAAACAGACTAATCTGTATTATAGACACATAATCAAAGTCACAAGGTTTTACATAATATATATTGGTGACACAAGAAGTGTTTGTTCGAATAATTTTGTCATCAAGATTAGTGGCCATGAAAGCCTCTACTGTGCACTAACCTGGTTTTCTATGGCCAGTGGTACACCAGATTCCTCAAAGAAATCGAGAAGGAGCTGAGAAAGTACAAACCAAGTATATGTTCTGAAACAGTAACAGTATTGGGTTTCTAGGCATGGCAAAGTTTAAAAAAAAAAAAAAGTATGTGTGTGTGAGCTAGAAAAGGTTGTGCTTAAGCTGCAGCTTAAGATGTGCAAACAAATGGCTGTAGATACAATTTTTTGCGTTCGTCATTTTTTTCAGACAGTTTTGGGGTTGCAGCAAATCACACCTCACACTCACATATCACTTCTGCGGCAATGGTAAGAAGTAGGGATTTAAAAGACGAACTGATGTCACTTGACCCACTTGTAAGCTTTATAGTCCCCTTCAGAGAGGTGGAAGCTGTGGCACAGAGGGAGTAAGTGGTCTAGGCTCACAGATTAAGTCAGTGGCAGAGGCAGGCACGGGTCCCATGTAGATAACAATTCCATATCGACAAATCTAATTGATTTTAAAAGGAAACTACTTTATGGAAATGTTTGGAAATGTATGGAAAAGTCTGATTTTCCACCCCGCGTAGAGCTTCGTAACTACGGTGTTACAGAAACACAAAAGAAAAATGTGTAAAATTACAAAAGAAGCAGCACAAAAGAAAAATTAATTCAAGACCATTTTCTCTGTGATGGGAAGAGACAAAGTCACAGCTCATGCCATGGGTTGCAGAGATGATGTAAAGATTTTCCAGGCACACAGGCCAGCTTGTTCTCATGGCTGACGCACAGCAAAGCCAAAGTTTTTGTGAGGGTACCCCAAATCCTCCCGTCTCACTGCAGGAGTTCACCCCACCGAACTGGAGTACCTAATTAGGAATCCCATTGCCCTAAACTTCCCCACAGTCAATGAGGACAGAGCGGGAGCGATGCCAGCCGGACATCTGCAGAAGAGAAATCAGAACTTGGGAGGGCTGAATCGTCCTCTAGATTTGCCACAATTCACATGCTGCTACCATGTGAACCCAGGGCTAAAATCACTCCGGCGGCTTTTACAGGAGTCCTGAAAGCTCCTTTGTGGAAGCAGAGCTGACTGAACTGGCCTTCAGGTCAAGAAAAACCAAGCACTGGGTGGGATTTCCAAGAGTGTTTGGCTGTAACCTCACCCCGCTTCCCTTTGAAGTCAGCAGAATATTTACCATCGACTTCAATCGAAGAAAAATCAGGCCATTACAGAGCGTGTTTGAAACGCTCGCCTCTAATGATGCTCCGATTCCTTTGTACCTCCCTGCTCAAAGGCAGCCTGCTGTGTCTATCATTAAAACACAATCCTAGCAATTGGTTAGATAACGCAGTGAGCCCAACGTGCAGGCCCCAGAGGCACAGGAAAATTATAACGATTAAACCACATGAATCTCTTAAGCATTACCTACAATTGCTCTGCCGGCCACCATCACATCAGGCAATCCAGGACTGGTTATCTTCAAAACTACCATGGAAAAGAAAGTGCTGCATTTCAGTGAACCCTGCTACGATGTAGGCTGCAGGTGGACTCTTCACGCTGCAAATAATAAAAGATCAGAATAGAATTAGGTAAAATCAGAAAGAGCAACAATGAAAAAAAGGAATTAAATGCAGACAAACAACCCATTGCCAGGGTGGGCAGGATTGGCTTGCTACTCTAAAGAACAATGGAAGTAGATCGTCACTGCTCTGCAGACATCACTTGCACCTCTAGCTTGTGTTCAGATCTGCTGAATGCTGGGAGAGGAGCACCCTGTTTATACCAGAGCTGCATTTAGACTTCTTTGGGCATTTCAAGTAACGGTGTCAGTGGCCCAAAAGAGATTACTGTTTCTGACGGCCGTCATCTGGGTCAAGCAACGCTGAGCGTATGATGTCTTGCATCTGGGGGTAAAATAGTACACAGGGCAAACTGAAATAAAATAGTTCACCTCTTGGGAAGACTGTTAATGTGCCCAACATACCAGGCAGGGGTCTGCTTCTGGCAGAGGTCACGCTCTGAGCATGGTTAGAGGATAGGCTGTGCAACCGCCAGGACCGCTAACAGCCAGCAAAGCCACATGAAGGCAATAACTCTTCAGTTAAAAAGAATTTTGTCCTAATTTAGATTTAAATTCCAAGAAGACAGAATTGACGCTAAAAGGATTTCATGATATTTGCAGAAATGGAAATAGTTCCATTTTGTGAAAATTAATTATTGTTTATAGCGAAGTTTTGGATACCAAACCCTCAGAGGAGCCTTGGGACTTCCAGGTTGTCTGGAGAAGCCAATGCTCATTGCCTGATGAAAAGCCCAGTTGCTGGGAGCTGCTCTGCATCTCCTGGAGAGGGTCCCAGCCACAGTGAGGGCTTCCAAACTTCGACACATTCAGTGGTTTGGTAAAGTCTCACAACGAAGCACAAAACCAGGCAAATCTGCAGCAGTTTTCTCTCACCTTACAAACTCTCAGCTCAGGCCTCATCCAGTGAAAGGCTCATAAACTTCCTAAAAGGATCGGCTCAGAGCGATGGTGAGATGGCACCTTCACACTGAAGTCACAGGGAATTAAGGTTTACGGTACAAACCAGGAGAAACTCTGGGTTTTCAAGGAAGAAAGATGACAGCTGGGGGAGGGGGTAAATTAAATTAGCACAGGAGATTAAAACCTTACAGTTTATATTAGTTGAATCACATCACAAACAAAAGCAACGTGACCTTTCTATATTGAATTAGCTTTTTGACAAGCAAATGGTGCCTGTGGGGTTGGAAGCAGGGTCTCGGGACTCCAGCCTTTCAATGGCTGTTGCTGTGTGACACTCACCAAGTGATTTCCTCCCAGCTTTAAATTCCTAAAAGCAAATAAGGGAGGTTAAATTAGGGTCATTTGCAGACTGAAGTGAATCTGTGCAATGGGTTTAATAATATTCATTAGCCTCCTACGTGTGGAACTAAATTAACCCACGTTCCCAGAGAAACACCACCAGCTTTGGTGAAAGATGCGCTGAGCACTCGGCCTGAGCATGCGCCAGGCCCGCACCTCACACTTATTCTCAGCTTTCATTCAAATCGAGCTGGAACCAAGCAGAAAAACTGAAAATCATAAACAAGAACAACAACAACCGTACCAGTTCAACTCTGAGGTTTTCATGCTATGGCTTATACAGCCGCAGCAGTGCTGCAAGACATGGGAACATTTCCATTTGCACACCGTGGATTTGGTGCCAGAGTTTCCTAAAGTGCTGTTACTGACGCTAGCCATGAAACCAACCACTAGTTACTAAAACTTGCAGCAAAGCAAGGTCTGCAAGCTCCTCTGCTGCAGCCGTGCGTTTGTGTGGTACGGATGTCACCCTTTTCAGCAGGTGACAGTACCCTTGTCCAGCCTGTACACCACGCAAGTAGGTAACTGAGAGGGCCTAACGTGAAAAGTGCTGGCCCTGCAATGATGCCACTGAGGCTGTGATTTCTGTTTCTTGGCTTTCCAGGTTGCATTAGGGATCTCAGGTTTCCCTAATTCAAAGCTTAACTGATGGAGCAGGTCTCGCTCCACGTTGAGGGTGACAGAGAACAGGGCTGGAAGGGACTTTGGGAAGGGGCTTAGACCCTCCTGCTCTAAGGCAGGGTGAACTAATTCCCAACATTTGACCTTTGCAATCTTGACAATCCAAAGATACCAACTCCATGGCCTCCCCGAATCATCTATGGGATACCTAAGGCTTTGCCTCTGAAAGAGAGATAGAAGGAGACGGGCCAGTGAAAGACAAGCCTCTGAGCCCAGCTTTTCCCCATATCTCACTGATAACTGGTTGATTATCTTCCTTTGTACCCTTTTTGCCTCTTGCTGTGCTGTTTCAGACAGCATAAACCTAGCAATAATGAACCATCATCAAACTGGCAATTGCTTCCTGCCCAGCTTACATTAGCAGAGAAAGAGAAAGCAAATGATGATTAGTCGTATGTCTGCACTCAAAGATAAAACCCCTGAGCAGAAGCCATCTGCCAAGGCATAAAATAATAATTCTGGCGCTAGCCTCGTCTGAGTGCAATGCCATCAGCTCTCACCGAAACACAACGTAACGCAGGCCTAATGCTGAGTTCTAGCAGGTGGCCCATAACCCTGTAATAAACTCCCTGACATTACTGATTTTTTCCCCCCAAACTGAGCCCTTTTGTCTAACTACATTAACTTCTGCTTACTGAGCATCTGCGCGTGAGGCAGAATGCACATAAAGAGCGGCTCATTTCGGTGAGCAATCGCTGCTCTAAATATGCCCCCAGTTCCCTGAGCCTGTCCGTACATGCTGTTATCTGCTCAGATGGGTTATTTCAGAAGTAAAAAACAGCACTTGTGAGTTATGGGTGCTTACAGGGAACCCTGACAACTAGGGGGAAACTGAAATATGCTCCCACTGCTAATTATGCGTATGAACAGCCCCCAAAATGGGACCCAGGCACGCCATTACCGTTGCATACCTTCAGCCCAAATCTGCCCCTGCTCGTATGCATGTGCTTCCAAAGCATGTGGTCAGCACGGCAGCCTTTGCCTTTGCTTTGATGTTCGGAGGTGCGTCACATGGTGCCGAAAATCCTGCTCCCTCGGCCAACCTCATGGCCGGCATGAGACATGCACTCTTCTGAGGGATGTGGAAAGGCATCCAAGCTGGGCTTCCTGGCCATCCCCCGAGCAGGTCCTGCCAAGGTTCATGGGAGCGGGGCATCTCTCGAAGGGGAAGATTTGGCCCTTTGCAGTCCAAAGCAAGCTAAAGCCGAGGTCCCGAGGCATTATCTGGATTTCTGCGTGGGTTTGGAAGCAACGTTACTGCTTGAGGCAAGCGGTTGGCAGCCGTGCTCCAAAAGGGATCTGGCAGTGACATTCTCAAATGTCTGGCTATCAGCTTTAAGTGCAGTAAGCTTTACATACAGACTGGAACATCGTTACTTTCTAAATGAGACAGAGGTGGTTTTTTTTAAATTACTTTTCTGTTCAGGCATTACATTTTCATCTGTGCATGGACAAGGAGCCACCTAAGGAGCGCGAATGATGATGGTGGGGCTGAAGAAGAGCGTGTCCCTGGGGCTGCCTGCGTGATCAGGGTCCCCAGGGAGTTAGTACCAGGTCCTGCGGTGCCCGGCTGCCCTGCGTGGAGGAGGAGGGAGGCCTCAGGGGCCAGGGTCTTTGCTTTAAGCTAAGCTTAAAGGCAGAAGAGGTCCAGCAGAGGCACACAGGTCCAACCTGCAACCCCCGGGCTTGCCTCTGCTGGCGGTGGGTGCTGCGGGCACCCATTGCACCCCCAGCAGAGACGAGTGCCCCCTCCAGCCGGGAGCCCTCATGTTTGTTAGGGCTCTAGATGCCACAACCAGCGAGCTACCACCCGGCAGCGATGAATCACAGCCGTGCCTGGAGAGGGGGTGGTTTGTGTTTGTGTTGGCAAAACTGGCTGCGAGTGGCGGCAGGCCCAGACAGCACGAGAGGCCGAATCTGGAAGGGCCCCTTTGCCGAGGCAGAGATCAATGGGAGATGGAGGTTTAACATCGCAGGGTGACAGTTCCTGCCAAGAGCCCTTCCACACTAAAACCAGCAAATCAATCTGCCATCCACGGAGTAAGTCCAGATGAGGATTGCTCGTTTTGACTAATGAATACGATCAACGGTTTGCTGTTCCTTTAAAAGTGGTTTAAGAAAAAAACCCAACACAATTATACTTTCCTGCGCATCAGAGAATCCTGTTTCCCTCCTCGATTAGAAGGGGTCACACCAAACACTGGGTCAACATTTGACGCAGCACAGAAGGGCAGGGACATCCCATAGGAGCTCAGCAAGAGGAAGAAAAAGGGCAAAGAAATTCTCATTTACAAAAACACAGCAACGGTTAAGCCAATTCTAGATCAACAGCCCTAACCAGGACCCTGGGCATCATAGGAGGGCTTTTCAGGACCATGGTGTAGTGTCAGATGGACGTCTGTGGAGCACAGGCTGGTCAGAGACCGCACGTCCCCACTGCTGGGAGCAGGTCCGGGATGTTGCTTTGTGCCATCGGGGCTCAGGTTTGTCCATCTGAGATCAAGAGAAAGCTTGTCCCAGCTCCCCATCCAACAGACTCAGATCAACACCTTGATCAGAAAGGGGCATCTGGGGGGAGTAGTGGAGTTTCTTCTAAGGCTTGAACTCATTTGGGAAGATCTTTATCACATCAGTATTTGACAGGGATGAGACAAGATAAGCCGTAAATTCAGCATACATAATAGATTTGTTCATACAAATGGAGAATAAGGATTATTTTATTTCTGATATTAAAGAAAAAAATGCACAGTGCTTTATAAACAGGAAAGAACAGAAAAAATTTGCCCAGGGACCTTGACAAAGACCCTGATTCACAGCTGGTGTTAGCTGGTAGTGTTCTGGAGTACCCAGTCAGATCCATTGAGGTCACTGCAGTTAAACTAATTTAAACCAGGTGAGAAAACAGCCCTCAGTGAAACCCAGGAGATACTGAGTGCATTAGGCAGACCTTGGCTGTCCATGCTGGGACAACCAGGGTCCCCGCTGTCCCCAAGCCAACCCGGGGCAGCCTGCATAGTGGTGTCCCCTCCTGGATGTGCTCCTCAGGTTTGGTAACAGCATGTCTGGGATGTTCTGGCAGGGACGGGGCAGCTGTCAAGGGTTATTCAGAGTCCTCACTGCCTCCTCTGACCTCAGGCGCTGCCTGCCCGCATTCACAGGGAGATTTATGGCCCTGTTTTCCTCTCTCTCCCGGCTGTGTTCAAGTGGCCAAGGGACTGATCCTTCATGGGGCTGAGCACTCCCTGTTCCTGGAGCGATGGGAATCGGAGGGGCACGGCATCTGTCCCGTTTCCATTGGATTAGGCCAGGATTTGATTCCCTAAGAGGCTTCCTATGCGAAAGTTTTGCTGAAAGCGTGATTTCTCAGTTAACACAGGCTTCCTGTGCCTCATTTATAATGATAGTACAGAGGCCCAACAAAACCGTCATTGTCGTTAATGATAATTGCTTTGCCCTTTTTCTCAAGCTCCTATGGGATGTCCTTGCCCCTCTCCGCTGTGCCAAGCTCTGGCCCAACATTTGGGATGACAATACATCAAATCCAGCCATTCAAATGGCCTTTCCTTGAATGACCCCACAAACCTGCAGTAGGGACACAATTAAATCAGCTGAGTTGCATGTCCTGTGCGACTGCTCCTTCAGCTGCACTCATTAACCTGTCACCTCTTGAGCTCCACCATCCTGGCCATCATGCACCAGGCATGATACTTGGGAGACAAAAGCAGAAAGGTGCGGTGGGACTTACCTGTCCCTGGAGACTATCCCTCTGGATGGAGGAGGACATAGCAAAGCGGAATACTGTTCTGTCTGTCTGATGCAAACCAGTGTCTGATTCTTCAGAACCCCACTCTGCTCCCCTGCAGCTGAAATGTGCCTCTGGGCAAGGGATCCTTGGTCTGGGAGGGGGGAAAAAAATAAGATAATGTTGTTTTTTCCTCCTTGGAAGGGAGTTCCACCTAGGGTGGGTCTACACTGGTGGGTCTCACTCAACGTGGCCAAAGCTTGCAAGGAGGTGGCTTTCTGGCACCAGGAGAGGAGATGGAGGCTGCGAGAACACCGTGGACCCGCCAGCTCCCCACCTCTGGCCCAGCGGGTAAAGGGGTAAAACAGCCCCAAAAGACTCAAGATGGCAGGGAAAAATGACAACCATGGATACACAGTGGCAATGCCATGAACCAAGGGCAAATTCCCTGCACATACAGCGTCTGTTGGGGTCATCACAGCAGCTCCTCCAGCGCCCGGGATACTCGCACTCTTCAAGACCCACATACAGCTGGTTTCAAAGCTTATCTGTAGTCAGTTTTACAATATAAAGTGTCTTTGTTTAATCAACAGAACCACTAATACATGTGATTTTGTTGTTAATAGAGCTGTAAGAATTTTAAGTACCTCTTGGGAATGTGTCATTTTTGGTTGGCTTTTTTAGGCATCACAGGGTGCTGCGTTTGTCTTTGTAAACAAGTACTGAATAAAACATTTTGCGCACAGCCGCACTTTGTACAAGTGTCATGCAGGTTTCTAAAGTTTCAGAGAGAATAAATCAACTGCAAACTGCTGCCTGGCGGTTGACTTCGCTCCTTATAAATAGCTAATTTGGACAACTTCTCTCCGCACGTCATATGAAATTCAAATACTGTGCATATCGTTAATGCGGTCACACAAATCAAAACTGCTACAGCCTCTTTTATAAGCCTGGGTTGCCACAGAAATGCCACAGCCAAGGGCAGATCGGCTTCAGGTTGCTCTCCCTTCCTTTCGGAGGCGATCCTTGGGAAGCACCAGCGGGTCACTGCGCTCTGCTGCCTTGCCCCAGGGGAGGAGCAGGAGCCCCATGGCCTGGGGCACTGCCTG
This sequence comes from Harpia harpyja, assembly GCF_026419915.1. Classification (NCBI taxonomy): domain Eukaryota; kingdom Metazoa; phylum Chordata; class Aves; order Accipitriformes; family Accipitridae; genus Harpia; species Harpia harpyja. The sequence goes on along the minus strand of NC_068953.1, from coordinate 7,169,611 downwards.
CGTGGTGGCCCAGTTCACTGCTGGTTGTACTGGTTGGCAGCCTTCATCACTCAGGGGGCAGTTAGGCCCAAACTCTGCCATGAAAAGCAACCCTGGCTTAATAAACCCAATGGCAAAACTTTACTAAATCAAGGGTTGATTGCGCCTGGGTCTGTCGGCTTTGCAGCGCTTAGCGCTGGGCACAGGACAGATGCACAACCTTCCCTCCTCCCAAAGCACAGCGCGCTGCTGGTCCGGCCCTGCTGAACCCCAACGTGGGATGCAAACTTACCTGGTCCTCCCAGGAGGCTCTTAGTACCGTGCAGGATCCATCCAAGCTAGCCCAGAACTCAGCCCAAAGGCTCTAATCCTGGAAGGTGCTGAGCGACTCTGACTTCTGCTGCTCGTCTCTGGATTTTGGCACGTGTTCAGCACGAGCAGGATCAGCCCCTTGCTGTAATAATCAGGGAACGAGGAACTCAGCTTGAGTGGATTTCCCCCCCGCCCCCCAATGCAAAAATGCTGTACATTCCTTTATGCAGGTTTCCATAGAGTTGAACTTCTACTATTTTTTTGTTGTCGCTGTTAAAGGGGTCGGCAATGCACTGTACAATGGGATCTGGCTGTCAGGAAATGTGGAGGAATTCAGGGACACTTTTAACATCTTGCTGGTGGGGTTGGAGGGCAGCATTAAAACCAGCATCCTGGAAATCTCCCCACCAAAGAGGAGGAAAAAGCCCGGAGGAGTCCCGGGAGAAGTTATGAAGACATACTGCTTTGTCGATCCTGAGTTTAAACAAGTTATTTCTTCCCTACTTCCTTTGTTAAAATATGATATTCTAGCTTTAATTGCTTCAATCCTATTACTTGTTCCTTTTAGCAAGTGATTGTGTAGCCCCTTGCCGTGGGGAAATCCCCTGACTGCGGGTCCGTGTTATTTAGACAAGTACTCTTTCAGAAGTAAATGCCATTCTTAGCATAGGGAAGTACTTTAGGTCTAAAGGGGTTAAGAAGGCCTCCCTGCATTCAGAAACATGCAGGGGTCCCACCGTGCCAGTTCCAGCCTTTTGAACTCTTTCCAGCTTTTTTTTCTTGCAACAAATCTGTCTGACTGCCACCAGGACATAGGAAGCGTGTGCCTGTCAAAGAAATCAAGTTTACTTTTTCTGACTTGTTAACAGAGGCAGGGTATAAATAGAGCTAACTCTGCTCAGACTATTAGCATTTCTCTTAAATTAAGGGGGTAACTTCCTAGGACCTTTAATCCAATGAGGTCCAGACCAAACTGCACTATCAGCAGAGGCAGCAAAGGAGCTTGCTGAAGTTTTTACAAAAGTCAGGTGCATTTGGGTTCCTCGAAAATTTAAGGCTTACCAAAAAAAAAAGCAACCCCGAGCAAACAAGAACTACCTCCAGCTTGGTCACTGCCATTGCCCTGGAGAAGTTCTGAGATGTTGTTGGTGCTGTTCATTCGGTGGATGTGGATCTTGCTGGGGAAGAGCAGTGTCCTCTTGCTTCTGGAGGTCTCTCTGAAAGGGAGAGCTCTACCTCCAATCCGGTATTCCCACGCTGGGATATGCCCCAATGACATGAACCCCAACCTGTGGGTAGACGCGCAGAGCACTTGCAAGAGAGAGTGCGAAGCTGATCTGGTGAGTGATGCACGTTTTTATCTCTCTGCGTCGCGGGCGACGGGGTTTGTCGGTGGGCTTGTTTGCACCGCAGTCTGCTTCTGTTCCAGATAGAAAGGCGCCGGCGCTGTGCGGGACTTGGTGCAGACAGCGCACGTATTTAATTGACCCGTGACCTATATAAAATAGAAAAGGTTCGATGAGTTACCAGTTAAGTGGGGAGGTGTGTGGCAGCTGTCACTTTTGTCGATGTGGGTACAGCACTCGCTCTCTTTGATCATTTTCCTTGCTTTCTTGTCAAAAGAAACGTCCGAATTTGATACTCCAGAACTCGGCATGCCCTGGGGCCAAGCCGTAGTATTTTAGCAGTGTCACCACGCGCTTTGTTGGTGGTGGCCATCATCAATGCTTTATATTCCTGGGAGGAATCCTGTATGAAATGGTTTGATTTAACATGTAAATCATCAGCCTTTGCTGCACTTGAAACACAAAGCGTGCTTGGAGTGCAAAACAGGGGCATGGTTAAAATGACCACGCAGATGTTCTCTGTGATGCTTCCAGCTCGAAATGTGCTTAGCTTACAACCCTAAAATTCATTTTTCAACCTGTCAGCACTGCCAGCTCAAGCTGGCATCTGAAAATACCTGCTCGTCCTGCCTCTTACATCATGTCCAACAGCAAAGCTCCTGCAGCCCAAACCAGGCTGACAGCAACATGTCCCGTGCTGAAAAAAAGTCATTGGGTTTATGTTCTGTAGCCAGGTTGTTTCTGCAATGCTAAAAGGAGCGGGGGGGGGGGCGGGGGCGGATAAAGAAAAAGGCTGGCCATCAAGTAAACAAAGAGATTTGCTCAGATGGATCCCATGTGTTACGAATGAAGGTGCTGGTTTTACTTTTGCCATTCCCAAATAAGCCCCCTTTATTTCAACTACCAGGTGCAGCAATGAATATTAAAACACTTGCAAAACCCCAGCTGCAGCAGCAGAGGACGTTGTTTGAATAACGTACTGGTCAAAAACTGAAAGCCAGAAGCCACTGGCTAAAAATACTCACTTTTGCTTTGTGGCAGCACAGAGTCCCGGGACCTAGCGTGGAGTGAGTGGTCTGCAAGCAGCCAAGGACTCTGTCACCAACTTTGCTAAAGCCATGCTCCTTAACCTCAGCCGAAACCATTACCCGTTCTGGTTTCTAACTGCTTCTGAAACCTAGTAATGTGCTGCTGGAAATGGGGAAAGAGTTATGTTATTAGGTCATCTTTTTCCCAATAAGGAAAGGATACTGGACTCAGGGGAAGCTATTTAGTTTGGTAGCTTAAAAAACATTTTGTTCTCACTTACGGAGAAAGCCATTGGATTTCAGGGGGGGTTGCAGAGGTTTTAACACACGGTGGAAGTGTGCCCTGTTGTGTACATGGTAGCAGCGTTCATGGTCCCTTAAAGTAATCCCTAACAACACAGCAGCTGTGATCACACATATCAAATACCTTTTCTGCACAGAAGATGAAAATTCTGCTAAAATTAACTGCAATTTAGAGCTGACTGTAGCTGAGACGGGGTGTAATAAATCACTAGAAGAGCCATGCTGCATTTGAAAATAGGACTAAAATAGGACAGAGGAGCCATAATGAGCTGTTTTGGGTTTGTTTTTCTAAATACCATAGAAAAATTATTTTTGGAGCAAGAATTTCCTTACTTTTGAGATATTCTATTATTTCCTCTACAATGTGAACAATTACAAATCCTTGGCAGTTTCACCTCCAAGAGTAGGCTGTTAGTCTCAGGGAATTCAAATAATACTTTACATACTTCTGTGGAAAATAAGAAGGATTACTGCCTACAGCCATATGATAAGACTTTCCATCCGCTCTTGTTTCTCAGGGCTTGTCCTCAGGCATTTCGGAGAGCGCGGAAGGGGGGTTGTTGGTTCGGTAGTCAAGCAGTCCATGTGACTCTAGGAAAGACTTATGATGAGGTTAGTGTTTAAGAAACAGAAATACATTTTCCTTCTCGAGAGTCTTCTCTTGAAGCACTTCAGGTGTTTAGACATCTCTCGGGAGATACTGGGGGGGGGAATGTTTCTACTCATTGCCGGTGGGGAGACTGAGTTTCAGGCCACAGATATCTGTGGCAGACCAGGTCCCCTGAGCTAACACCTCGAAAGGTTCTGGGCACTCTGCTTGCTGGGTCTCTAAAAAGGACTTTACTCTGTCCCCAGTAACGATCAGGTCATTTTCTTTCCCCGCAGGAGTGCGAGACCTTTGAGAAGTGCTGCCCCAATGTCTGCGGAACGAAGAGTTGCGTGGCGGCTCGGTACATGGACGTCAAGGGGAAAAAGGGGCCGGTGGGAATGCCCAAAGAGGCAACCTGTGACCGTTTCATGTGCATCCAGCAAGGCTCAGAGTGCGACATCTGGGACGGGCAACCCGTCTGCAAGTGCAAGGACAGGTGTGAGAAGGAGCCGAGCTTCACCTGTGCCTCCGACGGGCTCACCTACTACAACAAGTGCTACATGGATGCAGAAGCTTGCATCAAAGGCATTACACTGAATGTAGTCACCTGTAGGTACCATCTGACCTGGCCAAACACCAGCCCTATCCCACCAGAAACAACAGCTCGCCCTACTACTGCCTATTCCGAGACGACGGTCATTGACATCTTGCCGCCTGCTCTAGTGAACAACCCCGTCCATCAGTCAGTCTACGTGGGAGAGACCGTCAGCTTCCTCTGTGATGTTACAGGGAGACCCAAGCCAGAAATCACGTGGGAAAAGCAGGTCGACGGGAAAGACAAAGTCATCATGAAGCCGAATCACGTCAGAGGGAATGTCGTGGTCACCAACATCGCCCAGCTGGTCATCTACAACACCCAGCTCCAAGACGCAGGCATCTACACCTGCACTGCCAAAAACAGCGGTGGCCTTCTCAGGGCTGATTTCCCTTTGTCAGTCATCAAAGGAGAACCCACATCCAAAGAAGCTTCCCAAAACAAAACACATTTTCCAACCGATGAGTGCCTGAAGCAACCAGACAGCGAAGACTGTGGGGAAGAGCAGACCAGGTGGTACTATGATGCAAAGAAAAACAACTGCTTTACTTTCATCTATGGGAACTGCAACAGCAACCTCAACCACTTTGAGACCTACGAGAACTGTATGCTAACATGCATGAATGGCCCAATCAACATTTGCAATCTGCCAGCCCTCCAAGGTCACTGCAAGGCCTATGAGCCCAGATGGGCCTATAACAGCTTGACAAAGCAGTGCCAGTCCTTCATTTATGGCGGGTGCGGAGGCAACGAGAACAACTTCGAGAGCCGGGAAGCCTGCGAAGAGATGTGCCCTTTCCCGAAGAACACGCACTGCAAAGCTTGCAAACCACGCCAGAAGCTGGTGACAAGCTTCTGCAAAAGCGACTTTGTCATCCTGGGCCGTATAACAGAGCTGACGGAAGACCAAGACTCGGGACATGCCCTGGTGACAGTGGAGGAGATTCTCAAAGATGAAAAAATGGGATTAAAATTCCTGGGGAAGGAACCACTAGAAATCACGCTTTTGAACATGGACTGGAGCTGCCCATGTCCCAACATGACCACAGTGGATGGCCAGCTCATCATCATGGGAGATGTCCACAACGGCATGGCTGTCCTACAGCCAGACAGCTTTGTGGGGACCTCCAGCATCCGGCGCGTGCGGAAACTCCGCGAAGTCATCCACAAGAAAACCTGTGAGCTTTTGAAAGAGTTCCTAGGATTGCATTAACCTCCTTCACACGTGTCAGCCTTCCAGACCCGTGTGTTATGTAGGGCTAACAAGCGCTAGGCTAGTGCACAAACTAAACAAGCTGTTTGAAAATACACTGTAGGAATTATGCAGAACCCTTATTTTAATCCATTAATGATGCTTAGCAACAATGTAGTATGTTCTTTGGCAAGCACGTAAAACAGCAGCAAAAGGCTATTAATCTTGCATTGAAATCAATTCGTCCATATAGGAGTGCCATTTAACTAGATGACTCACTGCAGTAATTATACAATTTTTATGTAGCTTCCATCATAAATGATGGAATTCATAGCATTTGTTTATCTAATTGGTACACAGCTAAGTAATATATAATGTCAACTTAATCTGTCTCATTTACAGTATGGAAATGTTATGGTAAGTCATTATAAGTAAGTCACACTCTTGTCTCCTCATAGCAGCACTAATATTTTAAGAGGAAAGCCTGTAAATTATTGTCTGTATTTACAGTTGTGCACATTTAACCAATCTATGCATTACGAATTTGCTTCTTTTAATTGAAATTTTCCTAGCAGTTTTCTCTGGATCGTACCTCGTTTTTAAATGGCAACTACTACCTATCTTGCAATCCTTACTGGAGAAAAACTCCCTTCATCCTATGCCCAGGACAACAGGTCCCTGTAGAAGCTCAAGGCACGGTCCCACCCTGAAATGACTTTTCTGTCATCAGAACAAGGTCAGCAAACACCCTCATTCCATTGCACTTCCCTGTTTCTGTTTTAATCAATATATTGTCTATCACAAAAAGTCCAAGGCAGAAGGATGGCAGTGTGCTGCCAGCTGTCTTGCTTTTGAAAATCCTTTACACCTGAGCATATGCAGCAATTTATTGCTTATTTTCATTAGAAATCCTGCTTTTATAGGTGAGAGAGTAAAGTAAGAGGAGTCAGGACAAAATTCAAAATAGAAAAGTGCAATACACAGTCTGCAGACTGTATCACACAGACACAGAGCTGTTGAAAGCAAACTGCACAGACACAGACATGCAGAGTGGGCACTCTTTAAAGGCATTTATCAATTCGACCCTTTTAGAGCATTCTTGCAAACCATGGAAAACATTTTCCGCCAGGCCAATGTATATATGCGTATGAATAAATACCCTAAGACAGCACGGGCTGTGGGTGTGAGCGCGTGCAGACACATAGGATTGATCATTTTAACATTTGTGTGTCCAAAAATGTAACATTTGCCTATGCAAAAATCCTTAAATAAAGAAAAGGCTGATCCTGGAAAAATCCTGCCTCTGCTAAGGACTGTCATTGCAGGGAAGAGGGGCGAGCGTGGCATGGCGAGCCTTATCATTGCTCGCTCTTTGGTGGGTTCGGCGAGTTACTACGGCGGTGCCCAGAGCTTTCTGCCTTGCACAAAAGGCCAGTTCAAGGCTGGACCGGTGTCAAGACACGTTTGGGCGAGAGGAAGGAAGGTGCAGGGAGCGCTGCTCCGTGGTGCCATCTGACGGGCTTGCTGCGGGGTGGGCGGCAGGACGGCGGGCACGCGTCTGCTTCTGCACGTGCGTGTTGGGGCTGGGTATGGTTAAGGGCCGGGGGAAGGAGATTAAATAGGCAGATGCTGGGCTTCAGCATGACGTGCAAGGCTCTAAACTCCCCCCCCTGGAGCCTGCACACGTTGGATATTTTGCTGTTGCAGGGAGGAAAACTAACAGTGAGGGTAACGGCGTTGAATGTGGGGCCAGCTGTGGTTTCTGTGAAGGCTTTCCATGCCCTGCACCAGACACGGGCAGCGACCGCAGCGTGATGGAGAACTGGGCTCCTCTCCAAGTGGTCTGGGCTTGGGTTACGTCCAAAATGCTCCGGCAACAGGAATGGATCTAAATCTCCAGTTATTTGTATAATTTCAGAAGAAGCTGGGTGGGAGGGAGAGGAGCCTGCTTCAGACTTGCTCACCAAGAAAATATCTGCTTGGTTTATCGTTGCACCTTTCCTACATGTAAATGAGAAAAACTCCGATTAAAGGTCTATAACGATTGTGTATGTTCTTGTGAGGACCATTTTCTGGAGCTGGGAGATGCCAGCTCCGCTGCCCCCTGAAGCGGTTAGCACCTCTGCCGGATCATCCCTGGCTGTAGCAAGTCTCACTTGTTTCGATGGCTCATCTATCATTTTTCAAGCAAGCCGTAGGAAGTGGCATGTTCTTGCTGTACTTTCTAACACAGAGGCATCGGAGGATGAAGGTTTAATAAAGACTGGCTTTATATGGCTCTTTTTTTTTCCAAAAGCTAAAGGATTTTGCAAGTGTGGGAGTGTTGGAGTGACTCGGGAGACATGTACCCGGTTGTTCCAGAAGAGCTGGGATGCAAACGTAGCTGAGAGCAAAAAGCACACGATTCATCGCTTTTCCAGCTAGCACATTACAGTGCTTAAGCCTGGGGTCTAAAACGCAGTCTTAACTTCTACTCTGTTAAAGCCCTGGGAATTAAGCCTGCACTTAAGCGAAGTAAGCGTGCAAGTGATCTGCTGCGCTGCGACCCAGGGTTGCGCAAGGCGTAACGTGTCTCCCAGCCCCCTTCGGGCACGCAGTCCTGGTGTGCGAGGGCTTGCTTGCGCGGGGGATCCCAGGGACGTTTTGGGTCAGTTTTCCAAAGTGGTGCAGTGCAAGGGGACACTGAACAGGCCAGCCCAGCTCCCAGACGCAGTACACCCACACTCGCGTAGCTCCTGCCCAAACCTACGGAGCCAGGTTGCTTCCAAGCCCCGCGGTGTCTGCGGGACGGCTCTGTGCCGGGTCGCCGCACCCTCGGCACGAGGGCGAGCGTCAAACCCAGCTGCCATCCCTCACCGGTCCCGCGCGGGGACGCGCTCCCTGCTCTGCTATGGATCGGGTTGATCCGTTCGGCTCCTGTGGTGCCACGCGGGCGTGCCAGCCGGGACCAGCTTGGTGCCAGCAAGCAGCCCCACAGTGACAGGTCGCCCAGAGAAAACAAATATTGGACGTGACAAGCCCCACTGGGAGACCCCCGGGGGCACAGAGGGCTGCGCTCTGCGGTACTGAAACACCACGTCTGTCCCGAGGCAGAAGGAGCAGCGCCGTGGGCATCCCCTCGCCTGCTCGCCGAGGGGGAAAAACCATCCCTGGCCATCCTGAGAGCACCGCACCTCCCCGTGGCATGGGACTGACCCTAACCCCGAGCCTCTCCACCTTCTGACCTTGAAGAATTTAGCTCTCCACTCAAAGCTAGTATTTTAGTTCAGCCTCTCATTAAACCCTTAAGAAGCCTAAAATTCAAGTCTGACCAGTCAGCCAGCCCGAGGAAAGCCTACGCACAGGGCCAGGCGCTGAAGGATGTTGTTAAAGCCTTTGCAAAGCTAATAGGTACTTGCATGCGGCTCCTGATCAGAAAATCCCTTTTGTGTTGCTCATGCCCTCAGTTTTCCATCCTGCTCTCTGGGCTGCATCTCTCTAGGTTGCCAGAAAGCTGGAAGGACACGCCGGTATTTAAAGTTTGTATTAAGCATACGAAAGGAGAGAGAGAGAAAGGGAAAAGCCTGCTTGACTCCTCTCCTTGCACAGCAGCGGGCTGGGAAGGAGCACGAGTGCCTGTTTGAGGCTCCGGGGAAGCGCTGGAGGAAGGATGCCACCTCCAAAGCCGCATGGCCACGGCCAGCGGCCGCTGTCAAAGCTCTCCTCCACGTGCGGACACCAGAGAAGCAGCGTTTTCTGCAGACACTGGCCTGGGAAGCAGCAAGGGAGCAGAGCCACGTTAGCTGGGTCGGAGACCTGCAGGACGTCCCCGGGGCTCAGGGACGGATTGGGGAGGCAGGAGGAAAGCGCAGAGCCGCTGGCCCCAGCGCGGCATGCCCACCTCCCAGTCTGGAGTGAAGATGAAATGTGCAACACGTGAATCTGCAAACCCTGCAGCTAGAGCTCAATGGAAACCATCTAGCAGATGGATCGGAAAATGAGTCACGGGTTATTGTGCAAACCGTCTGTGCAGCCCAGCTATATTAACAGGGGGACAAAATACCAGCAAAAAAGCGATGGCGTGCAGCTTCTGCACAGGAGACTGCTAGAGCACGTCCGGATTACGTACGGGGCCTGATGCATTATACAGCCGGCGGTGCAGGGCACGAGGGCCTCGTGTTAGCACGCACGGAGAGATGGCTGGATGATTACTCAGAGATAGGATCCCGCATCACCACAAAGCCCAGAGCAGCTGAGGTCAAAGGAAAGAGGAAATTGAGTGTGTTCTCATTGCAGGGGCTCGAGATGAGGTCAGGCAGAAGTTTTTACAGGCAACCAGCTCCAGAACTAGGAGCAAACAGAGATGATGACACCATTGGAATATGATTCAGACAGCAAAGGTAGTTAAGAGCTTAGTTCCCAGTTGTTGCAAAGGGAATTAGGGACCCCTGCGAGAATTACTGCCTGGCCACGGGTCTCGGTTCCTGAGGGAGGTGGCTGTGACGAAAGTCATGCACGGCTTCAGCCAGCAGCTAATGACTTCCCGCAAAAAGGAGGAGTAATTCAGCTGGCAACAAATTAACACCTTGCACCACAAGACCCACTTCCTCCACCTGAAGCACCTTGCGCCCTGCTTTGCTGTAATTTGTGCCATGTGCACGTGCTGCGTAGGTATTTACCAGGAAAAGATCACGGCCGGGCTGGGTGTATACACCGAGGCTGGATGGAGCCGGGTTTCCAAAGGCACGGCTGCGAAAATGTCACCCTGAGCGAGAACTTCGAGTTTAAAGCCTGTGTTTTTATACCAAATATTTAGTGTTTTCCCCTTCACCAGCACTGGTTACTGATTGACTACAAGTGACCTCCAACCGCCTTATTGATTTACAGTGGCTGTCAAAGGACAAGAAATGAGCCCCATGTCCAGGATCTGAGAAATACTCTGAATGGAGGTTGCACAACTGAATAAATGTTCTGCCAGCTCTTTAAATCTTGGGGGGGGCGGGGGGGGGAAGGTCCGCTTGAGCTCCTGATCTACAATGCAAACACCAGTGGGATATGAAGATAACACTGCAGCACTAGCGGACATATCTATCAGCCAAAAAGGCGGCGCAGCCTGTTTAATTCACAGCTATTTATGGTTCGGCAAATGATATGACATTCAGGCCTGAGAGTTTAGAAAGTGAATGGGAAGTCTTCCAAAGGCTGCTATGTGGTTCAGGTTTCAAAGTCAGGAAACTCTCTGATTTCGGTGTTTTCCTCCGTGCACATCCCTAATACCACCTTTCTTTGGAGCCAACCCTCCACGGTACCAGCTTGCGCTGGGTGCTTACCCATCCAACCGCTGAACTGTGAGCCCAGCCGGCACGGTTTGGAGGGTCTCCTCCAAACTTCAGGCTTACTGGTGGACACGGACCTGCACGTGCTGCAGAAGCCCGTGGTCGCAGCAGCTCTGACAACGGCAATGAGAGCAAAACCCAACGGACGTGAATTACGGCCAGTTTGGGGAGGGGACAAGCCTCTTCCAGACCCCACTCCGGGGCATCTTGTACGATCCCCTGGGGCACGAGACACTGGTGCTTACAGGATGGAAAGGGCCGTGGGTCTTGCCCCACCTGGCAATTCCTACCCCCTCTCATTTGTCCCAGCGATGGCTAGAAATGCAGGAGAAAAGGAGAAGGCTGGAGAAAAGAGAAAGAGGAAAAGATTCATCTAGAGGGAGGAGGGGGAGCATTTTTTCACCTTAAACTGGCATAACAACATGGTAGTTGGACTGGATTAACTGGCATAAAGAGGAACTACCCATAAAGGGGTTTGTGCCTTCTCTTCCTCCTTCGCTCCACTCCCAACACACCCAAACCAAGGGGGTCATTGTAACATGTGTAAAGGACATGATTTCCTCTACTGCTTGAAATAAATAGAAAAACAACAGTAATAAACCTCCAGGATCAGATGGCATTCACCCAAGGGTAAAAGTACTCACATAAAAAATTGCTTAACCATTAACTGCAGTGGATAACCTTTGCTTCAGTCTGCAGCAGGACCAGAGGATGGAAGGTGGCAAACATGGGGCTAATTTTAGAAAAGAGTTCCCTGGAGCTGGGTATGAAAACTCAGCAAGTCTGGTAGAAACTGTAATGGAGATAAAACTCACAGCTGAATGATAAATATGATGTAAAGAGGAAGAGGCTGTGGACTTCAACAGAGGGAACTGATACTCCGTAACACTTAACTTTCTTTGAAGCAGTCACGAGGACAGAGATGGTCCAGCTGATAGACTTGGATCAAGGCTTGAGAGCAACTTCCTCACCCAAGGCTTTTAAGGACGTCCTGCAGGGAGAGGTAAGGCAGTCTCTTGAGCCAACAACTGGTTGAAACACCGAAAAGAAAGGGTGAGACCGAAAGGTCAGTTTTCACAATGAAGGGAAGTCATCGGCAGCGTCCCAGGGGACCTGTGCGAGGGCCTGGGCTGCTCCATGGTCTGGAACAGGGATGGGAGAGGTGGGTTACAAAGGTTGCTGTTGAGATCAAGTTATTTAGGGCTGCAAAAACACAAGCTGACTGTGAGGAGCTGTAGAAGGGCATCGTAATACCAAGTGACAGCATGATAAAACAGCAGATGAAATTCAATAGTGATTAATATACATGGTGGGGGAAAGTGAGTCCTAGCTGTGAATTCCTATGATAACTTCAAACAAGCTCTTCCCATTCGAGACCTGGATGATCCACACATGGATCTGACCAGGGCGGCCGGTCCAGCCTGCTTCTGTGTGCAGGCAGCCCCCTGGGCAGATCCTGTACATCGCACCTCTCAAAACAGCACCAGCAGCTTGACAACTTGCAACATTCCCATTAACAAGCACAAAAGCCTACGGACATCTTAAAAACCCAGCAGCACTTGCACATCGTGCTCATGCTGGGTTGGTTACTGCCTGGCTAAGAAAACACTACTTGCTACTAGAGACTTGCTTCTAAGATCACCAGATAAATCTCAGCCACATCCCAGTCCCATAAAGTCAAATCTTGCTGAAACAGGAACCTTAACATCCATCTGCTTCCCCACAAGCACACCATGCTGCAGGAGGGACAATGGTCACAGTCACAAACCCTTCCCCCTCTAGAGCCCCCAGTCTTTTTAGGAAGTGTCCCGCAATTGCTGCATCTACGGTGCTTGGGGAAGATGCTGGAAATCACAAAGCTCCATCTGGAAACGACTCCAAGGTTGGCCTTGGCCAAGTCACTCCGTCCCTGGACAGAAAGCAAGGTGCAACCGGGATAGTCTAGAGACAGCTGTGGGGCAGAGGAGGCCTCACTGTCCTCACCCTATAAACAGGCAGGGTCAGGTTCTCCATCCAGCAATGTCCAACATAAAATTTAATTACACGAGCCAAAACCAAGCACCACGACCCAACTAGTCACACACACGCACTTATTGCACTCACCATAGCCCCAGCATGGAGGACCCAAGGTCTTCCTCACACGGTCACACCTTCCTATTTTTGCAATATTTGGGGCGCAAAGAAAAAAAAAAACAAAAAACCAAAACCAACCCTCATCCCTCATCCCTGAAATGACGTCACATCGCTGGAAAATTGGGGCAGGAGCGTCCAGCTACTCCCAGCGCCTGACACGAGATGGCGTGTGGCATCACGGATTGGGGACCTGGCACTTTGCAGCCGCCTGGTTTAGTCGCTCCTTCAAGTGAAGCATCCTCCGGTTGTGGTTCCATTTGCCTCGCCCTGGTTAATTTAACTGTTTCACAAACACTTGGCTGTATAATTTAGATTTTCGAAGTGGAAAGCGACCCCCCCGCTCCGAGCTGGATGGCTGGTTTTCGTTTGACTGCTTTCATCCTTGCCTGGTTAGTAACATAGCAGGGGAGATTTTAGGTTTATACGGGGGGGGGGGGGGGGGGGGGGGGGGGAGATATAGTAGGGAGTGTGATAAGGCAATCAAATCCATTTCCAGAGCTGCAGGAAAAAGACACAATGTATAATTTATTTGAGGCTTTTTCTCTCCCTGTTTGCAGATTGCACAGTTTCTAAATATATTGGTCCAGTTATTCAAAATTATTCATGAATCTCTTCAGTGAATAATACTTGACCTGCAGATCATCCAAAAAGTGAATATTGCAATCAAATTCTCCATTTCTGCTGTAATTTATTGTAGCTAACAGATGTATACTACTCAGGTAATTAACTCGGGATGAAACTCAAATTGTATATTTGATTATAATATTTGCAATTCACAATTTTTACTGCGCTAGCTAGCTCCAAAAGTCATCTAATCAAGAGATGGGCAAGAGTATCTCATGTCTGACATAACAAACTGCTACTTTTATCAGTCGGTTTGGCGTTTCGGTGAAGGAGCAGCCGCTCACAAGCACGTGCGACCGGAGCCACAGGGCTGGAAGGGCTGTATATAGACACAGCAGGCTCACACCGAGTCAGCAGAGAATAAACATAGATTAAAAGGAAAAAGTTAATGGCTTTCTCAGATCTACTCATCTAACAGGTGTGATAAGCAGGACGTACACCAAAATCTCCTTATCTGTTGGGTCTCCGATGGTGCTTTTCCCCTGAAAATATCAAGAGCAGGATGGGGTGGGCGTTTTTCTCCTCGACTGTCCGGCCCATGTCTGTGCTTCAGATTATTTGCCGTGTTTGTATTATGGAGCTGCCTGGAAGGGGGCCACACTCTGCAAACACCGACGGAGAGCTGCAACTCACCCGCAGAGAGTTTACTGTCCCAAGAGACGGGTGACAGGACGGAGCGAGCGGTCCCTCGGCGCCACGGCCCGGCAGAGCATCCTCCATCCCGGTCGTAGAGGCTGGAAGGGCTGAACCACCATTCTGCAATTGTTACGTGTTGGGCTTTCGATTACAGAAATATCTAAGCGCGCTGGCAACCCAAAGCATTTAGGGATCATGAGTCACATCTCCCAGTGTCACAAACTTGGCGTTAAAATCTTGTTATTTCTTATAAATAAATAAATTCTTGGGTGGTTTGGTCGTTCTTTTAATTTACCTTCAGCTGGCAGAGCCTTTCAGCCATCACAGATTTACGCTTTCCTTTGCCACCACCAGAATTAAACATATACGCTTTTTCTCACTTTTATTCGTGACTGGAAGTTTAAGGTCTCACTTAGTCACAGAAGTCCTCCAAAGCAGGAGCTTTCGGAGATCTATAAACCATGACAAGACTCACAGGAGGGTCAGGAGGAGCAGCGTTGCCACCGAGGGACTTTCTGTGAGCTGTAAAAAAGTTTTCTCCAAGATGGGATGCTCTGATGCATTTCACTCGGGTAGTGGCTGTTTGCCTGCTCACCGTAGGTGTGCTGGGAGGCAAGCAGGTTTTGGAGATGGTCTTTTTGGTTTGGCTTTTGGTTTCCTGCAAAATTATTAGCCCTTGTGGCTCAGCAATGTGTGCCAGCCAGAAATCCTGCCCCGCAGCCACCAGCTGCCTCACAAAGACTGTCACCCAGCCCCTCCGTCGCAGGCTCCAGCAATATATTCATCCTGAGACGCACTTCTACACCTGTTACTTATTGATTCCATTTTTCATGTTTAGCTATAGAAGTTTTTCAGCAGACAAAAATTGAAGGAGGATTTGCTGCTCCTACGCTGGCAGGAAGATTTACACGTGAGCAAATGATTTGTAACAAATACAGTGTAAGATAGATGGAGCTGCTTCTCTTGTTCACAAATTATTCACAGACTATGGGCTTGAAGAGGAAGAAATTTTTTCCTTGCTTTGTAAAATACACACATATGCATTTTTTTATTATTATTTATGACTACTTTCACTGTAAAAAACACTCCTGAGAGCATCTTTTGCAGAATTATTGCAACTCCCAGGTTGCTTAGTTGGTAATCTGGAGAGAGGACAGGGTTGGAGTTTTTTTCCCTTTCTCCTTTTTTTAGAAATTGCCTTGACCAGTGAGACTTTTGTCACGGGTTTGAGCCTCTGGGCATTACAAGGTCATAAAATTTAAGTTCCTGGCCTCCACTTTTCTCAGCAGTCTGCTCAAGGGAGCATATCACAGAAACAGCTCCTGGATTTTGCTGGGCTAGCACTGCTCCTTAAATCAAGCTCCAGGGCAAGTGCTCACGACCATTTGAGATTGCGTTCTGCGAGCATTCCCAAGCATGATGAAAAAAAGTGCTGTTTCTAGAAATGTTTCTGGCAAGAAGGGAGGTTTCTAGAGCCTCAGGTGCTACCACAGGAGGCTGGGAGATGGACACTAAATGGAAACAGGGACCCTCAACACGCTGAAAGGCTCAGAAGGATATTTCTAGGTAGGACTTTTGGAGTTTGCCTTATATTCCATGTTTCTCATATAAAGAACTAGTTTTCCTTTTCTGGATAAAGCTTTCTTTTCTCTACTTCCATAGCTAGAATTAAAATGCATCTCCATGTACTTGGTAATGCTGTGAGTGGGGGCAGATCCTCCACCCAGCTGTGCTACATTCATATGTAATTTGGAGTTTTCCTTCTTGGCCAGCCAGGTAAGTGAAGCAGCTCCAAGCCTCGTTCTTGTGGTAGCTGCATCCTGCAGGAGTCATGCAGCCCTGTGAAATGGGCATTGCTACAGTCTGCCTTACAAAATCTAACAGTTCACTAAAAAAAAAAAAAAAGTTATATTTTTGCCCTGAAGATCCAGACACTGCTAGGTGCTAACTAGGTCACTATTCAAATCCCTGTCTTCATGGCTCCTGCGTTCCAGATGTGAGCATGTGTGTCTACGTTACCTATCGATTTGCGCAAATCACGTAACATATGCAAAACTCATTGGCCTGTAAGCTGAGCAAATATACAATTGGTCTGTGAATCCATTATTGGTAGGAGCAGATGGGTTGCTTGCTTAAATAAATGCATTTGCAAACTCCTCTAGGTCTGCTTTCAAAAACACCAGTTTGTTTACATAACGTGGTGTAGCCAGGCTCCTACACTCTGCTCACCAAACCTTCCCTGGCCTGGAGTTCAGGTGCTTTCATTTTTGCATAAAGAAAATCTGAACACGAATATGTTTTTGCAGACATAACAAAAAAACCCCCAGAAAAATCTCTTTTGATTTGTAATGTACGAGTAAAGCATTGTTTACGTTCATGCACTGTTAATTGGAAGCATCCATAATACATCGGTCGGAGACAGAGCAAAACAGACACAGAATAAAAATATCTACAATGACCTGGTCCTGCAAATGCTGAGTAACTTTATGCTCTGGAGCAGAAGCTGCCTTGAACAAAATAATTTTATTCATTCCTTCTGGAGCTGCACGTAGGGGATGGCTGGAGTTAGCAAGAGCCAGGGAGGGAAATAAAAAGCTACATTTTCCCTTGCTCTGCTCTTGCATCCTCAGCTGACAGAAAAAGTCAATGGGCTGGGGAAAAGCACATTTGTTTGCTTTGTGGCTGCTTGGGTGGGTGTTGCTCATTCACCTGGGGGAGCCCATTTCCACCCAGCCCAGTCCTCCGTCCTGGCTCAACACGGCCAGCTCTCGCACAACCGTACAGCCTGCAACCCGCCACCGCTCCCCAGACACCCTGGAGACCTTCTGCTGGAGAGGAGGAGGAGGAGGAGGAGGAGGAGGAGGAGGAGAGCATGCTCACGTGGCTCATCAGCTGCCTGCGCAAAAATCAAGCTGGTGGTTTCAGCCCCGTTCCCACAGCACGATTGCTGCGAGCGCACACACGCGCGGCGGGCTCTCAATGGCCACCTTTGTTGGCAGCCGCAGGCAGGAGCACGCCGGCCGCTGACGTGGCACCCGGCTCTGTCACCTTGCCCCGTCCCCTGCGCCGGGAGGCTGGCCCAGGAGGACAACCCTGCCTTCGGCCACAAGCAGGGGCTCGGACTACCCCCTTCCTAATTTTTATGTTCGCTTTTAGGTCTTAAAAAGAAAACGAAACGAAGAAAGGAGCCCAGCAGATGAGGGAGGAGGTGGAGGCATTTCCCCTTCAATAGCTCCTTCCTCTTTCTTCATTTCCTTATTTCCTCCCTTCCAGTTTCTTCCCCTACCTGTTGAAACGTGGTTACCATGACACGATAACGGAAAAGCTGCAATTCTAATGCATGAAGCTGCTACAATTTTAAATAATTGCTTTAAAAATACCCAACAACCCAGGGGAAGAAAGCGTTCTCCCTCGCCACTCTGCCACCCGTAGCACCCAGCGCCGCTGACCGCCCCGCTCGCCCTGCTGGCACTTCTTGGCAGACACAATCCCACCCCAGCAAAAGTCAATGTTTACATTTGTCACATATATTTATAGTGCATCCTAGACCCAGCCATGCCTCAACACAGCCTCGTGGGCCAATTGCCATGTTGAGAGGCACCTCCCAGCAAATGTTCCTCCGTTTCTGGAAGGACAGAGGAAAAGAAAAATCCCCAAATGAATCCTGGAAGGCGCTGGCTGCAGGGTCCCCGTTTCACCAGTCCTTCAGGTTCTTCCAGTTCACAAGGACAACTTGCACAGTGAAGTCATTTGCTCTGCAAGTGGCCTCCCAGTACCTGACCTCGATAAATGCAAACAACTCTCATGGCAGCAAAGTGCTGGGCACAGACCCTGCACCCTGGGCTGAGTGCACCACGGAGGGACCGTCAGGATAAGTCCATCGGGGTTTGGTGGTCTTTTGGGGACTGCTTGTAAGAGGACTTCAAAGAGTTACAAGTAATAGCGACCAATTTCCAATTTTCCTTCTTTTTGTCTCAACTGGCTTGTCCCCGTTCTGCTAGGATGCCATTGAGTGTTGCACACCGATTAACACCTTCACTGTGGGCACCGCACAGCCCGGGTCATCTCCAGCAAAAAGGATTTGCGCCCCTGTCTACGTTAAGCGACAGTCGGTACCGTTTAGTCCCACTCGACATCAGCTCCCTTGAAAACATCCCTGTAAAGCGGCTCTCCCCAGTTTAAGCACATCCCGGTCAAGCACAGGATATTGAATGGATGGAAAGCAAATAGTACGTTCTCTTCTCCCGTGCTGTGAGAGGCATCGTGCATTTCACAGGAGACTAAGGCCAACCTTCATGGTGCCAAAGTCCACGGCTCACCTCGTCCCTGGCTCCGCAGGGGACGGCTGGCGGCTCCTCCATCCCTCCTCTGCTCCGTGGCCACCTCAAGGCCAGGGACGGTGATACCACACGGGGCTTTTCTAACGATAAAGTCTGTTGATGACTGGGAGGTGCTTTACGACAGCAGCGGTATTGTACCCCAGGGTCACCCAGAGCTCTGAAGCGAGAAGGAAACCTCACAGCACGTCTGCAAGGCGCAGAAATGGGGTTATACCTCATGCTGATGGGGAGGGGAGGCCTGGAGAAATTGGAACCGCTGGAAGCCAGGAGCAGGCAAGCACGGTGAGCAGGTTGTAACCTTTCATTCCCAGCTCTCCGCGGCATGATTTATGATTTATCAGGTGGTTATGAAAAAAAACCAGAACAAGTAAAGAAAGAAATAACTGGCTAGAGGTTATGCAGCCAGGGTTCCCCTTTGCCTTTCAGCCTGCCCAGATAAATGTCACTATGGGAAAGGCTGGAGATCAGATGCAGCCCTCGAGTTCAGGAGCTCTATTGGAGAGTGAAAGAAAAGGCTCTGGATAAAGACAACTGCAGCAGTTACATGACTAATCCCAACATCTACGGACATTTTCCCCTCTGCCTGTAAGAGTTATGTGATCCTAAGCATCCTTAAGGAAAACAACCCCATTCTGGCTGGCAGATGACTGCTTGCAAATAATACAGATATCTTTTTATATATGACAACAGACCAAAATATCCAAGATGACAGTGCCCCACAGAAGAGACTGAAAGCCGGGCACTTGAGCGCAGCTAGCTCCTTCCAAAAAGCAACTGGGAACTGGACAATGTGAGACCTGGCCACAGCACTCCCAGCCAGAATTAGCCTTTTGTTCAAGCAAATGCAGATGTCACGATAGGGAACGGGCCAGTTGCCACACCGCAGCAATGCCCCCGGCGGCAAGGTCAGGCTGGATGGCCTCAGATCTCTCTGGAAAACAGGCAAAGTCAAAATCCTACCTCTAATCGCTCTGACTTTTGGAGAGAGTCATCTCAAAGTCAGTCTCACAGATGATCCCCATCTCCGCTTAAATATCTCTCGGTTTTTTATTTCATCAGGCATTTGTGCAGGCATCAAAAAGCCAAACTCATTGGAGATCTCCGACCAAAATGCATTTTAAAATGCATTATTAGCCACATATTACCCACAGCACATACATAGAGAGGGAAAGTTTCAGTGATTGTTAAGGGCAAAAATCTGTCCTGCATAGTTAAGGTTTCCCTCCGCACCGTTACCTCTGTTGTAGGTGCAGAGGGTCATCCTCCTCTCCATCCATCCTCCTTTTCTGAGCCTCAGTGGGCGAGGTGGTGGAGCCGAGTGAGCAGGAGTCTTTCAACAGCAGCAGCAGAGGGCACGGAAATCAGCCTGGGCAGGGCTTCGGGATGCTGCAGAGAAGGAAAGGGATAAGGTACATGACATTCCTACAGCAGGATTGTTTACAAGATATAAGAGTCCCGTGTTGCCATTGACAATTAACTATAGATCCGCAGAGGAACACTGTTCTCTACCATAAGTACGTATATTTTTAGATAAACGTGTTCTGCAAATATTTTGTTAAGGAAGCTGCTTTGCCTAAAGCATCTACTTCTTCTCAAGCCTCCAGTGGTACGGCGTAAACCGTGTTACCAATAACAATTGTTCCTGCATTTGTTTCTTGAACATAGATCATAAAATACACAGTTCATTTGGGAGTGTCTGTATACTCTTCTATTTCTGTCCTTCTTATTCAACCTCGTAGAGACAAACAGGCAACTAACTGTGAGTCCGGAGAGGGACACAGCCCTGCCCTGAAGAGATTACAGTCTCCATCAGATAATACACTGCAAATTATACATGGTGAGGCACAGACCTCAGACAAGCAGAATGGGGAGAATAGCTTGGTTTGGGAAAGAAACTAAGAAAAGCAATTCTAAGGGATGACATTGAAGGAAAACAGAGAAAAAAATCAGGAGGGGGAAACCTAGGAATTTAAAAGAATAAACAAGGTAAGAGAGAGTTTGTACAGCAGAACATTGAAAAAAGGACTGATTCATAAAGATGAGATCTAGACTCTAAATTTAACCGATCTCCTGGTATCCGACTTCGGGCAGGTAAGCTGCTCCAAATACGGAATTCTTAAAACCACAGAGACACCAAGAAAAAATGAAAGACAACCTTACTGACCTCTGAAAGTCCATCACCCCCAAATGCGTGCCAGCTACCGAGGTGATCATCGAGTCAGCCTTGCTCACAGGTCTCCAGTGTCACCAGCAGCTTCGCTTACTTCCCACCAGCCACTGCCACATGGCACCCTCAGGGACAGCAAGGCAATCCGAGACAAGGTGGGGTGGACGGCTTATAGACCGAGCAGCTCCACCACGCGATGCCTACGCTTCCCTCCTGTTAATGGGGCTAGTAGAGTACCTCCCGTAGTAGCTCACCAAGGCTATGCCTTCTTTTGTAGACTCATCTGAGCAGGAAGAAGCACAGTGGTGGAGCAGATGCGTTGCAGCGAGGACGGTGCGAGATGGAAGTGAGGCAAGGGCAGGGAGAGGGGACACCGTTTATTAGGTCAGCTGGTGTACTTGGAAAAACTACACATGCTTTCAGGCACATAAGGCTTCCTTAGGTCGGAAATAGAAGCAATAACCTTCGAGCTAAATACAGGTTGAGAATAATTGTTCTGAGTTAAACTTCATTATATTAATGAATTAGGCAATTTGAGAGAAAGGATGATTGGTTCCTGTTGATCAAAGGGAGGATACTAGCCAGAGGACAGCTGATAATGTCATTTATGGCACAAAGAGAGGGCGAGAGAGACAGGAATAATGATTGCCTAGGGATGGCTGGTGGTAGCAAAAATTATGATGTAATACGCAATCGATATCTCTGTGATTTTTATATCCTAGAGACAGGAATTTTAGTACTTGGATTGTCTTCTGAAGCAGTTTTGGAGACCTTCCTTGAAGGTCAGGAGCGAGAGGTCAGAGATGTAGTGGTTGATCTCTTACCGAGTGTTTCTGTCCTTTATCAGTTTGTACAAGTTAATTTGGGTTCGTTGCCTGCAGTTGTTGCCACCAGACTGTCAAATCTGTGATGCAAACCACCCAGACAAGAGGGCAGTGGTAAGTCTCGGTCCTTCTGTATCACTTAGAAATCTGATTCCATTAAGCAGCTGTGGTTAATTGCCAACATTTATGAGTTCATCACTATCCCTTAGATGTTTTGTTTCCTGCGAAGCGCCAGTCCCAGGGTACCTGTGATTTCCTAAGGATCTAAATTTTCACCTAAAATCAAGTTCTTAGTGGACTTGTAGAGAAATGCTAGAACATTCTGAAATCTATTTAAGTCTACACCCAGAAGATAAATTAATACGGTGCAAGGTTGATTATTATTTATGATTATCTCATAATTTCTAAAATATTCTTGGGGGCCTGAATCACAATTTCTTGAGTGTTTTGGTTTGGCACTACTGAAATGAGTCTTTAAGGACAGCACTAACAGTCTAGAAGGCACAAATGGAGAACATCATTATGCGTTACTTAAAAATGAAATACCAATTGTTCTCAAGTAAAATACGATCTATGGCTCAAAGCAGTTAATAAATATGAGATTCGCAAATATCTGCAAAGTAGGTAACTGCCCCAGGTGCTAACAGTTTCAGCTGTAGTCAGGAATTCTGCACTCTTCCCACTAAATTGCCGAACAGAGGTGCTGTATGTACCTGACTAACCCTGAGACACAGACACACCGAGAACCCATTGGCTTCCAAAATACGTTGCAGTTATCTACAACATCTGAGACTCAGCAGGGAGTTAAAGGCTCAAGTATGGGCTTAAAAACACCAAAACTACTCTTGACAAGGCTGAAGCAATCTGTTGAAGACTGGGCAGACAGGTCATAGCACAGCCCGTGGCAGAACCCAGCAGCCGTGTCTCTGTGCTGGCGCACGGGATGCTTAACCTCATGGTCTAATGAAAATCAAAGGGGAATTTGTTTTAGTTTGTAAAATCTGTATGCAAGTCTAATTTTGACCAGCAGCAACTTCGGTGAGTAGGCTGGTGTAAAATTTTCACATGATTTGTACTGGAGGAATATATACTTCCATATCTATAGAAACACCCACAGAAATTCTTTTAGAGAATCACAATAGTCAGTATGTGAGATCTCACTGCTCCGGAGGCCTTCTGCTCCGACGGTGGATGAATCAGACTCTATATACCATGGACAATGAGAATCAAGTGCTTCACTTTTATATGCATGCCTTATTTCAAAACGTAAAGGTCATCTGATACACGTTAAGTGAACTGTACAACAGAGGAGACTCTCAAAGGCCACACAGACTAAAGGCAATAAAAGGAGAGAATGGTAAGTCAACCTCAGAAGATGTTCCTGTGGCATACAGAAATCAGATGAAGCTCCTTATTGACAGCGAAAAGACAGCAATAGCCAGCTAACGTCTGACACTTGCTAACAGTGAATTTCAATGGAGACAGAGGAGGAAACCAACACAGAAAAGGGCAGTGACTTGCCCAGAGTCAGATTTGGAACGTGGGGTGCCCGAGTTGTCATCTGTTATACCATGTTCTTCACTAACCTGCCACCTCTCATTTCCATCAACGTGACTAAAAACTCCCAGGCTGTTGCATTACTGGATGAGGCTGCCCAAGCAGCAAATTCACCCAGTTTCGGGAGACTGTGAGCATCTAATATAATCCTTACCTGTATTCTGACATTCAGTAGTTCTTTACACCACGTCTTTAGAGATGAAGTGAAGTCAAGTAAGCCTTAGCCTACAAGGGGCGGAGGGAGAGGGTACCTTGTGGTGGCTAGAGCCTCATGTGCTGAGGTCTCCCACGGTACAGCAAGCAGTCCCTGGCATCGAGCAATTTAAGAGATGAGGTCAGAGAGAAGTGGAGCCTGGGTGAAAAGAAGAGCGGCATGAGAGCCTGGTGCAGCAGAGCAAGTAGCGAGAGGCAGCGAACAAAGGGAGCAACGCACAAGCCGGTCCTTCCAAGGATGCTGTGGGAGAGGCAGAAAAGACAAAGGAAGGGGTTATGGGTGTTGCAGGGAATTAATATCTTCTGCCAAGGGAAAAAGGTGGGTTTCCAGGTCTGGTTTTAATTGCGTTAGCCTGTCTTGTTGCTATAACCTTCTCAAAGAAGCTCACAGGGGCACTAAACAATAATTAAGGCGCTACATGCCCAGAGTCCTCTTTTGTTTTATGCTATGGGTAATCTTGAAGCTAAGGGGACAAGGGAACACAGCACAACGAGTTCCATGAGGGCACGGAGCTGACAGACTGTTTAAATGTAATGGTGTCTCAGCTCTCAGAGGAGGAGAGGATCTCTGATTTCAGGCCTCTGAAGTGCTAAATTACCGAAGGAAAACTAAAGCAAGTTCCACCAAAACTGCAGCCATCAATACTACAGATTGTTTTTAACAAACGAAAGTTGACAGAATAAAGGATGGGGGTTGAGGGATGTCAGCACCGTATGCCAAGGTTTTTCTAAAAATATTTTACACCTGCTATTCGTCCCGCACACTGATCATATTTTGTCTATGAGGTAGAGAACTCGTAGTGCCAAAGGGAATGTGGTTTATGTTCCCGAGTCTTAATGCTTTTTCCCTTCTGTAAGGCAAAACTCCTTACTACTGTCACTAAAATAAAGCCAAGAGGACAAAAGTCCTACGCGCACTGCCACGGTAACAGTTTAACCGTTCCTCTCGCTGATCTTTGGAAACAATCCCTTCAGCAGGATTTTACAGCTCTGGCACTTCGATTTAGTGAACTTTTTATGCAGCTCATGAGAGGAATGCAGCCAACCCTGTACACTCAATTTAAATCAACTTGCTGATGATATAAAAAAGAGTGCTGAACCACCGGTTTCCTTCATCTGCTCCAAAACTACCAACACAAACTCTGAGGTATTTATTCCCGAAACATTAATAGAACAGTCTGGGGCGTCAGATCAGTAAATGAGCTCTGCTTTGATCCCATGCTGGTCCAAAGAGCTGATTTAACAACTAGTTGTTTGGCTACTTGTTATTTCAGAAATGCAACTGGGCTGTTAGCTACCAACAGGCTTTTGCACGTTGCAATACAGGGTGCAGACAGCTGGGCAGGCGCCTGTGCTGTAGCTGGGTAATCATCTGCCACGGTTGTCTGTAGCAGAAGACTGTACAAGCAATGTTTAATAGCTTTCTAATTTTGCATCGTAAGGAGGGAGGGATGGATCTCTCTGTGGCTTACACCCAGCCCTCAATCTGTATAAATTATGATAGCTTAGTTGAAGTTAAGAGAACTACCAAACTTGTACTCACCGAGACTCCAGCGCCAGGCCAGCCCGTGCCCTCTGGATTCACATCTGCAGCAGGGACCTTTGAGAACAGGAGGCAGTAACGAAGCACTACGTGTTGTCGACTCCACCTGTGAGCTGGCTCTCCTTTGCAGAAATAATCAGATCAATTTACTTTTGGTGACCGCTACCAGACTTCTGATCAGGAGTAAGGTCTGTCGTCTACCCATAAAACAAATGCAGCACAGACCATAGCTGTCTAGTGAATCCTCTCTACCCTGCCATGCCAAGATGCCTCTGAGCTCAACTTCACAGATCTCAGATTACGATTTTCAAGAGTTACCGACTTGTGCTGAATTGAGTGAGCCTGACAGATGAAAGTGCTTTTAACTTGTGCTTGGGTGGGGACTTTGAGTGAAGAGACAGGATGCACTAAGCAGCATCGAGGGGGACGCATACTTGGGGTTTTACCCTTTTCTTCACTGTAAATTAAAGACATCTTCCGAGGTTTAACTTACACTGGCAATTTTAAGGAAGTAAATTGCATGTTCACAAGAGAAAATACAAAAGAACTTGCACAACTGAGCAAATGCTTCCTTTTCCCCCTTCACTACTTTTTGCGTCCTCTGTATCAAAGCAAACGTGCTTACCTGACAGCACGGCTCAAGAGCAGAAAACTGGGTGCGTGCAAATTAAACCAGAGATTGACTTGGCACTCATTTAGAACAGAATGTTGCAATGTCAATGTTTGATCTAACAAATTCAGCACCAAACTTCAGCAAAAGATAAATAAATGGGTGAAGTAGACTGAGCAGAAAGCACATGTCTTTAATTTCTCTAAGTAGGAGAAAACATTCAAAATCTTCACATTTGCATTCTCTGAGAAAACTAGAAGCTCTCTCTACAGATTGTCTCCTTGCAAAGCACCATAAACAAACCCTGCTTGCTCAAATCTTTGTATTAAAACGTGCTGCAAAAAACCACCTTCTTCCCAGAGATTCTTCCTTGCTGCAAACCACTGCCCTTCATACGTAGAGCTGGTTACAGTGGAAGTGAACAAATCGGCACGGGAAGAGGATAAGCTTGATGACCTTTAAGACAAATGATCTCAGTTTAAAGCACAGGAATAGAAATATTACAGAACACAAAAAATAGTCTCCACTGAGTTGCTCAACCTCCTAGGCAGTTTAGGTATTATTATTGTATTGTAAACAGTAAAATTGTAGTAAGTCTTAAAGTCTAGGCACACAAATAGAAATAATACACAGAGGTAACATTCTCCATTTTCCAGTAACTGATCCAGTATTTTTTTCTATTTTTTTTCTAATTCCCTTTAAAAGCAAAATCATCCACTTAAAATTAGATACCAAACAATGCACTTTTAAGTGCGGTTCTGTCCACTGATGTGCCGTTAGTGGAAAGACAAACCAGATGGCAAACTCACTAAAAAGGAGCCAGTTAAATAGAGACAGATGAATGCCTAAAAAAACCTTCGCTCCATTACTGCTTTTGAATTGGTTGTCATGGCATTAGAAATTGATACCATTGTCAGCCTCACATCTCCACCCCGTCCGTTTCTTCACAGCCTCTGTCCAAAGCAAAGATCTCACACTGGTGTTGAAAAACACCCTCGTCCTTACAGCACTAGGCTATTTCCACCAAAACTCTGCTCGCGCCAAACTGGGGGTGTATGCCTGCGTGGAACTTACACCTTTTGTAAAATCAAGTGCATCAAACGGGAAAAGACTGATCTTCAGTCTCAAATTCCAGTTTCAGAATACTAAAGTTCGGATAATTTTAATCTTGTACTCCTTCTGTGGCGTACAATTCATCATCAGGAGCCAAAGGACTATCCACTTAGCGTGTATCTTTTTTGTACCACTGGAACTGCCACAGAAAATAAGCTGACATTTGTTAGATTTACACATTAAGTAAGTAAGTTTCTCTTCCCCTTGACAATGTCCATCAGCAAGGAACGCTATTTGCCGAACAGACAGAAAAGAGTAAGGGATGCAACTTCAAAACAGCCCTGGAAAAGCTGAGTTGTTTTGTCAGCCTCTGAATTCTTTCTCCTCCCACTCACATTCACATTTTGAGAATCTATTAAGTTAAAATTGGTAAAATCCACCAAAATAAAAACCTTAGAATGTCACATTGTAGTTGCATTACATTTCTCTTTTTAATAAAGCGTATAAAATGAAAGTTTACAATGAGTTTAGTAAACTGTAAATCAGCACTTTTATTCAGTCTAGTTTCTGAGCTATTAATCCCTAATACAGAAACAGAACGCTGATGCATTGGTCTCGGACCTCTCGAGATAATAGTTCAAATCCATTCTGATGACATGGAAAGTGAATTTCATTGAATCACCTGAGTCCCTTCCAGATACATCGTATCACACAATAACTCAACATTCACATAGCTTATAGTCTTAACTCTCAAGGAAAAAAAAAAAAAAATTACCTTCTGACTTCAGTGAGCTGCAGTTACAGAAAACAAGTGAAAGTTTGCTCAAATAATTGTAAGCAAGTACTTAATCAGGCTATGTGCTTTGTCAGTAGTATTTTAGGTAAAGCAACCCATTATTGTGGTGCATCAATACAGCAACCCTTTCCATCGCTCCTTTGTGATGCACTGAGTCAGACTTTTTTGCATCATTAGCACTGACAACACAATAAATGCAGCGCTCCGATCTTCAGCAGAACAGTAAAAACACAGACCACGACAGTCAATTAATTTTAAAGAATTTTAATACAAACTTAATATAAACTATTTCAGTCCCTCTTAACATGTAAGACACTGACTCAAAATACTTTTATACCTTTTTTCAAGTATTGCACAATGTAGGTACAAAATTAATATTTACGATTACATTTTCTTCCATAATATATAGCAAAAATCTTTAAACTTTTAACAGAAAATACAATTTGTGTTTCTTTTGAAAAAAGCAAATATTTCGTACATTTTAATTCCACCACTAAGGAATATTCTGTACACAACTTTTTATTTTTTTTTAGAATTGATGTCTTTAAGATGGATATCTTACAATTTCAGTAAAAAAAATACAACATGAAGCTGCTGCAGCTGTCACAGATCACTGTAGTAAAAAGATATAAATGCAATACCATGTTGTAGAAACAATATATATACTCTGATATTTTACAAACTTTGTACTAAATTAAATTATACAATTAGAAAAAGACCAATAAACCCACCTATTAGTGCCAATTTTTTTAATATATATACATATATGTTTGTGGACATATATATATATATACACACACATGTGAAAAAAATTAGCCACGTCCTTGCTATATCTTAAATACTGTAAGAGGCCATATTTTGAGAGTATATTTTTGTAATGTACAGTCAGTATAAAATAATTTTGTGCTTGG
This sequence comes from Harpia harpyja, assembly GCF_026419915.1. Taxonomy (NCBI): domain Eukaryota; kingdom Metazoa; phylum Chordata; class Aves; order Accipitriformes; family Accipitridae; genus Harpia; species Harpia harpyja. The sequence goes on along the minus strand of NC_068953.1, from coordinate 7,141,545 downwards.
TTGGCAAATGAAAAAATGATGCATGTTGTATTTATCTAACCAAGCCTGAATGTATTCATACTACAAGCCTTAAAAAAAATCTCAAGAGGTGGAAAAAAAGATACACCCTTGGGTACGTGCATTTTAACTTGTACAATAGTATTTACTTGTATTTCACTTTTATTTTTAGTTAGCCATAACTGGCTGGAATTGCTGGTTAGAATACTGCATGTTGTTTAAACTAAAATTCAAGCCATCCACAAAAGACTTCTCATTTAGACCTCCATAGGCTGCAAACATATCAAAGGCATTACTGTACTGGAGAGGACTGAGGTTAAGGGGGCTGTCACCAGGAAAGATGCTACTGGTACTACCTTGACCCTGCATGTTGGGGAAAATGAACTCCTTTGCGTTAGGAGAAAGGGCAGAAGTCTTCTGCTGTTGCTGTTGCTGCTGCTGCTGACTGCCTAAGCCAAGCCCGTAGAGAGAGTGCATGGAGGAGGAAAGGGCTTTCTGCTTCAACAGGTCATTGACATTCAAGCCAAGGTTGGTGGGAGAGGTGCGGGCGACCTTGTTGCTACGGCCGCTATTCTTCATTTTGGTCGAGCCAAACTTGGTGGCAGCAAATGTGGCAGTGGTGAAGGTTAAAGGCTGAGTGGAGCGGGGCATGAAAGTTGGGCTCACAGCAGCAGAGTGACCAAAGGGAGGAGAAGGAGAACTAGACACTGAAGATGCTGGGTCACTAATTGGCATGAACACCTGGGCCTCTGGGTTAAAGCTGTTCTTGATTTCCTTATCCAACTCACATCCATTTTCATTATCATCCACATAAAGCACTTTCACTGGTCCCTTTTCACCGATTTGGTATGAAACCTCAAACGGGTCAATCCAAACACTAAGATCCTGAGGCAAGTTGCCACGAACATCATCAATGTCCAAACCACTCTCTTTGGATGCTTGTTCTATGACTGGGTCCACTTTCTCCCCTATATGTATACATCTAAACCCTGATCCTTTGTATGGCTTTTCTGGATACCAGTGCCCTTCATACTTCTTCTTAAGAAGTCTTTCAAGCTCTTCACCAAAAATGTTGACACGTCGTCTGGGAAGCTTATTGTACAAATATGAAATAATAAAATTGAGTGCTACTTGGATTTCAAGCTGCATAGCTGCTACGCCACAAAGTTATAAGTCTGTTTCAAAACCCGAAGAAGAAAGTGTTCAAGATGCCACAGGGAAACAAAATTTCATTCAAAGTGCTGATTCTAGTTGATTATTATCCTTCACCTTGAGTGCTCTTGTTCCTTTAAGAAAAAACAAAAGCAAACACATCCAAATAAGGAAAGCATAAGATCAAGCTCCAAGGCCTATTCTTTTAGCTTCATTTTCTGCATAAAACAGAGTACTTTTTAAATCAAAAAATGTGCATCAAACTATCTATGTTCATACCTGCAGAAGGTAAGGATGTCAACTACATTCGGTATGGCTTACAAACGATACTGTAGAAGATGCACTAGGCATGTGTTTACATATACGGCATGGGGCATTTCAAAATCACATGAGCTTGCCGTTTAGTTATTCACAAAGCAGCAAGGATAATTTTTAAGACATCACAGAACTGCCAGGCCTGTCAAGGGTTCAATTACCAACCCGTATTTGGATGATTTATAGTACTCAGCTGCAAAATTTAGCACCAGACTATTAGTTTAGCTTGAAAGGTCTCAGTCCAAGGGTCATTTATCATTTCAAAGTTTGCAAACATATTGGTTGCACCGTAAGCTACAGAATTATAAAAATGTTAACAGCTGCTTTAGAAGATTTCACACAAATAGCTAAAATTATGCAACATTTATTTTAAGTCCAAGCAAACCATCCGCATAAACTGTGTGCTGGCGAAATCATGCTAACTGAAGAGAAAATGTCCGCTGTACATACACAACAATTCTCCCTCGGAATAGCTAAAATGATAATGCAGTCAATGCATACAAAATAGATGCATGTATCTTCTGTCATAAGGGTGGCAATGACGGTGAAATTATTACAATAAATTAATTCGCAGATTTTTCCCTTTCTACAAATTGTTATTTATTATCAGAGTAACATATTAATATATACTAAATTCAGATATCGCGCTGTCTATAGTTCAGATTTCAAAAAGTTACTAGAGCTAACAGGGCTTTTGCTAGCCTCAAAAATGATTGCTTTTCTCTTTCTCCATGACTCCATTTTATATTTAATATAAAATATGGTTGCCACTCCTTCACAAAGGACAAAAGAGAAATTAGCTATCTAAAGTTAAAGAAGGGACAAGAATCAAGTATTAGCACAGGTACTGCTAACGAAAATCCAGCAGTACCTTAGCATAAAGGTACTCATCCACAGGAGACACTTTTGTTCAAAAAGTTCCAGTGAAAGAAAATATCTATTTCTTGGCTCAAGTTAAAGGCCCAATGAGAATTTCAATTAACAGTGTGCTATTCTGCACTGCATCACTAGGAACAAAATTTAGCATAGCTGTCACTAACGATTAGAGAAATGAAAGTCAGTATCAAAATCCTTTAACAATGTGAATACAATGCTTTTTTTATTTCTTGCTCCAAATAATCTCCTTTTAAAGTCTGGAACCCTATTTCCAAGCCACTCGTGTTCTCCCCAACATGGCATGGGAATAGTTTGAAAGCTTGGACGATAAGGCGACCTTTAAACGTTTGCTGGATCAGCACTGGGTGGGGATAAGGAAAAGATCAAGGGCAAACAGAAGATATTTACAAAAGGGACACAATCAGTACAGAAAAGCTGATTGGGTGGTTAAAAGGGGCATTTAAAAATGATTTATTAATCCATCTGTTTTGTTTCCCTTCCTCCGTGTCCTTTGGGAAAGAAATGATCCTTTCAAGGCACACCGGGCAGACGCTATAAATTTTTCTCAGCCCCAAAACTGATCCACGGTACAAGCAAGCAGCTGATCAAACAAATCAGCTTGATCATTTCAAACTTTTTTTTTTTTTTTTTTTTTTTTTTAATTTGAAGAGGACAATATTTCTGAGGGATCGAAGCCCATTAATTGCTCCAGGAGCAGAGCCCTGCGTTGGGGGTTAGAGGCAGGAGCCTTAAGCAGTGTGGGGAGTTACATAACCAGGCAGTCGGGTCTCATTAGATTTCTGCTCACAGCCCTGGGAGCTCCGGCAACAGCAGGAGGAGGAGGAGGAAGAGCATTTTCTGAGCCCGAAAGAAAGAAAATGAAGAAGAGGAAGGGAGACGACTAGAAGGAAGGGGGGGGGGGGGCTGCAAGGCCCCTCTGTTCAGCACACAGGCCAGCACCCCGAGGCCGGCGACACCCCTCTCCACCACCCCCCCCCCCCCCCGGGGCAGGGTCCTAGAGGACGGCTGCCAGCGCTGTCCGGAGAGGCCCAGCGCAAGCAGCAGCTATTAGTCAGCCGGCAACGCTCACTCCTCCCAGCCTGAGCGCGTCCAGGGACCGCCTTGGGAGGGACCCTCTCGCAGCCCGGCTCCCCGGGCCGTGCCCTCTCCGAGGGGCTGCCGCCGGTCCCCACGCCCTCCCTTCCCATCGGCGTCCCCCACGGCACCCCGGCCCTGGCCCCCCCCCCCCCCGCGGGGCCGTGCCCGCCTCAGTCCCCGTCACCGCGGGGTCGTGACCGCCTCGGTACCCCGGGGCCGCCCGCCTCACGGCCGGGCCCGTGCTCGCCTCGGCATCCCCGCCTCAGGGGCCGGGGCCGCCTCAGCCGCCGGGGCCGGGAGATCGCTGCCTCAGCGGCCGGGGCCGGGCGGTGGCTGCCTCAGGCCCCCCGCCACGGCGGCCGGGGCCGCGCCCGCCTCAGCCTCAGCCCCCCCCCCCGCCCCTCCTCGCCTCAGGGGCCGGGCGGTGGCTGCCTCAGCCCCCTCGCTTGCCTCACGGCCGGGGCCGGGCGGTGGCTGCCTCAGCCCCCCCCCCCCGGCGCCGCAGCGCCTGCCTTCGGCCTGGACCCCCCCACACACACCCCAGCGCACATCCCCGCGTCGTCCCGGGCCGTCCCCCCGCCCTCAGCGAGCGGTACTCACCCCGGTGGGTGTGCGGGGGGTAGTGAAAACAATCCCGGCGGGGGTGTGAGTGCGGGGCGGGGGCGGGGTGGGGGGGTGCGGCTCAGCACCCGACCCCCATCTCCGAGAGCCGGCTCCCTCGGCGAGGATGGGAGGGGAAAGGAAAGAGGAGAAAAAAAAAAATAAAAAAAAAAAAGGGAGGGGGGAGGGTTGAAAAAAAAAAGGGGGGGGGAAGGGAAAGGGGGGGAGGGCTGCGCTGCTCACACCCCCACGACGGGCGCGCTCGGCCGCCGCAGCTGGGCTCCTTCTGCTACTGCCTCGCCGCTCGGCGCGCCCCTATATATCGCCTCCCATCCCCCGCCCCCCGCCGCGCCCCGCCCGCGCGCCCCGCCCGGCCCCGCCCGCCAACCCCGCCCTCCAGAGGCTCGTCGCCGGCCTGGCCCCGCCCACCACCCGCCTGGCCCCCGCCTCCCCGGCCCCGCCCCCTCGCGATCAGGGCCCGCCGCTCTCACCCCTTCCCCCACCCCGGCGTGGAGGGGCAGCTCTCTACGTCAGCTCGCTCCTCACCTCAGAACACCGTTGCGTCACTGCCTACGTCAAACCCTGCCCTCGCGCCCCTCAGCTCCGCAGGGAAGGGGGGGAGGGGGCCCGCGCTGAACTACATCTCCCATGACCGCCGCTGCGACGCGGCACGGGGCGGGGGGGGGGGGCGGTCGGCGACGGCCCGCTGGGACCTCGGCCGCGGCGATCGCGGCTCGGCGGGGGCCGGCAGCCCGCCTGGACGGCGCGGGGGAGAGAGGGCGCACCCCACGGCCCCTCGCGGTCAGGGGCGAGGGGCCAGGCTGCGTCCCCCAGCCCCCGGCGGGGCTGTCGGGGGCGGCCTCCCCTCAGCCGGGGGCCAGCGAGGCCCCGCGGCGGCGGCGGCAGCAGCCGCGCCCACCCTGACAGGAGGGGGTGCGGAGCGGCACCCCCGCCGCGCCCGGCGGGTCCCTCACAGCTCCCCCTCGCCCCCCCCCCCCCCCCCGCACCCGCCGAGGCTAAAAATACTCCCCACAGGTAGCAACGCTGACCGATTGGCTGCCTGCCCGCCCTGGTAGCCGCCTGATTGGTCACTCGGTATCGAGGAGGAAGACGTCAAACCCCAGTTTTGGGGGGAAAAAAGTTGGGGGGGCGGCGGGGCGCGGCCGCCGCCTCAGCGCCCGCGGGAGCCGCTGTGGGGAGGCGCGGGGCCGGGTGAGGGAGGTCGGGCCGCCGGCGGCCTGGCCGAGCCTGGGGACGGAGCCGGGCGCCAGGGCCCTCGCCCAGCGCCGGTGCCGCCGAGCCTGATTTGGGCCTGTCGGGAACAGCCTGCGGCCCGGCCTTATTTTAACGCGGGGGCACGGCTAAATCGGGAGGCAGCGGCTGGGGGAAGCGGGGGAGCCTGCGAGGCAGCGGGCCAGCGCCGGGGCCGCCGCCTCCTTCCCGCACCGAGAGACATTTGGGAGGAGAACGAGGCCCGGTGGCGGGGGAGCCGGGCCCTCTGTTCATTAAAACATCACTGGTTTTGCTCTTTAAGTATCACTTGCGGGTATTGTTAGGGTTGGGGTTGGTATGGTTAGCTTCAAACCGGCGAGCAGGAGCGGGTTTTGGACGACGAACTGCGGAGGTTTTCTTTTCTCCTCCTCTTGCTCTGTGTTTGTATAATAATAAAGCATTTTGGCATAAACGCTGCATGGGCCCCAGGAGAGATTTGGAAATGCCAGTCAGAAGAAATGCCAGGGCTTTAACCATTTGGAGCTTAGAATATATACAGGACTGTGTGGGAGGCAGGAGCCTGAAAACCAAAATGTTAAGGAAAGGAAGATAGCGAGGGTAATATTTGAGATTTTCCACAGATGAAAATTTCTGCGGGAAGGCCTAATTCATTGTAAAACACATGGTTTTATATCAATGTTGATGCTACTAGGATCGCAATATTGCAAACAACTTGAAAATCCTAATTCAGACTCCAAGCAGCTATGATTTTTTCCCCTATTTTTCATTCATTTTTAACCATAAAGGGTTGCATGGGCCTTCTGTGAAAATTGAGTCATCTGTCATCACCAGGCACCCCAAATGGAGAATAAAGTATGAAGATTGTAAAATTATAAGCATTGGCAACTGGAAGACTACTGGGAATTGCTGTAGCACAGCTGGGAATCCAAATGAGAGTCTTGGATTTTTGTTTTGAACAAGTTGTCATTACTTTTAACATGAAAATTAAGAGACAATGTGAAATAACTACCGGAACAGATAAGATGAAAAGGCAAATACGGTGGTTGGTTTGTTGATTGATTTTTTTTTTTTGAGTTAGAACTTAAGAAATCTCCCTGGTGCAACACACACTGAACAAATTGACAGCTAACATCAGCTGTGTCAGTGAACAGTTCAGCATGTTACGGTGCTCAGTTCTGCGCTGACTGGGGTAGCAGCAGCAGCAGATTTCCCTTTGAAGTGGGAAAAACTGCACAACTCCGTAGATCAATGTTTTCAGGTGAGATTTCGTAAGGAGCTTTACAAACTGCCTAACTGCTGCTGAGTTGCTAAAAAAAAAAAAAAAGGTTGTAAAAGCAGAGACTTTCTTTTAAATGGCTTTAACACTACATGAGAAGCATTAGGAACTGAATTAAATATACAGAGCTAATACATTTATAATCAAGGCAGCTGTGAGATCCTTTAAAGCTGTGAAAATGGTGATGTACTTTTCTGTGGCTTATGTAAAGGAAGCTTCTAATGCAGTCAATGCTAAAATTGCATGCTATTGAACAAATCCGATGTTAAATGTTAAAGACAGGTGATTGCCCTAAGAATAACCTCTTCAGGACAGGTCAGCAAGAATCAAGCCCGCTTCTAGTGGTCCAATGAAAGTTTCAATTTATCCTCGTTTGTCTGAAAAAAATTCTGACTTGTAAACTGCAGTGATCGTTATGTCATCCACATACAACACATCAGAAGTAGGTGGCCAAACTGTAGTAATGTTAAATTATTAGCACTTAAAAACAGAGTCTAATCCAGGATCGCTTGTATTCTTAAAACCTCAACTGGCTTTTTGACCACAAAGAGGTCAGAATAGGTCCTGCAGTATTTTTCAGTCCTTTTGATTAACACACAGCAATAACAAAATGTCTACCTCTCCCTGCTAGAAAAATCTTTAAAAATGCAGTCAATACAAAACAACTCCACCAGCAAAATTTTACTTATGTTGCCAATTCTATTCAACTAAAAGATTAATCTTAAAAGAAAAGAAAAAAATACATATTCACATCTTTCCTGACAAACCCGGACAATTTTTCTCCCCAGCAGAGCAAATCAAGAGAAGCATTTCAGAGCGTGGCAGGGAGGCAGGAGTGAGATTAGAAGTAAAAAGACTTTCTTAATCTGTATTAAACGAGAAGGGTTTTGATCTCATCCCCTGTTCATAGCCATATCCTGCGATGCTGGCCAGCAAGACAGCCATCACCAGCAACTGAACTACAGTTTCTACAGTCTGGGTCTCTGCAGTCTAATCTCTAGAGCTACGATCTCTGCATTGTCAAAGACCTACATTTCTACAAGACCTTGTAGAGACTATATGGTCTCTACAAAGGGACCTTCTTTTTTCTACTAAAGCAATATAAATTTGGTTCCTAAAATAATTAATAGCGCTCTTTAAAAAACTAAATCGGTATTATTTATTGATCAATACAATATCTAAAACCAAAATACAGTTTATTAATCTTAAAAGTTGGTTAAAATAATTAAAAATATCTAAGAAAATTTTTACTAATCTGTGTCAACATGGACAAGAATTTAAGAGCAGTAGAAGGCAAGGCTCAGAATTTCCACCACCCATCTTTGTCCTTTTCATCTTCTCTACTAAATGAACGTTGCTGTTCCTTACAGAATATATAAGATTTATCCTGACAGTGGACATAAAGCTTTGTAACGTACATTCCGGAATATAGTACAGTCTCTTTTTTAACATTTTCCTATTTAGGAACACAATTCTCCTTTTAGCGTGGGAGCCTGGGCTTTGATTTTGAAAAAAATGGAAAGCTTTTCCCATTGTGTTCATCCCTCTCTAGCCCAATTTTATCCATTTGCTGATATTGACGCGTGTTCCTTTTTTCCATCATCTATCAGTGTGAGCAGCCAAGCCTGGCTGATCTCCAGCATATACCTTAACAATGATTTTGAAATGTAGTGTAGATTCTCTTACTTTTCACTTTACCAGCTTAAGCAGTGATTTTTCCATAAATACACGTTATAGAGAGTGTATATACCTATCACGTTGCCCAGCTTCAGGAGCTCTCTGACCGCAAAGATTTTTTTAGATGGGAAGCACGAAATTAGCTTATATGTAAAGTTGTTTCGATGGAGTAAAGAATAACCAAGAACAGAATTCAGCCGAAACAGAGAAGTTCACGGGGCATTGTCCCAGCCAGGTCATCTTCTAGGAGAGCCCCAAGCTCATCTCTAATTACGTGAAGGGGGCGAGTGGTTAGTTACCTCTGACCAAGAGCAGCTGGCTGGCAGAGGCTGCTGCGTGCAGCTTTATATGCCAAGTTAAATGCACACATGGCAGGATGTGTGTGCAATAACTCTTGTTTGCAGACTCTTACCCCCAGGGCAAACAGCCACAGTCAGCGACTTGCTGCAAACTCCACAGCAACCCAGGCTGTGCCCGGACTTGTTCCTCTGTAGTGCAGGGGGCTGAGGAATGGGATTAGTGTCCTGGGGATGTGGGAGCATGCAGGGAAGGGATGGGGGGAGCAGGACCTGGCGGTTAGATAAGTGTCTATCCGTCTTGACAGAGGTACAGTTAATCTTGCCGCAGAGGGGGAGAAATAGCCTTTGAAGTGGAAGGAGAGAAGTGTTCTGGTAAAAGGGGGAGAATGGAGGACAGAGGGTATGTTAGTGAGGGGCTGTGATTCTGAGAACAGCCCAGCATCGTGCATCCCGTCCTGGAGGCCCAGAAAGCCCGGGCACCAGCTCTCACGAGATGCGCTGGGGCTGGCCTGCCCTACACAGCTCAACTAGGTGGGCAAAGCCAAACACCAGCAACAGAAGTTCCTCTGCTATTACAGTAGATTATGTTAGTGGCTCCGGTGGTAACAGGATTTTAGAAGCTTGGCTATCAAGAGCTGGAGCTTGTATGGCAAGGATGGAGAAGCAGTTTCCAGATCTGGGTATCTACTGCTTTGTGCAGCCAGTACGCTCTGAAAAAAACCCTTCTAAGATGGAACTTCCTTAGATATTGGTGACTCTTCTTTAAAAATATATATATTATTTTGCTGGGCCGATACCAGTAAAGGGGACTGATCTGCAGGAGCTTAGGGCTTACAAGGACATCATTCTATCCTAAGTGGCATGCTTACTAATGTTATAGCTTTCTTGGCAAATGTTACTGGAGTCCTGAGCAAGACACAGAAGGCAGCTGCTGGGTAGGAAGGAAAAATAAAACCAGGAGAAACCTGACAAACTGTAATAAAGACTTTGCACCAAAGCTTTGCTCTTCCCAAAGTTTCAGCCACCTTCAAGGATGAAGTAAAAAGGTTGGGTTTTTTTTGTCCTGAAACTGGTATGAGGCAGGATCTGTTCTTGAAGAGGAGCCTGATAAGTGACATTCTGAGAATGGGGTACCGATCCCGAGAAGGCCAGGTAAAAAGAGTGAAATGAGGAGTAAGGAATCTAAATAAAAATGCTGAGAAGAGTAATGGTCACAGGTAGATAGATACTGTAATAAGAGTGAGAGGGAGGAAAGAAAACGGGAAATATTTCATGAGTATCAGAATTTTCTATAGCTATGAATAAATGGGCTGAAGAAGAAGGAAGGAAGAAAGATTGATTTTATACCTTAGAGAGGTTAACCTTTAAGGAAAGTTTTATTAAAATCCAATATAATTTTTTCCTCGAGTTCACCTTTGCACTGGGATTCTGCCAGTTTAATGTCAGTTAGTTCTGCAGTATCTAATAGATAAAATTATGAGGTTAGGACTGTCCGAGCTGATAGCCATACAACTTCTTAGTTAATCAGCTTCAAATGCTTTACTACGCTCATTCCAAACAGTGATTCATAAACAGTTTTAAAGAGACAGCTGCTTTTTACACTGTAAGGACTGCTCACCTTAATTATTTTCCGGGGATCAAAATAAACACTGAAGATGAAGGTCTGATCTTTTGCCCTTTCAATTTATGGTAGATGAAGGTAGCCTGAAAAGTTTCACTAAGAACTTACTTAAGAATTTTGTGTACTTAGCATTTTCGAGGAAGACGGGTAAATCTTTTTCCTGAGAGGGGAAGTCCAGGAAAACTGTTCAGTCTTCTTCCTGAGAGATATTGAATGTGAAGAAAGAGATACTAAATGGAAAAAAATATGAGTATGAGGAAATAACTTTCATTCAGTCTGCTTAAATGGAAAGAATGAGCAATGGAGGGGCATCTGTTTAGCAAAAACGCCTGATAAACACAGAAGTTCTGCTAATTTTTTGACATTCTGATTATCTTCAGTTAGGGTAAAAAAAGATTGTCTGAGAATTACCAGGGGGCTCCCTTTGAAATAAATGGAAAGTCAATTTTATTTAGGCAAAGATCCAGACAATACTAATTTTTTTTGCTAGCCATGATGTCTTCTAAGCCACCGCTCTGAATTTGCACCCTGTGGCTCTCCCAGCAATGTTTTTTTTACTTAGTAAGGATCAGATGAAGCCCTTACTGTTCTCTAGTCTTCCAAGAAAACAACATAGACATGTCTTGAATGAGAAGGGGAGGAATGATGTTTCCCACATCATTGTCAATTTATCATAAAGAAGCAATTGGAAGATGCCTCAATTTTTGCAATAAAATCCAGAACAAAATATAATTTTAACATCCCTAGATGATCTCACCAGGTTCTTGACTAAGAATTTAAGCAACCAAGAACAATACAGCTCAGTAAGAATCCATCCATATTTTAAATATTTATCATATTTTTGATAAGCAATCTGGTTTTTTTCTGGAGTGTGTGCCTGTTGACTGGGTTTCTTATGCCTTTCTGCAATACAATTCCTATCAGTAACAGTGTTCTATGCAGAGCCCAGTACTTGCTTAGGACTTTGAGAGTTTAGCTAGTGACTAGTAGCTGACATGCAGAATATCACATTTAGGAAAGCCAAAGGTTACAGGTATTGATACTGGGTCTGAGAGCATTAGTTTGAGAAGCTCTGAGTTAACGCGCTTAGCTGTCAAGCTGTGACAATATGTGAACGATGGTGACTTGAAAGTAAATTGAGTTCAAATGTCAGTGTCTTGATGAATACAGTCTGAAAATCATTCTCATGAGAAGAAGATCACTGAAAACTATCTTCATTATTAATAAAAAATTAAGGGTGCTTCTTTTCAGATGGACAGAAACCTAGTGACTTTGTATTTGTGCAGACATGAAGAGCTAGTCGAGTGGAAAGATGCCAGCTTATGACAGCTGAGGTTTGACCCTGAATCTTTAAGGGTATTATCCACGGAAAAAAAAGCCAATGGAAATTTCTCTTCGAGTTTGCTGCGCTCCAGATCTGGCCCTTATTCAACTCTTATTAAAAGTCCATCGAGTCATGTCAACAGGAATAATGGAGGAGAATGAAGATTCAAGCTGTGTGTTTGCTCCTGAGACATACAAAGTGGATTTTAACACAGTTTGTACATCCTGGTTTTAACACAGTTCATGTAAGGAGTAGTTCATGGAAGACTGAATCTGTCACTGGCATTGAAATGATCATTCAGTTTAAACTGTTGATTCAAAGCATAGTAAATCACTCATTTCCTCTCCAACTTCTGATTCCTAAAGCTATAATTGCTCTGAAATAGTATAATACATGCCTTAAAAGATTAAGCAAAAGGTCAGATTAGCATAACATCTTTCCTGAACTGATGGCAACACGCTGTGTAAACCTGGAACCACACCTTGAAATCTCCCAGGACGATACTCTTGGGACTTGCCAATAAAGCAGCAGCAGGGAGAGAACACAGATTCTTCTGTTTCACAGGTCACAGGTCTTTACCACGTGAGGGACAAACTGAGCAATCCTCACGTACCTACATATATATAACCCACTTCATATAACAGAGTGTTTTCTCTTGAATACACAAACCAGTAGGAGCTATTATCTCATACGCTATTATTAATGCGCAAGACTTCAGACAGTATCTGCACACAGCGGTGGATCTGTCTAGTCTCAAGGGTAGCTGTAACTAACAACTTTAGAAGAAGGAATAAACCAGCCATGTTGCGCAATTACATTGAGTTTGGCAATGGGAAGAAGAGATTTCTTCTTGGTCCCACATGATGATTATCTTATACGCTGGAAAATGAGCACTCAGAGTGACATACTTTTTATTGTAGCTAATGTAACTCAGATTTGTAAAGAAGGTGATTCTGCTACATGACCATATTATCTAAATTGCTTTGTCGCCAACGCATAGAAAACTGAATATAAAATTGCCTGAACATAATTGAGTGCTGACTCACCCTCCGATTAGGGTAAATGGTGCAGCGTTCCAGGGCGTCTTGGAATTTTCTATAGTCTCACAATCCTATGTGAAATCTTCTGATTGATTCTTCTCCCCTCCAAGCAAACTTATGTTTCATGCTCCTATTTGAGGCTAGATGCTACAAATCCAGCTGCTGTCACAAGACATCTTCCCCCTGCTTCGTTATCTTGATCAATTTTCTGCTGAAACTCTCATCTTTCATCCTGGCTGGTGCAGTTGCCTCCCTTGTGATTATTCCAACTCCCGGCTCTCCATATTCATAGCCACTCTCCGAGCTCCAACTCTAACTCTCTAGTTTCTAAGGCTACATAGCTGCAAATGTTTTCTCACCAAACGCTTTTCCATAAATTCTCACAATTTCATTTCAGTCAAATCTGAGGCTGCATACATACGTGACACTGCTCATAGCAGGCTCTTTTAATAAAAACACCTGCAAACATGAGCAAGAAAACACAGCCCCAAGTATTTTAAATGGAAATCTTTTTTTTTTCTTGAAAATGGCCTCATGTCACAAAACTCCATTTGGAGGTGTAACTGTGTGACTACCCTTAAAAACAGAACAATTTTCAGTTTTTGAAATGTAAGTGGAAGAAGGGCAATTTTAAGAAGCAATGCCAGAGACCCGAGGTGAACTGAGCCACGGATACTGGGCAGAGATCTCAAATTTAGCTGACTACGGCAATAAGACAAACCAGCACTTGTGCCTTTGGATAATCTCTGTTCCGACTCTGTCACTCAGGTAGTGAAAAGAAGGAGCGGAAGAAGGGCCATAACCTAAATAATTGGGAGAACAGCAATTATTAACCAGCAATCCCACCCACAAGGATTTGCAGAAGACACCAGCCCTGAGCTAGAGGATCTGGGAGTGAAACCAGTCATGGAAGTGGCAGGACTTTGTTTAGTTTCCAGCTAGCCATGAACATCTCCTTTCTTGCTGACTGAAGTATTGCATTAGTAGCTGTTGAAAATCAGGTATAGAAGAGGCTGAAATTTGTTTCCTTTTTACATAGGACTGGTTTCATATCAGGTCATAACTCAGAAATTAAGAGTAACTTTGGCACGCACGTCAGGCTTAGGTTCTCCAGAAGCACTTGTTGCTACACAGCCCAACCTTGTTCCTTACCAGGAATTTTAACTTTTATTGTTTGGTAATAAATCATACCTGCCCTGCCCCAAAGAGGATAAATCTCATTTATCTCCAACTACAGAGAGGTAATAATGCAATTGTTGCTTCACACCAGGAGACTGGGCGCCTGTTACCTAGAAGTTCTCTTCCAAGTTGGATCAACTTTTCTCCAAGGACTTCCTTTGGCAGAGTAAAGAGAGACTCAGTTGGAATGTGTTTCCAGAGACAAGTGAACCCCAAAATAAAAGAATAAAATTGATTGTAAAAAACCCGCTATAAATACAGCATGGAGGAGTGAATGTGAAATTTAGAGCTGATCTAGAGCTCTGTGTGTCAGAATCTGGCCAGAATTAAGGAACTGATCTCTCCTGGTTGATCAGTACAAACACTGTACCTTTGCAAAACATAGACACATTTAAAAGACATAATGAAAAAAAAAAAGGAATCTCCAATGGTGAAAAAAGCAACGCATTCTGAGAGAAACAAAGACTGTCTGAACCCTTCAAAGGTAGCAGCGAAATACATAAAAATATCCGTGGCTTCCCCAGAGGGGTTCACGTTGATTGTAACTCCCAGCCCGGGCTGCATTTGACAGATCTCTCTCTCACTTATATTAGAAGTGTGTTTTCAAAGGGGGAAAAACCAGACGTTCAAGCTCAATATTCCTATCCAGATTGCTCTTGCTAAATGTTTGACACCAGCCTGTCCAAGTGACATCCAAATGGGGACAGTGGAAGTATTAGTGTCCCTGATTCAGCTGAATCAGGGAAGCGCCTAGATGACAAGGAAGAACATCACCGGGAAGACTCTAGGGAGGCACCAGGGGATTTGCAACACGGAGCGACGTATGCCGACATCTGCATCGCAGCAGTCATGCTAGTGACTCCAGCATTTAAACTTTTCATATACAGCAACCGGTGGGTTGCTCAGCTGCAATTTACCGTTAGGCTGCTGGGAGGAGCGTGGGCAGAGCAGGGAGGCAGGGGACCCTCGGCTGAAAGCCTGAGCTAATTCTGCAGTGAAGATAAGCCCTCGGATAGAAATTCTTCAAAGGGATGTGACTAGGCAGACTGTGACCACAGGGGTCTCGAAGCAGGCAATCAGTCCCCTCTTTAATAAATAGAAGAAGATACAAGATGGTCAGGGAAGAGTATACTTCTTAAATGTGCTGGAGAAACAAGGCTGAAACATCTCATTACGGATCTGCAAGGCGACAGAGGTTTTTGAAGATGCAGTAGTGCCCGCGTAATCAAACAGGAGCAACTGTGCTGGTCCTGCCCCGAGGCTTGTGCTCTAAACTATAACTAATGAGTGTAAAGGCACTGACAAAAAAAAGGTTCCACAGAATCCCTTTTCTAAGGCCTTTGATTTTACTGGAACATGCACAGCAGTAAAATTCACATAGCCAACAGGAAAGCCATGTCCTGGCCTGACCCTGCCACAGAAAACAGCAAAACAAAGGGGCAGGGGTTTGGGGTCACGTTTGGGGAGGATCCATGATTCAGCATGTCAGTTTACTAAATCTCCTCTAATTTGTCATGTAATAAGGGAGCGGGGTAAACACCTGCAGCCCCAGGGTGCTGCTTCATTGCGAAAAGGTATGGCCCAGACAGTGACGAGCGTCTAAAGAATAAATGACTCTCAATTAGGACAGTAGGTCAGAAAGAGCAAGATGATTCATATCCAGGACATACTCCAACCATCCACAATAACACTCAGCAATTCTATACAGCTTTACGTCTTCAAAGCGTCCGCAAACACCCTGTTCTCTCAATGGTAGTGGCAGGTAACAGGCAGCGGGGCTTGAAATGCGCGCGCAAGACCTGCTAATTCTTGGAGTGATTGAGCTAAGCTGGGAAGAAACGGCTTCCACTGTCCCTCCGGCAATAGGAAGGAATGAGACAGCTCTGTCCTGGTCACAGCATGCCACTGTTGGTCTAGAAATCAGGTTCACACCCTGAAATTAATAAATAAGGTACCCAGAATTAATAGCCTCTTTTAGAGAACTGGCTGTACGCAGTTTTCCCAGGAGTAAGCAACAGGTCGTGACAGATGGGGTTTAGGAGTGCTTGGCTCCTAGGTCAGCACCCTGACAATGCCTCCGCTCAGCTGTGCAAATCGTATTTTACTTGCTTGACTGTGAGTTGCTGGGCAGTGGGATGTAATTTTCCATGCTTGCAGTTGGCGCCCGGTTTTACCTTGACTTGCATTTGACAGTGCAAGCTCCATCAACATTGTTTCATCTATTAGAAAATAGTAATTAAGAAGCCTGGACAATAGGTATGTATTAATACCCAAGAATTCAATGGCCGGCTCTAACCTAGTCACCACAGTTTACTACGCTGCAATAAAAAATGTCTTTTCCGGATTTACCTGAAGACTGGGATATCAGAAAAACTCAGGGATGCCAGGCATTCATTTGGTTGACTTTGATCTCTCTGAAGACAAATCTTTTAAAGTTTAGATCAAGGAATCTTTTAATGAAACAAAGAAATCGTGCCACTTGTATCAGTTCCAGATATAAATAAATCAGCTAGAAATAAACAGGAGCAAGGCAAACGTAAAGGAGACAGCCACACTCTGCAATGTCAGTCCAAAGTGACTGTCTGATGGATGATAATATGGCTGGCTCCGAAAAAAAGTCAGAGTTTAAAAGTCTTGCTGCCAGCCATCTGGCAAATCTTCCAAAATATATTGCAGTAAAACTTCACTGAATTGCTACCTTTTTTGCATCTCCTTCTACCAAGACAGTCTATTTACTTTTTAAGCATAGTGAGGATTTTGAAATCTCTACTAGGACTCTCTCCTTAGGGACTCGTTAGAGCCCTCCCCATAGCCAATTCATTGTTCCTTCCCTCCACCGGTCTGCTATATATGCATAATCTTCCCAAAGTAAAGAAGCTCTTATACGCTTAGGGGGTCACTAAAATACCGAGCACTTCTAACTCTGTTCAGGCTGCTGCAGACGCACCGTCTGTTCAACAGCTCATAGGTGCCGTTCCCTCGCACTGCAAGGGAGGCAGAGGTTCACAGCAGCGGGATTTATAGCACATCCATCCTCTTGCTCCAGAAGCATCATTACTTCATACTTGGAACTGAAGGGCAACATTTCATACTTCTAAACAGTATAGGCCTTATTTTCATAACTGAGTAATTTGGACTCTGTACCCCAGAAAGCAATAGTAAGTATTACCACTAGCCATTTCCTAATAATCTGTAGCAACATAGAGCGATAAAAATTTATGATCACTTAAAAAAAAAATCCCTTTCCATTCTATGAGAATTAAAAATCTCTTTACAGAACAGGCTGCCCTGCTGAATGTTAATTAATTTTTTTTCCCTGTTTCATCAGCTCCTCCCACCTGGTCCACCATCAGCTGTAATCGAGTCCACGACCCTCCTGAATTGCTATGAAGCATAATGGCTTGTGGCCATAGTACTGAGAGTACCAGAACGCAGATAACCCTCCGACACGCTGTCTGAGAGGCAGCTGGAGATCCTATCTGGTGACCAGACGCTCTTGGGTTGTAACGTGGACTCAGTAAAAGCTATTTTCAGCTTAAATGATCTTTGATACTGAAACTAGAGTTAAGCTGGGTGGTGAGTGGAGGACATCATCTGCTCTGAGAAGTAAACCGAGGGAGAAGGGGGAGGGAGAAAAGTAGGAAGATAACAAAGGAGAGGGACTCTTTAGGGAGGGGAATTAAATTGAAAACATGCACTGATGGAAAAAGGAACACGGGAAAAAATATGTTGTTGCATCCCCCCATCACTACTGGTCAGCTCTTTGTCCCCCTCAACTGCCAGCCATGTTCATCATTTGTAATTCTCAACCTTCTTAGATAGATGGGGCTAAGCAACAAAAGCTGTCTCTTTGCAGCCTTCAAGCTTGTCTCACCTTTGTTACAGCTTGGTTTAGTCATTCTTAGTCAAATTGGTTTGGTTGTTAATATGGGCTTGATTTTAATTTCACCACGTACAGCAGTAACTTGTTAACAAGCTGCTCCAGGAGATCTTTACAGGACAGTGGAAAGCAGGGAAAGGAAATAATTACAGCTTTTCCACCTACGGTAGTCTGCTTCAGGGCAGGTATAAATAGATCCATAAGTGTTTGTTCACTTAAAAGCGAGTTCAGCCTAACTGCTTTTTCAATTGCCAGCAGCAGAATGGATGGTTTGGTTTTTTTCTTAAAAATGAGGGCAAAGATCATCTACTAAATACCACCCTCCCTTCCTCCAGACCGCAAGTAGCATTTAAAAAGTTTCAGAATTTTTACCAAATCCAGATGTCAGGTGTATAAAAATACAGGTAATTTTTCAAAGCCATTATATTTGTTTGGGAAAGGAGGGCTAACTAGATCAGAAAACTCAATTCAGCTTCAGAACTGAGGAAATTAATGAAAAAAATAATAATTCACATCTTGTTCACTTTGGTGCATCTAAAAAGCTCCGGACTGATTCATGCAAACAATAACTCCCCTTGGAGTCCCAGCACAAGTTTTGAGACAGCACTTGCTAAAAGTGTCTGAAAACGCCCCGTTTCTTGTCTGTAGGCAGCTGAAGAACAGAGTGGGTACAACGCAACGCCCAGCTGGGATGGGACTGGGGCCCAGCAGGTCGGGGGGGACAACTGATCTGCAAGCAGAGCCCCTGCTTCCAGCTCGAGCATCCCAGAAATAACCTACCTAATTCAAAGAAGGTTAGGAATCCTCTCCCCTGGGCCCAGGGCACCTTGGTGTGGGAGGAAGAGGAGCCCAGCGTGGGTGGCCCACCCGGGGTGTCCTGGACCTCTCCCCTGGAGCGGCACTCCTGCAGCTCCGGAGCCCAAAGCCCTGCTGACATCCACCTTTCCCTGCATGAAATTGTTTAAATAAACTTCCCTGCTCTGGGCTCGCAGAAATGCAATAAATATCATTTATGTAGTCTCCTCGGTAGCTCTGCTAATGGGCCGGTTATAATGGCATTATAAGGGCTTTCTAGGCAAATTTGCTGTACTCTGCCTCTGGCCTCGTGTGTTAAAGCCTCACCTCGGTGCTCAGTAATAGCCGGTAAGCGCACAAAGCACGTACTCTGCCACTGCCTATTGTTCAAGCTACAGGTACTATATTTAACTGAACAATAGCTAATAAACAAAAGACATTTTAAGTGGTTTGTGGTGTCTGCTGAGCACCAGCTGCCCTTTTTGTGTTGTACTGTGTCTTCAGTCCTGATGCTTAGGTCTCCTGGGTCCCATTCAGCTGCAAAAGCCCAAAGCTACAGTGAGAGGAACAAACTAATCTGATGGGGAAATAAAACAATTGATGGCTCATAAAAGCAAAAGGGACAGATATTTGAAAAAGGATTAAAGCAGAACAGATTCAAATCTAATTGTGAGTCCTACCGCAGGAGAGCTGTAGAAGCAGCGAGTTCCTCCGCGTTCTTCCACTCGTGCCCCAAGCCAGCCAGCTTCACAGGTGCCAAGACTCAAACCTGTGATTCCAGGTAGCGTTAATAAGGTTTAGATCTGAATTAAACCACTCTCCTGCATGCCTGGGGATGTGATTCAGACCTCTGGTCTTGTGGCGTGCAGCAGCTCTGGCTGCTTCAGGCGGTGCTGAAGCATCTGGAGGTGCACATTTGTGGGTCCCAGCCCAAAGCGCTGGGACAGGAGCTGTGTGCAGCCAAAGGAGGTGAGGTCTGCTGGAGTCTGCAGACAGCCCGAGGGAGGGAAGGAGCTGCTCCCAGTTTTCCCATGGGGAGCTGACTCCAGAATCTCCTGTTTTGAAGGCAACAATAGCACAAGCCCCCGGACAGCACAGGGATCTGTGCATGGCTCTAGGAAAGGAGGACAAGAGGCTGAGCCCACTTACCCAAACCCCCACCTTCCCCCTGGAAGGGCAGCGGATAGAGTCAGCTGCTGCTCTTCAGGGGAAAGAGGACCCCGGGACTGGCTCAGACACCCCTGTGACAGGGGGGGTCATTCCTGGGGCTGGTAGGGACCCCCTCCGCACCCCAGCTGGCTCAGCTGCGGCAGTTGGGGCTGTCACCTCCCGAGTCCCTCCTCTCTCCCCAAGGCAGTGTAAGGAGGCCAGCGGAAATCTGAAGTAGAGAGATTTACTTTACTCAAGGATTCCTATTCAAAGCTACAGCTATTGACAGATTTTTTCCTATTCCTACACTCAGTGGGAGGAAGCTGATAGTATTTATTAAGCTGATCTCAGGAACTAAAGCTCGATCCTAACTCCAGATACACAGGCAATCATCAGAGCCTGTTGTGTCTGCATGAATATACTAATCCTGACTCTGCTTTCTGAATACACAAAGCGATGTATAGGACCATTCATCTGTGATAGAGTCTTCTAGATGGCTGCAGAGGGCAAGACAGTATTTATAATATGGAAAACTCTATGGCAAGCTATTTTAGTACCTTAGGATCATTAACATTTTTGAATGTCTGAGAAGCTGCTAACGTTTGTAAGACTTTACAACCGAGATCCATTCTCCCAAACGGAGAAAGAGCTCGTATTTTTCACATACACTTTAGATATTGATAATTTTCTCATTTTCTGATATGACAGGGCTTGGGGATTTTTTTCCCCGCTGAGACAAGATGACTGACAGAAGGAGATGAGAATTTCTCATAAAGAGTCGCAATGCATTTTTACACAGCCGAGGCTGGAAGAAAGCAATAATTGTCCTAATACGCAGGCACGGTTCTCCAGAACGGCTGATGATTTATTTCAAGAGACACTGCTGACAAAAATGCCAGGCATGTCTTCCCAAGCCAAGATGCAAGCCGAGGTTGGTTTGAACAAACCCTCGCCCCTCTGCCCGCCTGCCGTGCTGCCGTTCGGTGGCAAAGGCATCGCGGCTGGTCTGGGATGGGTGCATTGCCAGCCTGGGAGACCCCGTCCCCGATGGACGTGGATCAGCAGAGCTTCACCAACACCTCTGCCACGGCGAGTCCGACCCGCTGCCACAGAGGTGGCACTCAGCACATGCTTAGTTCAGTTTTAGGGTCATTCTCAGCGGATGCTTGGGTGCTTGGAAGACCCGGGGAGCTTTGGGCAGAAATCAGAGCTGCCGCTGCTGAACCCCTCTGGGCTCTGCTTTAAGAAAAACCAAAACCCCCCAAACCAGAGAAGCTGCCTCCAACACTTGGGCCAGCATAGAGCCTGGGAGCAGCAGCGATGCCCGTCTTCAAGGGTCACCACCACTTCTGTTCTCCTACAGCGGCTGAGCAGCTTTGCTTTCTGCACGGCTCCTCTGTAACCATCAGGCTTTTCCCAGTGCTTAGCCAGGCCTTGCAGTGGCTGCAGCTGTTTCACTGGTGCACACAAGCCAAAATTTACCCACCTCTACCTGTTTTCCTCCCAGCCTCCTCTTCCAGCTGTTCTCTGCCTCCTCTCACTATCTGCATCTCATGTTCTTCTCTGCTGTTCCTAATAGCTTTTATGTATGCCAAGTCCCATCCTACTCATCTCTCATTAAACCCCAGACCTTTTGCAGAGCTTTTCTGTATTGATCTCCCAGCCAGCTTTTGTCTCTTTGACATCTAGGTTCTCTTTGTTTGTACTTTTCTCTCTGGATCTGGGAATAATTCTGCTTCTATTGATGTTACTGGATCCAGACCCTGATATTTTATTAAACTCCTTGGGGTAGGGATCACAGCTTTCAAGGGATAGATGTGTATCTTCTGCTTTGCAGATACGATGGTGGCTATGACTGCTCCCTGCACCAGCAACACCCAGGGTGTCGCGAAAACCTCAAGAGGCTGATGTGTATCATCACAAACAGTAGGAATCTTATCCTGTGCTAGATACTGGCTTGAGAGAGACATTACCCCTGGCAGATAGCAGCTCCAGAGAGACATTTTCCATGGCAGCTCTGCCCAGGAATAGATCCTGACTTCACTTAAGAGAAGAGCAGGAGCTGGTTGTACAGGGTTGTGCCACTCGCTGGGAGGAGAGCATGGCCTGAGCGAATGGGGTAGGGGTGGCCTCTGCTATACCCGTGGTGTATCTGCCTTCTCCTGATCATTTTCTGATGGCATGTTGTGCTCTCCTGCAGCCTCAGATCAGTATCTCAATAGAAAGCTGCAGATATGAGCAGCCCCTGCCGGCAGCGAGCGCTCCCAAGAGCACGAGGGGTCCTGGAACGCACACTCTAAGCAGATCTCTTATTTGGAAAACTAGATGGTACTGACTATTTATAAACCTAAGCTTAGAGCAAGGCAAGACCAGCTGGAAAATATGCCACCGTGGGTGAGTGAAGGTGCTTAGTTAGGAGCAGAGCATTGGAGGTTTTCAGCCCCAAATTACAGGGCAGCAGTGAGCAAGTGGCTTTGCTTTTTCTTTTTCCCCTCCTACTGATTTAGTCTGGAAGCATTTCAGAGGGCACTTTTTCCTGTTATATGGTGATAAAACCCTGGGCTCAATAACTGAGATCTGCTGTCTGGCATCAGAGCAATACAAATAACAATAAAAGAAACAAAATAGTGGTGAGTCAGGCTGGTTTCAACTTGGAAAAACATCAGTTATCCTTATTACTCACCAGCTCTGTCGTCTCCTCTGGGGGACTCTGCCAGCCACCAGCAAGTCTGCAGTCTACGAGAGGCTGTATTTAGCTCAGGCCCTCCTAGAAATGGTTTTCCCGGGGGTTTCAGTAGGTCAGCGGTTGCATACCCACATCATCGGGACCGTGAGCGCAAGCAGCCTTTTTGCAGAGCAACAAGCATTTTGCAGCTGACCCCAGTGGGACCATGGGGCCGTAGACCCGACGCGGCATGCAGGGCCCACAGCCCAAGGCAGGGTGGACAATCCTTGAGGTCCGTGTCTTCATCTGGGTGGAAAAAGCAGGGGAGGGAGCCTGGAGGGGGGCTACCCCTGTCCCCAACGCTGGCTGTGGTTGCCCATGGGCTCCTGAGCGATGTGCAAGCCACGGCTCTGTCGTGCCCTGCAGAGCATCGTCACAACACATCTGAAACATGCACAAGGGGCCAAGTCCAGCTGGAAGTTGATTTTTGCTATTGAGATTTGTATTTATTAATTTCTAGCCCATTTGCTTTCTTTTGGCACCATTTTTCTCTGCAAGTGAAAAATTTACCCTGAATCACAGCGTGTTATTTCCACTTGTCAAGATAAAGGTTAATGAAATACCAGTAACTGCATCACAAATCTAGCTCTGTATCTATCAGAGATTTTATATGGCATGTTATACTGCATAGCCTATGCTTAGAAAAGGCTCTGATTAAAAAAAAAAACCAAACTGTCAGAGGTCAAGAAATTCACAGTTAGAGCAGCTGAGCCTCTGCCCTTCACTCCTCGCCTCTCGCCTGTAGGACAAGGAAAAAGCCCTCCCGCAACTGGCACAAACGAGTGTGGACCGAGATTTAATCCAACACATGAGATTCTGCAGGACTGTGGTATTTAAACAGCATTTTCCATTGTCTGCCTCTGGATAATGGTTACTTGGATATTTATACACTATGTAAATAATATAAAAATTACATCTATCATAGAATCGTAGAATATCTCCAGTTGGAAGGGACCCATAAGGATCATTGAGTCCTATAAAAATATATAGGATTTAGAAGCAACATAATGCTATTTTTGACATATAGTTGTCTTAAAAGAGATTTGCACCAGAGGCACAAAGAGAATTTTACATACTTGCTGCAAAGAGTTTCTCATGCCCTGAACGTGAAACCAGGGCTGGCAGAAGGATGCACCGTGAGCTGCTCTGTGCCCTG
Source organism: Harpia harpyja (assembly GCF_026419915.1). NCBI lineage: Eukaryota > Metazoa > Chordata > Aves > Accipitriformes > Accipitridae > Harpia > Harpia harpyja. The sequence continues at coordinate 7,118,153 of NC_068953.1, read as the reverse complement.
GGACTCGGCAGTCAAGACAAATTATACAGTGACAACCCCCCCTTCGAGATTTGCAGGCACAAGATCAGACCCCAAATTAAATGCTTGGAAATACAGAAGATGCACCCGCTCAGCAGCACGTCGAGCACGTGAGCTTTCAGGAAGGAAGGGAGGAGCTGCTTTGTTTTCTTCCTAGGGAAGGCCGGCGACGGATGGGATGAGTGTCAGAAGCTGCCATTTGGGATGAGTCAGGAGATTGGCATGGGGCGGTTTGCATTAATACCGGCTTGAACACATGCCAAAGAGGATTTCCAAAATTCACAGCCAGTTATTTCTTGTCATAGGGTTAAAAAATCCTATAGCCTGTTCTTCCACTCCAAGGCATGTAATCAAAAGCCTGCGGAGATTATTCTGGGAAGGTTTGTTTGTTCTGTAAATAAGTTTTTAAAATCTTGAATACAGATGACTAAGTTTAAAAAAAAACCAAGCCAACAACCCAAAAACTTCTAACAGAGCAAACCCTCTCACAGAGAATCTTTTCCCTCCTCCAAGGTGGATTAAAAAGCATTGTTATGAAATCCCAGTGCAGATTTTATTATGGGCTAAATCAAAATGCTTTGGAGGTTTTGGAATTCAGATCTGAAGTTCATCGTTTCAGCCCATATGCTCCATATAAAAGTAAGATAAAGAGAGAGATGTACTTTTTCTTCCTTTTGATATGCAAAGATTTAGATTAAATACTTACTTTCCAATTTGCTTTTTCAGTAGAAATTCACTAGAGATCCTATCGAACATGAAATACCCTGTGAAGCCTGAGGAGCTCCTGAAATGATGGATGACATCAAGAGCCAAAAGAATATGTACAAAGCATTTGAAGAAAGAGATCCTTAATCACTCTGTGAAGCCTGTTGATTTGTTGCTATCTACTTAACTTAAAGCTTGTGTTGTCATATATCTAACTTTAAATTTTAATGAACCATTTGGAGAAAGGAAATCTCTGTGAAAAAAATCGGTCCTGTTCCTTCAGCTGAAGTGTGAGCAATAACACACTTCATCGGATATTCTCAGCAAGTTCCTCGTTAAAACAGTCTCACCAGATGAGATCTAATTTTCCTAATATTTACAGGCTACAATGCAAGAAGGAAAATATTTAAGATTTTATGTATTCCTGAAGAATAGTAAAAAAGCAGTGCAAACTCCCCCCCCCTTGGTTATTCTCTAGACCTCTTTCATTTACAAGTATTTTACTGTTGAAATTGAATATCAATACTATATTTATTTTTTTACAAACCTTTTGCCCACTAGATGGCTGTAATTGTTATGGCCATGCTTAATTTTTGGTATCAAATTCCCACCTTTAACAAAGTCTATTCTTCCTTTTTGTTATTCCGTAGTATATGCTTTCAATCCCCAGCATGGCGTTTGAAGCGATGGGCTCCTCGCTTTGCAAATTTCAGCTGTTTGTAGAAAATTTAGGTGTTCAAAATGGCTACTGCAATGGGTTTGTATCATGTCTGAGGCACAGAAACCCACCACCATTTTGAAGGATAAAGTGGGAATTCATTTTTCATTACTGAAAGAAATACTTTGTTTTCTGCTCGTACAAGGAGTGATCAAAGACTAAGAGCCCTTCGGACAGGCTTTTCTGATAGCATGCCATTTAATGCAAGCAGCTTGTGATTACTGTTATATCACAAAAATCTTGCAAATCTGATGGACGAGAGCCCAGAAGGCAGGATTGAGCATCTCCCGTGTCCTAGATTCAGTAGAGGAGCTGATGTGAAAAAGAAGCAGGATCTGCTGGAAGGAAAGCTCAAACGATATACCACAGAGAATACAATTTCCCTGCTGTTTGCATAGGCTCTACTCCAGGAGGAGTGGGTCTGCGTAGTGGATTTGCACAGCGTTTGCTGGCTGCAGTTCCCCGTGGCTGTAGTTTTCCAGAAGCTCCACCTAAAGGGAACGACCACATAGGCTCAGGTGCAGAGAAAGACTTTCCTGATTCAGCTAGCGAGCGGGATAGTAATGCTTCATCTAAACAGAGCCGCCTGAATATAAACATCTATAATGTGTTTGACAGCTCTTGACTACAAGATACATGGAAAGGGAACTGGCTGTCTTCTCACTTTTTAAGTCAAACACAAGTTTTAAGCAGTATGCAGAAACATTCGTAGCATCTCTCCACTAAACATGAGCATGTATGGATTCACTGAGGCATTGCCAAAGCCCCTCAGTGTGGTGCGTGGTTCTGCTAGTGGCTTTGCAGCCCCTGACCCCATCAGCTTGCAGATAAATCTGCCCTTAATGGGAATTACGTGTTATTCGATGAGGAGTTGGCGTCCCGGTTCCGTACTGCACCAAAGGGGGTGATCAGGATCCGTCAGGTTTCGTAAGACTTAAGTGCAACTTCTCAATTAAGTGTCTGTGAGGAGGGTTTGCTCAGCCAGGGCCTCGTAAGCAGCTTGAACGGAGCAGTGCCTTTCCCTTGGTTAAAAGCACCGCACCAATAAAGAATGCACACCCAGCACTGCAGTTCTGCAGATATTCTGGAAGAGAAAGGACCTCTGGCATAGGAGGTGCTGTAATAAGATTTGGTTTAGAAGAAATTCAGGACTGCTGTAGTGCACCAGTTTAATATCAGGCAAGTAGATAATTTCATTTATTGCTCGCTCTTGCAGAAATACTACGTCAAAGTGCTCGGAGGGTACAACTGCAGTCAAACCAGCGTGTCCCCCTGCTTTAACTGTAACTCTTCCTACTTCAGTATAATTAAGCATGTACTTTCTGCATGTGTATAAATAGGTCCATGCCAGAACGAGAGTCTTGTGCACCGTGGGTGGGTAAGCCAGATGCTGGGCGCACCGGAGTCCCTGCTTCTCCGGATAGCAGCACCAGGCGTTGTCCTCAGCCCCACCTCTGACCCAGCTGCCTTATCGTGGTGGGTGTGTGGGTCAGGTTTGTCATCTGCCCTTCCTGGTGCATGCAAATCCAGCCTACCTGGGTATTGAAATCAAGTTCATTGCCGTGCTAGCTGAACACCTTATAAGGTGACGTTAATCAAAAAAGAATAATGAGCTCTCAGATTCACCAAAGTTGGAAGTAAGGACAAAGTGCTCAAGTAAAATGGCTCTCGTTCTAAACCGGTCCTTATTTCTAAGGCTTCTGCATCTACAAAACAGGATAAAGTGGTTTTTATTCTGTAGCAAAACACTTTGAGACTAATGGATGAAAAGAGCTAGGTACTGCTCAGGAAGATGGAGATCTTTTTTACCCTCTTTTCCTATTCCCTTGAAAGTAATTCCTGCCATCCTTTGAAACAGTCTGACTAAGTCCCTAAAACTCAAGACACTTCTTCGAGATCCTCTGACTTGCTGACTTTTCTGTCTTTCTGCGTCTACGGCGAATCTTGCTGAACGGGTTTAACCAAAATAATCTCCGTGCAAACATTCTGCAAACAGATCAATTCCATATCCTGTATCAAACATCCTACTTGGAGCCCACTGAATAAATGGATGTCTTTGCTATAAAATTATAAACCAGAACTACATGTAGCATCATAACCATATAGATTTGAAATACTTCAACTTTCAGCATAAGAGTTTTCAGTATTGTAATAACAGCAGTATAAATAGCCACATTTTCTGAGCGTTGCAAAGGACAAGTGATTAAGGTCAGCAACCACACACGAGTAGTTTGCCTTTGGTGCCTAATTGAAGACTACCTGGAGCAGACTGCGAAAGGTGCAGAGTACCTGAGGCTCCCGTTAAACTGTGATGGACTTGTGGATGCTTTGTATTTTCTGGTAATCACTCTGGAGAGATTTTAAGCTGTGCAAACTGCAAGATAATTTGGAATAAGAGAAGCTCGCCTGCAGAGAGGATAAGGCCGGTTCAAGACCACGGCGCCCGCTCCTGCAGGTAGCAAAGCTCCCTCCGAGCTCCGCGCTGTCCCGGTGGAGCGCACCCTTCCACCAGCTCGCCTTCCCAAAGCAAACCACATACCACAGGGATTTGCTGGGTAAACGACGAGTCACCCCTGCAATATCAGCGCTGGCGAGAAAGAGAGGAAGAGCTGTAATAAGTGCTCCTCACCTTGTGTAACTCGCCACGGGAAGATGCTTGGGTATTTGGGAGGGTGACACACCTGAGACCCTTGCTGAGATGTATTAGACTGTACCAGAGAGTTGTCTGAATTGTGATAGAGATATCCAGCTCGGAGTCAAAGGGCTGGAGGAAGCCGTGAAGGCTGAGAGCAACCAGGTTGGGTCAGATGGCTGCTTGCTTTTTCAGGCTGAGGCACGTTAGCTCCCGGGTCCGGAGCCAAAGCCCCGCCGGCCGGTGGAAAGGCTCCAGCCGGCGTCCTCAGGCGTCGGACGGGGCCTCCGAGTGGGTCACACGCTTTCTGAGAAGGGACGTCTGTCACCTTCATTAATCTTATCTGGGCATTGCTCCGAAACAAAGCGTTTTGTGAGCCTGAACAAAAACCCGGGGAACGCTCGGCGGCGAATTCTTTTGCACGCTCCCTTTTTGTTTTGTATGATTTCCAACATTTCTGGCAAAAACATTTCCTCTGACTGTTTTCCTTCTAGAAACAGCCTCTTCCAGACAAGGCTGCTCTGCCACTATTTAGCTGGGTAGACACGAGGCTATTTAAAACACAGAGCTGGAACATTAGCAAAAACACTTGTCTCATTCCGAGATGAGCAGGGAAGGGGAGGGTGCGCATTGCCGGGGTGCAACCTTGCTCGTCCCCGGGAGGTTTATGCCTGCGTCATGCCGATTTGTGCTGAATTTAAGGCTTCTGGGGATGGAGTCTGTGACAAAATCTGACAAGATTTTTTTAGAAGCCGCTAGCTCACAGCCTTGAGTATTTATGATTTTTGGCTGCTGGCTCTCACGCACTCTGCGGTCAGCAGTTTAATTATTTACCAGGCTATATACAGCACCGTTCAAGCAGCAGCCATCAAATCCAACATTTTGATAATGCAAAGGTAATTGGGTTATTTTTTTTTTTTTTTTCTTCTCCCACCAGCTCAAACCCCCTATTCTACTGGGAGATGCCGAGTCATAGCTCTGCTGGATTGGCTTCCCGCCACCTCGCTGCTCCTTTAAAACCCCATACCTCCCATTGAAGGAACTCGGTGTCCTGTTCGCCAGGAGGACGTCAATGTTTCTATGGAAACTCTTCCCAAAGATTCTAGCTCCGCGCTGCCGCCGCTGCGTATTGTATGACCGGCTTTGTACACTGCAATTCATTATCGAGGCTGTGACGAAAAGGGAGCAGCTTTCTGCCCGAAGGGAAAAAGCATTAAAAAAAAACAAACCACCAAAACCCAACTAAAAAAGCCCACCTTAATATTAATAAAATAAGCCACTAAAACCAAAGGTGCTAAAGCTGTTTGGTATTTGAGTTATGAATGGAATCTGCTTGCCTGTGCTGCTTGCGATGAAAAATACCCTTTCCTGAATAATTAGCTCAGCTGAAGAAGCTTATAAATTCTACGTAAGGTCCTTTTTCTTCCAAGTAGCTAGGGGAAAATTTTCCACCCCTCACCATTACAATCATGATGATGGATGAGTGTCACATAGGTAACAAATGGGCCCGAACAGGAATCCTGTGCCTGAACTGCTTTGAGCACAGGGGAGGCTCAAACCCAGGCTCAGATTTCGCATTTGAATTAACATCTGTGAAGGGGACGCAGAATTAATAGGCTGAAGGAAGATTCACATTAATTTCCCATTTTCCTCAATAACAGGAAATTACTGGGACCAGCAGAGAACGTGTTGATGGCGTTTACGTACGCATCCCTTACTAATTATGTCCAAAGGTGGCCGGATCGCTAACCCTTCTGCAAACAAGCACCAGGTATTACGTACTAGGAAGGCAAAAGGTCTGGATTTTGTTCCCACTTCTATCATAGATTTGCTGTTATTTTATATGCAGAGGTAACTGTTAACTTTGAAAGTCTGAATTTTCTAGGTGCTGGTCTGAAGGACCCTGGGACCTGGATTTCAGCAGGGCTGGGAAAACCTAACTCCCGCTGGAAGCAGCAACAGGCTCTCGGCATCTCAGGAAATCAGATTGCAGGTGTCCCAGAGCAGATATCCCCAAACCAAGGTACTCAACTAGTGACACTTGCAGAAGGGCAACCCCTTAACCCAGCAGAAGTTTGAGATCTCTTGAAAAACATTACATTCAACTACTATGCTGGGAAACGGCACCGAGTAAAAACCTGAGTAAAGACGAGGATGAGAGGAGACAAGTATTTTATTTTTAAACCTTATGAATTTCTGAGTAGCTCTGCTTTGTCACTTTCCTAGGTAGGAAGGCAGGGTTGGGAAAATAGGAATTTCAAACTCTGCTAGCTCCCTGATACTGTGCTAAAGACTTGTATTACCTTTAATTGATGTTTCTGAGTGCATCCTCATTGATTTACTCCAGCCGCGCTCTTTATGCGGAGAACTTTCTATTCTCGGAGTGTAATCTAGACCCATGCAAACAATATGGATGTTTCCTGATAACATAATTTAGAAAGAGGAGATGTAATTACTGCCTATGCCGAATACACAGCATCTCTGTGCTTGCCAGTGCACTGTGAACCCGTGACCCCTTTCGGAATCCGTATAGGGAGAAACTCCCAAATCCTTCAATGTGGTTCTCATTTTGCTGAAAGCCTTTTCCATCTTATTAAATATGCTGGTCCTCGTGCCTTTGATTTTAACTTCCTAACGATAGCTCATGCTGAAATTATTTAGAAGGCTCTCAAAGGCTCTTACAGTGAAATTCAGGGATCATTCCTGCGGAAACGTGTCTATTCGTGGAAGAGGGGACAGCAGCAACGGGGGCATCTGCTGCGGAGGAATGGGGAGGGGACCAGGCGAGTTCTCCCTGGGGTAGCTTGTTCTTTTAAGAAGTGCAACGAAGCAGGTTCTTGCTTTTAAGGACTTCTCTTAAATACTTGAAGAGGAGGCTGGAACTCATCTGACCTGCTCCAAAAAAAATCTGCTTGCCTATACGGAGTCCAATTGCTGTGATTTAAGATGAGTAGTTAGAGTGCTTTGGTCTTATAAATCATCCCATAAGCACTACATTTCATTGTCTTCTCGCTGATGGAAGGATATACAGGGTGAGACATTACAATCTGAATTTTCATCTCCAGGGTCAAATCTGTCTCAGCTCAGTAGTGGCTGGAAAGCATTGCCCTGTAGTGGGGTTTTATGTGAAATAAGCACGTGTCCCTCCACTGCATGGTCAATTGAGATCCATATCACAGAAAAATCACCACTGTAATTGCTCCCTGTATCAGCTGCCTCAGGGAAAAAAAAAAAATTAAAAAAAAAAAAAATCAATGACTGCATTGGCTCTGGAGACTCAATAACTCTCCTCTCATTTAGAGAGTGGTCCCTCCTGAACACTTTTCCACATTGCAAAGCCACCACATAATGGAACAATTCAGCTCAACTGACAGCCTCGGCTAAAATAGCCCCGGAGCTGCATGGGGAGATAGGAGAGGTGTTGTAGGTTACCACCGAGGTGCTTGGCAGGACTGTCGGCAGGAACCATGCCCACACTAAAAAGAGTTTTTCAAATAACTTCAGCGAGACCAGAATTAGCTCGTAAGCCTGATGCAACGATCCAGTGCGAAGCGCTTTTTTATTTTGAGTTCCTGCTCATCAGGTATTGGCTTCTCCCCATATTGTGCAGCAGCGGTGGCAGCTTTCCTGGTGGCACCGACGGTTAATGAACGGGTACAGGTCGGGTCTGGGACCTCCTGTTAGAGCAGAAGCCCCAACTCTGCAGTCTGTTTCCTTGCTGGGACCTGATGGACCCTAAATTTAATTTGCCCTATGACCCCGGGTAAAGCCCAGCTACAGCTAAAAAGCATTTACTCTTTAAAACTCTTTAAACATGGCCCTAAATAGGTCTTAAGAACCAAAGGTGCATATTGCAATTAGACATCAGTATCTGGATTGGACATGGAAGGAGCAAAAGAGTTCAGCAACCATTGGGATTGAGCGAGAGCAAGGAGACCAACTTCAGGGAAAACAACAGCAACCAAATACGTTGTGAGCCAGCAGAAAATACAAGAAGAGAGGAACCAGTCGACATAAATGAGGGTAAATACTACTGGCAGCGTTAGTCTTTTAGTCTTCATGCTGCTACATATCCTCTCAAATCCCGAGTCTGGTGGGACCAGACAACCCGGAGGGTTTGGTTTAAAACAAGTTCAGGTTAATTCTGCAGAATTAGCATGGGTGAGACTAAACCGTATAGCTCATGACATAACAATGATACCCTGTTCAAGCTAAGAAACCAAACCAAAGTTTATTTTCTAATAAGGCAGAAGAGCAGATAAATCAATGACAGAGAGGAACTAGAGGTGAAAGTTGAGAAATATATATAAAAATACATTAATTTTTAAATGTTTTAATTAAAAGTCACAGGAAAACCATTCACTGTGTACAATTCCTGGGGTTTCTTTAAACAGGGAAAGAAGATTAAAATACTAATCTCCACTGATTTCCCTGCGTAGCAGCAAAAATGAGTGTGGCTAGAAAGACTGACCTATGAGAAAAGATTAAGAGCAGCTAAATTTGTATAGCTTGGCTAAGCAACAACAGCAAACGAGGGACGCGCTGGCAGGGTGCAAAAACAGAGAAAATGGAGTATTATTTGGAAAGACAACAGAGTTAGGGGATGAAAATTAAAGAAAGGTCAGGCAGGACACTAGAAAAATGTCCTTTAAGACTCTAGCATGCATTTTAAATAATGAAAGCAATGGTACTCTGAAAATATTAGCACAGGGCTGAACTAAACGCTGGTGTCAGGATTGTTGGATGAGACCGGTGACTTTAAGCACTTCTATTCTTGAGTTTCCAAGGCAAATCACCTTTAGAAAAGTGACAGCTCAGCTTGTACTATAAATCATTTCTTCTCAAGCTAGGCATCCAGCAGCCACTGAGCATTTCTTAAAATCTTGAGCAAAAAAATAAACCACAAGGAACAATCCTGCGCTCTGAGGGAATGGACAAGCTAATCTAATACATCTTTGTCATCTCTGGTTTCCATGACAGTTGCATAATCAGACATTTATGTAAGTAGAGGTTTCCTCCTTAAATAGCAGCCTATGATCTCATGTGCACCTACGGTATAACCCATTTGAATGGAAATGGCGTGCCAGTCGTGTAAAACTAAATTTTTAATGCTTCTGTCTTATTTTTATTTATTTATTGTGGCAAATCAGCCTGGAGAGTACCGCTCACACATGACTAACTCTTCTTGTGGTCTTCTTGTGGTCCAAAAATAACCACGGTCCCCAGGTCCGATGAACGGCCGGGCTCCACGCTTGTTCAACGATTCGGTATGAAAAGCAACTGCATATTCCCAAATCCTGAGCCCAGTGCAGCGCCTGAACCAGCAGCCTTCAAGCAGCTCTAATCTGCAACGGTTACCAGTTGCCCTCAGGTACTGTTCCAGGTTTGCCAGGAGGTGGGAATTTCCTCACCGTATGCCTCCCACAAGGGGCTGGAGCGAGGGCTGTCGTGGGAGAGCTCCCAGGGTTTGTCTCAGCCAATTTGGGATTTCTCAGGGTGGGAGAAAAATGCCCAGGACAGCTCTGCTCCCACTGCAGAGACTTCCTCAAGGCTCCTCTGAGCTTGTGCCTATGCAGAGCATCATAAAGCAATGCCAAAAATACAGATGTCTTCCCATATGCGATATTAATTGAAATGAAGAAAAGCAGAACTGGTCTGTGAAATCACAGTCCTACTCCCACCTAAGTTCACGTAATAAGAGTGAAGTGCAAGCAAAAGTAACCGCAGTTAAACCTGCTTGCAAAAGAAAAACAACAACAAAAAAAACCCAAAAAACCCCCAAACATTTGAAAAAAAAAAAATCAGCTACCTGGAAGAAGTGGCTTTTATCTAAAGGCTGCAGACATCAGCAGTCTAGGGAGTTGATCCCAGTAGACAAATAGTTCTTAAAATGGATATTCTGGGGTATCAGCAACTCTTCAAAACCTGTTCAGAAGCCGTGTCCTGTTAGTTGATCCTGAAATGTAAGTGGTCCTATTTAGACAGTCCTCTTAGTACTTTTTTTTGCATCACTCTGCATCAGCCACTGTATGCAAAAATATCCCCTGAGAAGAGGAAAACAGGCAAGAAGAGAAATTTAATCCTTTCTGCCAGCCTTTGCAGCCTCGGATTTGTGGGGCTCTTGCCAGCCTCTAAGTGTTGCAGTGCCTTCTCTCAAAGATCCTACTATTAGAATAGCACAAAGTATATTATGGACTATTGTTCCCAATGTCAAACAATCAGCAAAAACATCTCCGCTTGCTCCTCAGCCTAATCTTCCTTCTCCCACTGAAGCTGATTTAGTAACAAAGATAGAGAAAATAGGGTGGATCGGGGTTTGCAAGTGATTGTCAATTGGATTTTGCAAACCCAGCAGTATCTCGGAGCAGGCTTCAATTTTCCCTGAACCCCCTGCAGCTCCTATTAGCCTCGATAACTGGTTCTAATTTTGGCCAGGACATTTGCCCAGATTTTTGAAGGGGGGGGGTGTGTTCGTTTGCTTGTGCAAAGCAGCTCCTACCTCCATGCAGCAAACATAGGCTGTGTAATGGCTTAATTACACCGAGCATTACTGCTCCGTATAGCTGGGCTCTGACGCACGTTACGTAACTGGATTGTTAATGCTTTTTATATGTTGGCGGAACTGAAATTAAAAGAGGAAATTATTCTCCTGATGCTCAACTCTAATCCCCATCTGTCTGTGTTTTTACTTTTCTGCACTTGCAAAGCTCCCTGATCAAAAGGTCTTGAATAGATTCCAGATTTCCAATTTAGTTTGCTTATGCAACCCAAAATATTATGGCAGTCTTTCCTGGGGGCGATTAAGCATATATTTTCAGTTCCTCCAATTCTCTCTGTTCCAAGAGTGCTAAAAATGGCATAAAGCTTTAGCTCGTTCCATACCGTTAGCACCACAAACAACTTTTTTAATTTTTTTTTTTAAAGACTTTTTAAAAAGATAGAAATAACCAAGAGCTTTGCAGAGAAGGAATATATTCTGAAAAAAAATGCGTTTTGTTAAATGTCCCCCATGCCTTGGCAAAAAAAAGCAGGGAGTCTATACTGCGAGAGCTGCGCAGCCAAGGCAAACAACGGGGGACTAGACAGGCGAGGAGGGAGCTACGTCTTCAACAGCCAGGACAGATTCCTGAATCCAAACAACCTGAGAGCTCTTTGGATCTAGACTTTTGCTTTGTTCCATCCTAAGGCTGAGCTTCGGCTGGACAGCTGGGAATAGATCTGATCTTTCTTGTGGTACTTGGATCACCCCCATCTGAAAATCGGCACTGATCTTTTTATCCATCTACTCTTCTTTCCCAGTCCCCAGCCCTTCGCCTGGCGCTAGAACTATGCGATCAGCAGCCGCTTTTCTTTCGGGGCACGAGGAGACTCCTTATGCTGGAAAATATACCTTTTTACCCAAAGTGCCAATGAATAAACCCAAAGCACCGCTGCCACAGTTGTGTTTCATCATCCCTTCAGTTCCAAGCGCAGGACGGGAGCCGGCGCCCACGGTGCTCATCCGTAACGGCGTGCGACGGCGCTGCGGCACGGGGGCAGATGGCAGGGAGGATGCTTGGTGCCGTTCGTGTTGGGTGCGCTGTTCTTCGAGACATTTTTTTTTATATTAAATACAGAAGGAAAGTCTTTATTTACCCACAGCTGATGAGTGCCTGCTCGCATGGGTGGCGGTGCCTGATGCACCAGATAACAAAGCACGGGCCACCGGTACTGTGTTTGTGGCAGCTATTAAATGACCGCATCGTGGCGCAACTCTGGATCAAAAATTTGAATGGCACTTTTTCCAAATTTGGATTACAGAAGCTGTGATTTAAGGCTGTTGCTGAATCCCAGAAGATACCGGTTTCTGGCTCAGCCAGGGCTTTGAGCCTCTCTGCTTTCCAGGATAATTTGATTTGAGAATCCAAGTGCTGCCAATCTCACAGGTTTCAGGGAAACTCAGCACAGGAGATGCCCAGGAACAGGGTGATCTCAGGGGAAGCCCCGCTGATCCCTACCTGCCTGGTTTTGCTGGACTCAGCTTCAGACCATCTCTGCTGACTGTTTTGACAAACCGCCAAACTCTACACAGAGCGTACCCAGTCTGAGCTTTCCCTCCAGTGAGGTCTAGTCTTAAACATACCAACACGCTGGAAGCCTTAAACCAGAAAGCGTGTTGTAGAAATTACCACCGCAACAGAGACATCCAGCAAAGGGAATAGGGCTCAGATGTACTCGGCAAAGCGGCTCCAGTCGAATCACACGAGCCATTTATTATCTGTATTTCAGCAACACCCACAGGCTTTAGGCAGGGACCTGCACTCTGCATGTGCAACGACATCCAAATATAGAGCAAGACGACAGTCAGTGCAACCACAAAGCTTCACTCACTCGAAAAGCATCCCTCCCTTCCCTGGCCTGGCAATAGTCCCTCCAGCCCCAAACTGGGGAGGATGGTGTAGGACAGCCTGTACCACTGGGGAGGAGCTGCTCCTGCTTTTACCAGAAATAGGACATTTTAAGGATTTTTTTAAAATGTTTTTAGCAGTGTGACAGATCCACCAGTTCTAGAAAGGCAGGATGGTAATCATCTGCCAGAGCTGCTCAGGTTCCAGGTTTGGGGAGTATTTAAGCATATACTAAAAAATCCCTTGTCTCTGGTTAAAGCAAAGCACGTGTTTAAATGCTTTGCTGAGCAGAGGTGGACTTAAGGACATACCTAGCTTTAGGCATGCGCTTAACTACTTTGTAAAATTAAACTGAAGATAGCCAAGTGCTTTTGCTGAATCAGGCCCAAGTGCTTCTCAAACCCCCATCCTCTTACGCAAGTCGTCTTTCATCAACATTCAATTTGAAAACACGCTCAGAAAATACCATTAAAAAATAAGTTAAAGAGCCAGGAGCCTTTGGAGATGGAAATAAATAACTGAAAAAATATCTGAGGAAATCATTAAACTGCACAAACCAGCAGTGGGCTTTCAAAAAAGAAACTTCGACCTGTGCTAGTTCAGCATTTAAACATAGATGAAAGATGCTTCAGCTCCAGGGACCCGATTCGCGATGGATTTCTCCCCCCCAACTCAAGCCACAAATTCTGCTACCAGGTCAGGCAGGTTCAGCCTCACACATTTGCCCTTCAGTCCGGCCCAAAAGCAGGTTATTTTGCAAACCGGGGCGGGAGGAATGGATGCGTCGGTAACGGATGCGCCCTGGGGCAGGCTGCCTGTGCGCTTCTGGGTGCGTGGGGGTTCCGGCCGGGAAAGGTCCCTGATCAAATGTTGCTGCTCTCAGCGGTGAGCACCCCGCGTATAAATAACCCCAGATCTCCTTACTTTGTGACCTTCATTTCTCAGCCCTGCCAAAGCAGCTCTGTGCAAATCCAAACTTATCGTATTCACACCTCCGTCCCAGACAAGCATCCCCGTGGGTTTTGGGCTCCCGTCCCAGTATGGGGTGATGGTGATGCCCCCCCAGAGGGAACCAGCCCCCCCCTCAAAGATGAGCACAGCTCAATAGGCTTCAGCTTCGGTGCCGTTGGGGCGGTTTGCCGGGAGATGGGGCGTACAGCAGGGTTTTACCCAGCGTGGGAAAGGTTTGGTCAATGGGGTTAACATGCTCTCAGAGGTCTTAATACAAAATAGTAAAGTTTAGATAGAGTTTACATGAAACGGAGCTGTGCTTTGCAAACCTTCACTTTTTTTTTTTTTTTTAATCAGTCTTTTGAAGGCTAAACTCACTGCAGATAAAATTATTGACGTGCACATAACACACAGATCGTGCCCTCTCTCCCCCTCCCCAGACTTTCATCAAGAGGAGATTTCCTGGTTAGACTCAGACTTTCAAATCTTAGGCCAGGCTGGCAGCGTTTCAAGTCAACTTGGGCCGATTTGGAACTTGGATGCAAAAACTCAGTTACCCAAACCAGAAGGAAACGTGGCCGTTCCCGCATTGGTCTGAACCTAAACCACGCCGCTGACCCGGCCGCTCAGCTTCGGAGCGAGCTCGCCGTCAGCGCGCAGGGTGCACGTATCCGAGGCACCCGGGGGAAAAGGGGACCCCGAAAAACAAACCCCGGGCCAAATATCTGCCTGAGCACGCATGCGGCCTTATTATCATTTATGGTCCGTGCAGCATTCCTTAACAGCTCAAGAAGAAAATGTTATTTCTTTAGGAGACTTGCATTTCCTATTAACTGTAATTGCCCAAATAAATCTCAAGTGCTAGCACAGCTGATGTGGGGTTTTCTTCCTCGCCATAAAGTGTCTACCACCAGGCATTTTGCTCAAAATTTGATTTTGAAATTTTATCAGGACAACAATGAAAATGAATTACATATAATTCCTTCCTGAGCAATTTGTTGTAAATATTTAAAGGCTTTAAAAAAAAAAAAAAAAAAAAATCTGAGTTACTACGTGTATTGCTGAACCTCATGGTGCACTGCTGTCGTGGCATAAATCCACAATTTTTTCTTTTCTTTTTTTTTTTTTTTTTTCCACAGATGCTTGGGGAAATGCAAACTTTAAGATCTGCTCAATGCCAGCATTTCCCAGCACTGGCTTTAAAATTCCCAGCAGCACAAGCTTTTCCAGAAGGCAAGTAAAAAGGAGTCCTGTGCTGCCACTTAAATACTGCCAGGATGCATAGTTATTACTTACTAGCAGTACTGGTCAGCTGTACGAGTAGCAGAGCAGAATGCTCAAGTGCATTTTCACATTTGCCACTGCAGGAAAATCCTGTTTTGAAGCCTCACTGGTGTCTCATGGAAAAGCTTTTGAGGAATGTGCTGGCTGAAGACAGCCCTGCTTATTTTAGGATACAAGACCCATCCTTTGGTGACCCTTTCCGTACAGGACATGGGCTTAAACATCACGTTTCTGGTAAACCCACCGGCCATCATCCCTTCAGCATCCAAACCCAATAAAAAGCCGTAGGTAACAAACTTTTGAGTACCTGGGAAAAGTGAAATAGCCAAAAACCGGCCTTGAAAATTTCATGGACTTCTGGGTTTGTGCCTTCAGACCCATGCTAAGGCACACACAGGGGTAACGCGTGTTACACGGTGCTGGTCCGAGAGCAGGGAATGGCTACGGCCGGGCAGGGGGGGTACACACGTGCCGTTCGGCAGGGCTGAAGTTAAAACCCTCACTCTGAAGACAGGAGTAAGAGCAGATGGCAGTGTTTTCTCCCTGCCAGCAGTTCTCGAAGGCTTAAAAGCTTTGCTTTGGTTTTAAAATGCTTCTTTCAGCACTGTCAGTGCCCAGGGATGTTTTTAAATTAAAAAAAACCAAAATATTAAAAAATATATCTTTTAAAAGTTGAAAGAAAAGGGCAGCAATTCTCTTCCCTCATTTGAATTCCTCATTCAAGCAATAATTCCTCACTGAAGGAATAATATACACAATTTTTTTTTATTTTTAATTGAATGCTCTAAGCACACCATACTTTTCAGACGATGTTTGTTCACAGCCAGGGCTTTAGGGCTGTGCCTGTTTAAGAAACCAGAGCATTCAGGTGAAGCCTGGGTTACTCACTATTTATGTGGACAAGTAGGTTTCAAAAACGGGTATTTTGCAACTCTGAGTCACCGTCAGTTTGAGACTGAAGCTGTGCTGTGTTTCAGCCGTGCCTGTTTCTGGCAAGAAACATCAGCTGGATCTGGGCAAACTCCAGTTGTGTTTTAAGCACAAACTCTTCTTCACGGGGCTCTTAATTTCTCTATAATTGACAACCTTCAATCTTGGTAACGCTGAGCTGCTGCTGGATAACGAAGAGCCATCGGGGGGCTGAATGGGCCAGTGTTGTGCTCTGCAACTTCAAAGTCATTTTAAATAGTGAGGCTGCTTGTGCTATTTGGGATCTCAGAGGGAATCCCAGCTCATCCCAAAAATATTTCCATTGCTTGCTCGTCCTGACCACCCTGTGAACCCGGGAGGTCTGGCAGGTCCAGCGGGGGTTTTGTGCTAGTGCCAAAGTGGAGGTCAGCATAGTGATACCTGCCCAGAGATCGGGTGTCACACAGGGTTATTTAGGAAAATATTTTCACTTCCCCCCCCCCCCCCCCCCCCCGATAAATAATGAAGGATCTACTAAACTGGAAGCTGTGACCACGCTCGCTCACTTAACTGTGACATTTTTAAAAAACAGCACCATAATATTAAACAAAAAAACAACCAAAACAACAAACCAAAAAACAAAACCAAAACCAAACCACTATTCAGTGTAACCCTCACTTTGGGGATTTTTTTTATTCTTATTAAAAAACTGCAGAATAACGATATCCCAGGTCAGACTGTGACTGCTGGAAATACTGTGCAACTGTATTTCAGGTAATTTAAGAATGCTTCCCAAAAGCAATATATAGGATACTGAAGCAAGCTATGACAAGTCCTATCAGAAAATTTCCATTATTTTTCCTTTTGTCCTCGGTACCACCACTTTTAAACTGTCCTAAACCATCAGTGAGGAGAAACCCAGCAGCCGATGCGGCGCAGGCAGCTCTGCATTTCCCGGGAGGGGTAACCACATCGCACCCTCCAGGGACCTGCCTTGGAAATGCTATATTTGAAACAGAGCCCTAAAGTAGTGCAACCCCTTGGATAAATATAGTTGTATAAAGACAGTTTATTCCCCTGCAAGAGCAAGCGAAGTTGCAGCTGCCCTGGGGACTTTTCACAGACTTCAGCTCTGGATCAGTCCTTCATGCCCAAGTCTGATGGGAGCAGCATTTCGGTGCTCGGGTGGAATCTGTTATTTCCCGTAGGAAAAGCGCTGATGCCTCCAGAGGGCCATGATCTGCTTCGTACACACCTTTTATATCAGTACAAACCATCGCAGCTGGACATGGAATATTTGTCACTGCCAGTTATAATATAGACCCTCTTGTGTAGAGACAGATTAAAAAAAAATCCACGCTGCCCTTTCCTGCTGCAAAATAAATATGTTGCTACAAGTGTCTCTGTTTTTTTCTTTTTTTCATATCCCCACTGCCATTTGCACACAAATGTTAGCAAGAATAGCTAAAGTGGAAGAACAACAATGTTTTCCTTTCCTTTCTTCTGGAATTAATTTCCAGTGCATTGGGTTTTTAAATTGCTTGACAGCAAAGTCTAAAAGTATGTCTTCAGGATGGTCTGGGTGCAATCTAAGAGTATTGTAAATCTATCAAAACCAACGTAAACTGTTATTTGCATTTTTTCTGTGTTCACGGGAAAAAAAATTATATATTAAGATAAACTGAACTGTTCTCTTTGAACTTTTTTCTTTGTTTGAATTAAATACTCTGGAAGCCAGCAAGTTAATCGTACTGCAAAATGCATCAGGTTTGCAAGCTTAGATTTATTTTTTTTAATGAGCAAGTGTTCCTTGTGATAACTTGGAGAATTATACTTTGTGAATGGTGGGAAAACACACAGTTATGTCACATCCCCCCCAGTGTAAACACACTATTCAGGAAATACAATTTAAAAAAAGAAAAATTCCTTTTCTTTGCTTCTATACTGGAGAACTTCAGTTGAGGATTATAATTCCTTTTGAAATGTTCCTTCTTAATGATGTTGCTCCTATTCATGTTTCTTCTCTAGCATTTTCTGAGTTGTTTTAGGTATTTGGATCTCATGTCTTAACTTGGAAAATGTATTTTTTCCCCTCATAGAGTAATGCTACATCTTAAAACCCTTTCTGGTTTGATGTCATGAAATAGGTACTCTTGACATAACTATTAATGCCTCGTGGTACAATTAATCATCTTGCTGCATTTCCAAGGATAATTGCTGTTTCCGATATAGTAAATCGCTCATTTCCATTGATCGGCAAGTCTCGGGCGGGCTGGAGGCCGGCTGCTCTCCGCTCCTGTCCGCACAACCCGAGCCCCAGCACTGCAAACCCAGCGACCAGAACGGCGAGTCCAACCTCTTCCAGTGCCTTCAGACCTCTGCCTTTATTTTGTACCCGTCAGGCAATCCCCTGCTCTTCTTTTGCCATGTTGACAGCGTAACTTTTTCCCCATAAGAGTCGCAGCTAGGATGCAACATACACACAAACTGAGAGTTGGCAACCGGGCTTGATTAGGGCTGTGGGAAAAAGCTGAGCATCTTTCTGCAGAGCTTTCCACGCAGCAGCCGGCATTGTTTAGCTTTGAACCTCTCGGATTGAACTTTTCTGCAAAATTTATTTTGATAGGGATTTTTCTTGTTGCAACAAAAAGCCATGCCAGCTTCAGGAAAAGCCAACCCGTTCCAATCTGAGGAGAAAAATGTGCAAATTGCAAAACACGGCAAGTTTTTCAGGATGGAATGAGCCCAGATGGATTCTCCTGTTTCCTTTGCCAGAAGGAGGAGTGACTCAGAGCTCGTGCGTTTTATGGTGAAAGCTCGGCACCCTGCCACAGCCACGGGCCCCAGGGACAGGACTGGGACAAGAGAGAGTGATGGCAGGGTTCAAAATCAGACACTTTCCAGTTACGGGAGACCAAAGAACAGACCCCGTCACATCAAAGTTGAAGGACTTTTGTTGCTCATTAGAAACGTCTGCTTTTTTTCCCAGAAATTGGCTCCTTGTTTCCTTAGTAACCCCTCTTGGTAGAAGTAAATGCACCTGAGCGTAGCTTAGCAATGGGAAATTTCTACATACGTTGCTGCATCCATTTCCACCCACTCCCAGTGTCTCCATAAGCTTCCATGTCAGCCCTGCCATTACCCGGTGTATGGGCTGATCGCTAGAGGAGTAGGTGCAGTTGGAGACTGAAAAGCCCGTTAACCAAAGTCTTCGCGAAGAACGAAAATAAACCCTCACCAGTCACTGTTGCAAATGTTGCACCCAAGGGATGGGGAAAAATTGTACACCGAGATGTATGTGCATAAGCCTGCCTACGCCTCTGTGTGGGAAGGGGTTTAATAGAGAGCCGAGAAAGAGCCTGCATGTAGGAGGAGAAAAGAGCAGATGTTAGCAGTGCCTTTTTGTTTTCCTGGATGGCATGGCAGGGAGGGAAGATGGAAAGGAAAGCTCCCCTTCTGCAAAAATAGAAGCTGAAGACGCTAGCTGCAGGAGACGGGTAAGGCTTTTTCCACTTGGCCAGGTTGGACTCGGAGGCATTTGCAACAGCAGCATCCAGGAGATGAGGACTTGGAGCTCACTGGCAGGACCGTGCATCGACCATCCTGGAGCACCAAGCACAGCACGAGCCTTGTTCTGAGATGTCAGGCTTGGAAATGACTTCTCGCTGTGCTTATGGAGACTGGAGCGGGTCCCCTTCGCCCTCCCCCAAGGACTCCAGAGTTGGAGACAGGCACAGACTGCCCGACTCAGTGTTTTAAACCAATGGTTAGGGGGCATCTCCCATCAGGAACCCATTACCAGGTTTCTGAATATACCCATGGATCCAGTTCCACTACAAAAACTTTGGTGACTTTCCAAAGAATCATCTCTCTCCCCAAAATAGCCACGCGGGATGCAAGTACACGCCATTCGACACGTAACGCTCAAAGCAGGAGAGGGCTGGATAATTCACCGCATCAGATAGGCATGTTATGTTGCAGGGCCATTTATTGCATTTAATACCTTGAATTTCATGCCAGGTTGTTTTCATGATCTACAATGCAAATTCCAAGAGGACAGCAGTGTCCCGTGAGCCGCCAGGCCCACAAACCCCGCTTCTCCTGCAAGCAAAGATGGTCCTTCTCTGGCGAAAGGACTTGCAGGTCAGATACAAAGTGCAAAATTAAGTTGGAACAGGAGCGAGCTGTGCCGGTGCGGAGCACCGGACTGGAAGTTAGGAGGGCCAAACAGCGCCCGGACTTGCCACAAATATACTCTGTTACTTAGTTTGCACTGTAGTAGCTTTTAGAAGCCCTGAAGTTAACCCTCAGCACTGCACTGCACAGAAAATCCCTGCTCTGAAGATTTTTGACTCTAAATATTTGAGGGAGTTTGTTTCTCTGTGCCTCTGTAACTCGGAGAAGGGCTAGGGCTGCATAAATACTGCAGGAGTGCCTCAACTCTACATGCAGAAGCCGTTTGGGTGTCAAACTAATTGCCCTAGCCATGTTTTATATATACACTTTTGTTAACTGGCAAAGGCTGAGCAGGCTGCTCACCCCATCGTTCAGCGCAGCAGATTTGCAAGGCAGAGATACAGGGGCCCTTTAAAACTCGCATGAATGAGGCTCTCATAAATTCCACATTTGAGAAACTCTGGCTGTATCCTTTGGTCATAAAAAGAAATTAAAACTGCATATAACATTCAGTACCCTGTAATCCCGCTGCACAGCCTTGCGCCCGCATAAATCAGAGCCTCTCATGAATATTGCACTGTACCTGCAGCTGCCTGACCCACATGTTTAAAAAAGATAAATAAAAGGAAAACAAAGTGACAGTCACGTAAAGGCTTCACAAACAGCACCTGGTTTCTGAAAGCCTGAAAGGTCACCAAAAGCAACCTGAGAAGTACACAAATTTCAGGGACCCGATCAAAGCCTTAAAAGGAGGAGACAGCTTATTTTTTTCCTTCCTCTCTTGCAACAGCGAAGAAAGCCCTGTAATACATGGCAATCCTCTGGCCGGAGTTTTGTGGTCACGGAGAGGGACAAACTGCAGAACACCCTGAGGAGCAAGGAAGAAAAGCTATTTTATAAGCCGGGGAGGGGGAACAAGACCCAAGCTTCAACAGTAAAGTCCTTTTCCACCAGAAATAACTCACAGAAGTTTAGGATTTCAAGTTTTGTCCAGTTAAAAATAAGAATCTGCTCCATTTTTTTTTTTTTTAATGCCCAAATTTTAAAGATTAGCAGTCTAGCTTCTTGTCTAGCTCCAAAACAGAGACCAGGGATAGCTACTATTAGCAACCTCCACAAAGACCTAGAAAACACATCATGGTGCAGAGGTGGTGGATTTTGTTGCAGCATCTTTAGTAACGGGTGACAAAAACTTCAGCCGAGACACCCCCCTCTGTCCCGTCCACCTTCCCCGTTTTGTTTGCTGCCCAGCAGGTCTCGATCTCAGAGTTTGTGCACGGGAGCAGCACAAAGGCAGGTAAGAGACAGTGAAAAGCACAGCATAAATCCACCTTCTCTGGACGGATCAGAGACCGCAGACCAAGATTGTCACTCTCTGGCCATTTACTCGCTTTGCAACCTTTGCCAGGTTAGTTTGCTTCTGCCTCAGTTTCCCCATTTGTGAATAGTAAAGCTTCAGCTACTTCAAAGTCCTTGGTGTCCACCAAGCATCCTAGAAGACACCTGAGCTTTTACCTGTACAATTTTACGTGGTGGTTTGTACAGACTTGCTGCGCGCTACCTTCCCAGCAAATAGTGGATTTTCTTCTTTAATAACAGGAACCCCCTTTCAGCTCCTCACTACTCCTCACATCGCAGCTTCTCTGACATCGACCAGAAGCACAACGCAGCATTGTGCCCCCCCATTGCTGTATTGCAAAATCCTGCATCTTAAAACATTAAGCAAAGGCTTGTCTTGTAGCCAATGAATACTGTTAAAAGGGTATTGAATGCTTTTTCCATTGCCATTAATTGAGTGAAGAGAAAACAGACTCCGCTGCTGTCATATCACATCAAAATAATTAGCTCAACTATAAATAGCTCAGCTTACTCACCTTTTTCTTTTCCTCTTTTTTTAAGGTCAAGACTGCAGCCAAAAGGAGTAGCAGCACATCCCAGAAGAGCATCCCTCTCTTCTGCCTGGATTCGGACAAAACAGTGAGATGAGGAAGCGCGTCTGTAATTAGTGATCCCAAGGCCACACAGTTACATCATAATTAGAGAAATAATTAGTCCCATTTAGGTAAGAAGAAGGGGGAAGGAGTGTTAGCAAGCCCACATCTATGCAAATTTATGTTAGCTTAATTAATGAGCATTTTCAAACCAGTTTTAGCTAAACTGCCTTTGTTTTCATTGGACAATGCTTCTGTATCAAGTTAGCTTATTCTCTAATCACTTCAACATTAAGTGGAGCTTCTACAGGAGTAAAATGAGTAGAACAAGCTGTGACACCGAGGTGTTTTCTTCACCTTAATTAAGGGGTTTCAAACTGCAAGCGGTGGGAGCCCTGCCCTTGCATGTGCTGCAGCTGACACTCGTCCCCTCTGTCATCATTGGAGGTTATATCCCGAATATCCAGGTACCTCCGGATGGCACCGTATCAAGCTACTGTAAAGAGCAATAAGAATAAGCAGTTGTAGCAACACTGAGCACAGTGCAGGCTCTTGTAGTTTGCTCCTGGACATATAAAATAGACACGGCTGTAAGAAAGCTATTTATTGCTTGACCCAAACGGCAGCCACACTGTGTTCCCACAGTTTTCCTGCTGTATTAGCTTTGCCATCATTTTAGATTTGTCACCGTGTTACAGCAACTAATATCCTCAGTAGCCAACAGATCAAATCCACGCTAGATGCATATATTTTATAGTTGCATTTATTAGAAGAGGTCCCTGAAGTTTCTGTAAGGGTGCTCTAACAGAGCTGTTTGTGTGAGGTTATTGTTATCCCCTGGGAAGCCCTGATGCTTATGGCTGCACTTACTTAGGTATTAAACTCCTTTTGAGTGATGTTTATTTTGTGCAACACACAGTCTCAGTTCCAGTCCGAGGGCTGCACAACGGCGTATTTAGATTCATCTCTAGCCACTGCATGAAACCTGCAATATTCCTTTTCTTCCTTCCTAACTTGCCAACTCTTTGTAACATCATAAATCACAGAAGCCTCACCGTGCTCGCTCAGGGCCTCGCTGCAGCAGCGTGCGAGGGGGAACTGAAGTCTCTCTCCACTGTTCAAAGCAAAGGAAGATTTCCTGCAATCATTGAGTTTTCACGGGAGTCAGAGGGAGTTAAATACCCAGCTTGAAAAATATATTTGTGCTCAGGCAGGTCTGGCAGGTCTTCAAGTGGATCCTGACCTACTCACAGATATTTTTCCCTGCCTAGTCTCACATGCAACTGTATTTTCCAGATACGCTTATCTACCTGCTATATGCAATGATGTATAACCCTGAAGAAAGCAAAGTAGGTGATTACCTTTCCCCAGTCAAGTGCGGCGGAAAGGTCAGATTTAATATGAAGCTGAGGGGCGATGAAATGACACAGAAAAGGCACAAAACTCGAGCGTAGCCACGCTGAAAGGCAAGCGTGTCTGCTCGTCCGGGTGGGACACCCAGCAGCACAAACACACCGTTCACCTCCACAGAGGCTCCTTATCGCTCCCTGGTCTTAGATTTGGGACACGGCTCCACTTCCACGGAAGACAGGTTTGGAGGAAGCTCCTGTGAATTAAGCGGGTGAATCATTTTCATCTGCGTGGTCTTCAGCCCCCCCGGGAGCCCCCTCCCGCCAGCATCCCTGCTGCGCCGGGCTCTGCGCAGAACCACTGACATCCAGCGGCCGCCCGGCTGCCTCGCCTTTCCCCCGAAAGGAGGGGACCTGGGGTGCACTTGCATTGTCCCAGGTTTTTACAAGGGAAAAGCTATTTTTTCCTCTATCCCACCCTTCCAATGGCTGGGGAGCTGCCACACGTGGTATATGTAGTCCTACGGTTACTTATTTTAATCGTGGTAGTGTCTTCGTCTGAGCATTGCTGGCTTCTTACAAAATAGGCAGATTGTTCACGTAAACAGAAATAAATACACAATGCAGCAGCTCCCTGCGTTCGGAGGAACACCGTGGCAGCCCCTTTCCATGCCCTAAATGCAATGGGCTATTTCACAGCTTCCGTATCTAACGTAGATTCTGCTATGCACATTTTTTCTCCAAGTCCCCCCTAAAGCCTGCAGCAGGTTTCAAGGACAAATTCTGACTGCTCGCTGGGGCTCAAGCCCCAGATCCAAAGTACTTGTGTTAAAGATTCAGGATCAGCCACAGAACATAGAAGCGCCTTTTAAAATAATTTCACAGTTGAAAACTAGCGCCTGCTTTTACTCTCCTGCCTCATTTTTGAGTTCAGGATTCAAAGTGCCTTTCCAAACTCAGCTCCAGGCAGACCTGCTTGGATGGATAAATGCCTTGAAGGTTACAGGTAGACATCAAACTTGGAAGCGGTTATTCCTAAAGTTAAGAAAGGAAAGTTTCTGAAGCTGTCTATGATAGGTCGCTAAGAAATAATGGAGAATTGTTTCTTTTAAATACAAAGAACAATTCAGTCATAGTATGACTCATGATAGAGACATTATGAAAGTTATCAGATGAAAGTCTGCATGCTAAATCTTTTTAATATTGAAGAGAAATGTAACAATTTACTGTCCGTGCTAAAGACTGGGCTTCCTGGAAGCGTACCCTGCCTTGCTTCTGCTGCTCCGCGTTCCCCATATCTGCCTCTGTCTTTTAAATGAGTGCCATGAATCACAGTCCAATAATAATTTTTTAAAGAATTACTTCTTTCCTAGGAAGTCAGATCAATCCCAGTTAAAAGTGAACTCTGTGAATGTGCCAAAAATTTAGACAATAAATCTAAAACCCTTTAGCTACAGACATTGGGCGTGATCCAGATACCAGCACTCCCATCATCTCCCGTGGGCCCACGGTGTGCAGCTTATCGGGGGAGTTTTTAAGGAAAAAGAAAAATTACATGTAGAACCAAAAACATATTCAAAAAAACCCACTAACAGCTAATCCTGGCCAGCTAGAAAATCAACATATGATCTAAACCAGGCATCTAGACCTTCCCTATTGAAAGTGTGCTTTCTAGCAGGACCCCTTTAAGGACTCCCCCCTTCATCTGGAATGTAGCACCGCTAACCAAAGAGCTGGTTTCAAACCTCTTTAAGACCCATATGAAGAGTCTATGCCCTGCAGCAAGTTTGGCAGTCAGCACTTTAAAAAATAAACTCAGCTACAGAATGATGATTTGCATAGTGCATGGTGACTAAAATTAGCCTGCCTCGACTCCATCTCGAGAGGAAGTCTGACTTGCCGCTGCAGTTTCAGGTTTCTTGGCTTCAAGAGAAATTCATAGCATCCGAGGAACACAGACGTGTCTTCTGTGCAGTCCTGCTCCTCTTGGCTGGCACTGTTCTCCAACCCGAGGCGATGCCTACATCTCAAAGCTGTCCTACGGCACCAGCAAAAGCCTCATTCTTCCCAACATGGGAAACCAGAGTATGCTGAAACCTGTGAAAGCCCTGTTTTCAGTAGGAAAATGCTTAGAAGATGAGTTATTAAGGAGAGAACATGTTGCAGGTCACAAGATGGTCTGTCCTGGGTGTAGGAAGGATAAAACCTCTCCGAGAGTTAATCACGACGTGAGACAGAGGTTTCTTAAAGCGGAGGTGTGCAGAAAGGCACTCTGCAGAAGACATACACGATGTAAAGTTGGTTTAGGATTGGTAGCTTAGCTTTCACTAGCTATTGGATTAACGTGAGATGATACCCCAGCTTGATTCTCAGTCATAGCCCCACATCATCCTTGCGTAACAGCTCGTGTTCCTCTGTCATAATTTAATATTGTGATTTGGCTGGCCAAACAGCTCATACGCTTGCTCTGTCTCATTTAATTCTGCAGATGAACGGATGTCCATTGGAGGTCACGCTAGTCCACCATGGATGTCTCTGACGAATTTAAATTATTCAAAAAGTCAGTCATCAGCTAAGTGCTAAGCTGTTTTTTTTTTATTTCAGCTTGAGATATGCCTCTAGCTTCTCTCCCTGAGATGTATAAATAATTCATTTAGTTATGTAGTAGGATCACTCCGGACCTGTGCTGCAGAGTGGTGCTTGCACAGATCCCTGTCTCACCTACCGCACGAACTCAGCTCAGCTCAACCGTATTTCATCCATCCTCCACAGCTGATGTTTGGGGTCGGGGCCTGGGCCCTTGGTTTCTCAGGGTTTTGGTTCCTCTAGCCCTGTGAGGTTCCAGATACCTTTGAACCTGAGCTACCAGAGGTTCATAGCTTAATGCTTGTACTAAATTTGTGTAAAAAAAACTTGCTCTAATGATGATCCAGTTAAGTATCTGGTTTTATATTTTATATGAATGTAAGCCAGCATCTAATTTCATTTTCTGCTGTGTTGTAGAATTGAAAGGTAATGATTCACTCTTAAAAAATACATTTAAAATTATTTAGTTACTACTTTGACTACAATATATATCTTATGGAAGGAGCCCAGAGTAAAAGCTCACTGATGTGCAGAGTCCTGGCTGGTTGCAATTAGGAACAGAACAGCCCCATGACATGAAATCTGATGATACATTGAACTTCTGACCTATAGGAGAAATCTGATCATCACAACCCAGCTTCTTCTTCATTTCAGCTCTGTTCAGGAAAACAAAAGTCTTCATTCAACATTCAATTTTCTCCACCCTTCACCACTGGAATTTTTATATGATCTGAATTAAATATGCCAGACTTCGAAGGTAAAAGTTCTAAGTGGCTAAGCAAAATCCATGCTGTCTTTCTGTTTCTTTAGCTATTGTCATTAAGCCTTGTACTGACCTGATGAGGCCCTCCAGGAAAATGAGGTGGTACTGCATCCAACTTCACTGTGGTTTAAGCAGAATAAAATACTGATTCTAGTATTACTGGATTTTTTTTCTTCTGGACTGGAGGCAACCATTGCTTTTTGCCAACCTTAGCCACATTCTCTGCTCCTAAGTTTAAGAATTAATCTTGAAGTCCTTATTCAGGATTCCTAATATCCAAGGCAAAGTTTGAGCAAGGCACAGACTACCCACAGTTTAATTACTATGCAGCGGTGGTGAGTTGGGGTAGAAGTACCCAATAACCTGCAGCGTCACAGCCATGGAGCTGACACCTCTGCAGTGTTGTGTGAAGATAATTAGGTCTTAAAAGACATGCCACCATGCTGGATGGAGTCCACTGCAGCAGTCCTCCTTATCTGAGTTTCTGCTCAATTTTATGCACATACACTCTTTGCTCATCAACGGCCAACCTCCACGGGAGCCAAGAGTGCGTAAGAGGGCGACAGCTTTCCCCACCCACGCTTCTGATAAGCTAAAAACAGATTGAAGGTCTAAGTCAATTACACTTAAGCATGTGATAAAATTCTTTGCTAAACTGGGGCCTAAGTCAGTGTGATCTTAGGGTGGAACTCAAATAACTGCTCTTGGAGGAGGAAGAACGGGCGCAAGAACGGAGCCAAAGGTTCTCCTGGGGTCACGGGCTGGGGTGAGCGGCAAAAGCCCAAGCAAATGGGAAAACAGCGTGATCCGAGAGAAGGAAGGATTGTATGACTGGCTCCATGGCTACGGCTTGGGAGGAGGAATTTCCTCGTGGGAACGTTGCCAGGAGGGTGAGGAAATTGCTTGCTTTTCTAAGCAGAAGCAACTAATAAAGGAGGGCTGAGAACAAAGGTTCTCGCCTGTGTTGTAGGCAGTGTCACTAAGACATAGTACTAGCGGCGCTTTGAGTTGTGTTGTCTAAAATAGCATGCTTGCTTTAGACTTTAGAAAGTAGGGTAAAGTAACAGAGTTCATCTCTTGTAAGCGTCTGCGATGGCCATTCAGGAGGTCTATGGCAATGGCTTGTGTAGTCGAGACTAAAAATAGCAGGTCTAAGACATCAGTCCCAGATTTCATCTTAAGTTCTGGAGACCAAGTGTTAGCTAAGTCCCTGGAGCTTCTCGTCACACCAAGCTGCTTCTGCTGGGCTGCCTGCTCCCTCTCTCTGCACGCACTCTGGGGCGTTTGAGCCACCTCTCAGTTCCTTTTCTAAAACATGCTAAAACTTTTTCATTGTGAAATAAGGGAGAGTTTCTGCCCCTCTGAAAGAATTTGTGGGAAAGCTGTGGAAGGACTAGAAAAGATGATCAACACTTACATGTTTCAGGCTTTTGTCCCTTTTGGAAAATAAGTAAATTGCAATCTGGATAGAGGGGACTCTAGCTTCCCTGGAGAACACTTTAATACATCAGGAACTAAACGCTGGAACTAGAGCTGTGTGTGCAAGAACCCAGCTTCACCACACACAAAGACACATTAGATAGAGCCAAAAAATCTGTGAAAGACAGAACCAACCAACCTCCCCAAAATGACCCGCTCCCCGCAAGGGGGTTTTGGGCCCTGTGCTGGCTGAAAAGAGGCTTGGAGCTGTGCAGAAAAGCTGTTTCTGGAGATATTCCTACTACATAGAGGGAAAGAAGACTTCATGCCTGAAGGATCTCCAGGATTACATCTCCATTTCGTAGGCGCCATCTACAACTGGTTAGGCCCTAAAAATGGTAACTACTTCTGCTCAGAAGAGACAGCAGCCTCTTTTCTCCTCTTATACCAGAAAAAAATGTTTTGAACCAACTCTTCTAGATAAATAGCACTTAGAAGTAAGTGTAGCGCTCATGATGAGTCTAGTGTAGGGGTTTGCAGTCACTTTTCATGCCAAGGATCACAAATTAATTAAGAAAATCTTGTCGCTTAGAAACTCTTCTATTCACAGTTGCATCAAATCACTGTAGCAGTAACTTACATGGAAAAATAACATTAGGGATATTTTTATTTTTAGCTGTCTTAATGAAATATAGCAGATGGAAATAAAGAGGAGAAGCCCGTCCTATGTGACTAGCCATCTGTCTGGGGATCA
The DNA here is from genome assembly GCF_026419915.1 of Harpia harpyja. Lineage (NCBI taxonomy): Eukaryota > Metazoa > Chordata > Aves > Accipitriformes > Accipitridae > Harpia > Harpia harpyja. Next base: position 7,089,571 of record NC_068953.1, on the reverse strand, counting down.
GCAACAAGTATTTCATGGATCACAGCTAGAAAATTACTGGGTAATTAATGTCAGTCTTCAAGCTACCTTACAATTGTTCCCTCTCATTATTCTACTCTGTAGAGTGGCTTTCAAATGCCACTCATAACTTGCCCGGCCATGAGAGACATGCTCATAGCACCACCCTTAGCTTTAGAGTACTAAACCTTGGGCTGAGCACCATCGGTTCCCTGCAATCCCTCCCTCCCGCACAGATTTGCAAAGCTGTTAGCAATCACGTAGCCATCCACTCACCAGGAGCTCAACTACCAAGATCCTGAGGACTATTCCAGTTGATCTAATTTTGCCTTAAAGACATCCATATCCCTCCCTCGGTCTGTAGCACACCAAGCACTGGGACCACTGGGACCTGTACTAGGCATGTCATGGAAACCAGGTTACTAACTTGAACACGGAGTAAAGAGCTATTATCCAAAACTAATTTTTTGTGTTGGGTTTATTACTGGCATGTAGCTTTTCCAAGTTTGCTAACTAGCTAGTCTGGAATCTCGCTCTTCAAAACCGTTCCAATTACTTCTACGCACTGTTCAGTTGGAGGAAGCCCGTCTTGTTTAATGACATCCTAAACAGACACGCAATCCTGAATGCTCCTAAAGGTCATGCAGCTTTTGGAGATGAGATGCTTATTCAATGCTGTCATCGTTATACCTTCTCAGTGCTCACACATGCTGCATTACGGCTGCAGTTTGTTCTCCCTTTCCTTTTTGGGAAAATCAATGCCTTGTCACAAGAAAGTTTTTATATTTCACCATCACGGAGTATTGCTTATTCTTCTCCAGTAACAGGATATTGTTATCAGGCTGTTTTAACTTTGTGTATTACCTCCATTCTGCCAGCTCCTACAATTCACTTGATACTGTTTTGGTTATTTTTATGCTTTGATTTAAGAACAGCGTGCTCCAAGACTGCACTTTTAAGAAATGCCCTGAGGAGCAGAGCCAAGGGAGTCATCAGCTTATGTACTGGGCTGTACTGAGCCCTACACGGTGCCTTAGGAAATACCTCTCTTCCTGCAAATCCACAGCTAGCTGGTAAAACTCTATGGCATAAACATGATTAATCTTCACAAAACCCTAGACACGCAATATCTGAACATGACGTAGCAGGTGGAAGTTGCGTTATTCCTCATAGAAGGAAAGTGGCCCCACTGACAGAGCTTAAATCTAGGAAATCCTGTTTGTAGACCTATGTTTTTGGCTATGTCTTCTATTACTTTTGTGCCTCTTTTTTTCCCTTCTGAGTGGCTAAGCAATCTCAGTTTGCTGACAAACACCAAATATTTGCAAACGTGTTTCAGTCAATCCTTTACAAGCTTGCAGGTACATTTACAAGTCGTGGAAGTGTCCCCTCGACTCTGCGGTGATAACTTCGCTCTCTCATCCCTCTTCCTTCCAGCCCATCTCGGGTCAGCCGAAGGTGCCAGTGGCGGCTCTGCTTGGCAGCTGGTCCTTCTCAGCATCGCACCCACCGAGGGCGTCGGAGCTGGGGCGGGATCGGGATGCCAATTAGAGGGAGGCCATCAATCAGCCCCTCCCTTCCAGCATTCCTCTGAAAACGCCTGTAGGGAAATTATTAAAATGCATCCCCGCTGATTCCTCCCCCGGCTTCATCTACCGAGCTGTAAATTAGAGGGGCAGATGCGTGAGTTAGGTGTGGGCTGCTTTTGCAGATGAGCCACCACGCCGGCTCCGCGGCTGGTCGGATGGCCACTGTGCCACCCGGCAGCTGGTCGGATGGCCACGCTCAACCTCGCGTGCTCTGGGCGAGGGGGACGTGTGTGTGAGCGAGCGGTGTTTTGATTTGGTAGAGTTTGTCTGCCTAAAAAATGGGGATTGTGCAGCTTACCCGCTTCATAAAGAAATTGTGAAGAACATCTAATGAACACTCTTGCTAGAGAACTGCAAAGTGAAAGCTTATGAGACATAAAATGCTGTTTGCCTTTTAATGAAGAAAGGATGAAGAGATGATCTTAAAAACAAACATATATGCAGTGTCATGTGCCTTCTGCATATCCTTTGCCGTAGCCCGGTTTCTGTTTTGGTTGCATGTGCTCATCTGGGCATGCACACACCAGCTGGAGGGGAAGGGATCGAGCATCTTCTGCTTTTTGCTTCCTGGAGGCTGGACAGACATAAAAGCGAGGGTGCAGAGATGCTTGCTGCCCAGAGAAGAGCAATCCCTGCTTTATTCCTTCACTGCACCATTGGCTGCACTTTGAGAATATGTACAGCCAGAAGACTGACTTCCCTGATATTTTATATCCAAATTAAGCAGGGCGGCTCCAGATCTGTCCCTCCTTTCCTCTCCTTCTAGAATTTCAAGCAGCTAGAAGGTTGCACAGAGACCAAGATGTGGAGAATTCCTTCAGAAGTTTTACCTAAGCCAAATCCCCCACCAGTTAACTCAAAAGCAGTTTTGGAAGAGCTGTTAGTTCTTCTGGTTCAACCCCAGAACAAGGCTGAGCCTTTGCACCGCAGGCAGCACCCCATTGCCCAGAGGGCTCCGACGGCGAGGCCGGTGCTGCCGGCAGGTCGCAGCAAGGCAGAGCTCAGCACAGGCTGCAAAACCTGCCCGAGTGCTGGGGGGTGGCTAACTCACCCAGCCGCACCGTGGCTGCTGGCTGAAGCGGCTGGTTCGAAGCTAGTTTGGGGTTTGGGGCACACAGTGGGGTCCCTGCGGTGTGCACGTCCCCAGTTTGCCTCCCAAGGACCACAAGGATCCTTTGCCAGGTCTTACGTTACCTTCTTTTTTCCACCCATCTCAGCCTGCTGTTGACAGTACTCGTAGCAGCAGTCAGGCAGTACAGAGCTCATTTCAAAATCCGCCTCTGCTTTCACGGCCAAATTAACCTCCCAGCTATCCAGGAACCAGTAACAAAACCTCATGGCTTCATGGGCTCGATGGTCTGTTAATGACGCACAACATAATCATCCTCCCTCTCTACGCTGCCATCCCACACAAAGAAATCCAAGCATTTTATGGTGTATTTAACCTGGAGCTCTACCTCCCTATAGGGATAGGGCAGGGATTTTTCAAATGAGACCACTGGGAATTTGTTGCTCATTGCCAATTGTGTTTCATGGGATTTGGCGAATAACTCGCAGCCTTTTTTAAAAACTCACAGAACGGCAATAGAGATAATTTGCAGGTTATCCACAGAGGCAGACTGCTCGAGGTTCATTACAATACCAGTTAGATGTTATTTATCTCATTCACTGTCCCATTGTAGTTACTCATTTACCCTGGAAAGCCAAAGAGTTGGACACATGAGTTGGCTGGACAAGGTTCTTCTTTCAGCTGTCATTCTCCTTTTAGAAATAATACCTGGAAATATCTTTTTCTACAGAGTCTTAAGCCACCAGCCAGAGCAAACAACTGCTTATTACAGGAGCTCAGATCCAAAGTTTACCACCATTCATGGGGAGCTGGATCCAAGATTTTGGTTTGGCTGATGATAATAGAGAGGCGAGCAAAGCCGAGTATACCCAGAGCTGAACTCGTCCTGGTGTCCGTGGCCAGGCACTGGTCTGCTTCCAGCTTATCTTCACAACAGCTTATGGTCTGAGCTGCAAAATCAATTCTGAAGCAGCAGAACAGAAGCATTTGGATAAAAAAGCATTGCTGTTACTAACAGTAAATACATATATGAAGTAAGACCTGCTGTGGTAAAGAAAACTGCACCTGAGCAGTGATATTTCGAGCACTGAGCTGCACCCCCAGGATTTGCACCCTGGGTTTGCCAGGTAGCTGCCATCCCGCCGAGGCAGCTAGCGCCCGTCCCAGGCTTTTCTGAAAGCTGCGAGTGTTTCCTGGGCCATAATCCAGCCCAAAAGGCTGCTTCGGTCACTGGTTTAGGTGACATACAGCACAGGTGCTCAGGGCGCTGGAGAGAGGCAAGAGAAATGCGGACGGCGCGTATAGTGCTATTTGATCCAAGGAATCACAGCTGACCCACTGCAAGCCCCGACAGGCATCGCTGCTGCTGTCTGTAAAAGGGCAGGGAAAGGCGTTCTGCAGGGGAGAAGATTACCCGGCGCATTGGCTGGATGCTACTCCAGTGACATAGCAGCCAACCTCCATCGCAAACCAAATTCTCTCCCTGATCCCTCATTTCACTGCACAGATACAAATACGAACTGGCCTTTGCGGCTGAAGGAAAAGGGCAACTGGGTTTCTTTTCTCCGTCAACCCTGTCCTGACCGTTCAGATGTTGTGAGTTAGAAATCCCCAGTATTTTTGAAGCCCGAAGGCTACTGAAGTGCAACCTGTTCCCTGCCATTGACCTTTTAATGTTAATGTTTGAGGACTGTTTTCATTACAGTAATGGTAAGAAACTAGAAAAGAAAAAACCCCAAACCCCAGATTTTCTTTTAGTCATACAAGGGCAGGAGGCAGATTTAGAAAAAAATGACTGTAAGCCTTCACAGAGATAAAATTACATTGCAGAAAACTCCATCCTACTCTTCGGCACTTAAATTTTCTTTTCCAGTAAAACGTGCCTACTGAGCTGGGGTGTTTCCCAAATGAAAGCAAGTTTCTGAGCCATGTTTTCGGATGCCATTCCAATGGGCACGCGCCTGAATGCTCTGCTGAACCTCTGTCTCCCTAAGTACCTCTCAGCTAAATACCTGGTAGCTGCTGGAGCTTATAGCATTGAGGATCTTTACGGGACAGATCCTTCATAACCCACTTAAAAACCAAAATATAAGCAAGCCAGTTCCTGCTGGTGTTGGTTTTACCTGCCCTTGCTAAAACATCATCTTCAGTTTCCAGATTTGCTGCTGTCTTTCTCAGGACCAGGATGATAATTAAGCTCATGAGGATCGGTGAGTCTGGGCTCTCATCCCTCTTCCTCAGTACTCGGGAATCTTACTCCGTGGTCTGTTTTAGCCATACCCTAAAATAAGAGAGTAACACGTGAAAAAGGCAATAAAAGCAATATCCTTATCCAAATGCCCTGTGCCTAGCGAAGCATGAGGGCTGCCGTATACACACCACTATGCCAGCTATCGGGGTGTTTGGTTGCTGTTTCTCTGGAGATGGGTGCTACAGCGGGTCCCCTCGGTCACCCTCGCCATCCTGGGTGAGGCTCATGCAGCAGTACCTGCTTTCTTTCAGGACATGTGCGTTTTGATTTTACTCATTGATCAAAAATAGCCAACTTGCTTTATTTTCACATCTGCTTCAGTAGCGGGGAGGTCAGGTGTGCTTTGTGTCCGTCTCAAAGTGTTGGAGACCAGCCCGAGTCTGGAAGGTGTTATGAATGTTCTGTGCAATGGAAAAAGTCTGTGGGGTGAGAGGAGGAGGGACCAAGCCAGGAGAAACTCATTGCTGCTTCCAGACTGAGCTCAGGCAAGGTCCGTCGTGAACATAACTCTTACCGAATGCTTTTCACGTCCCCTTTTTTTTTTTTTCCCAGCCCAGCAGCAAAAGTTGAAGTTGTGTTTCCAATCTAGAAGAGCAACACGAAGTCAGTGCTCTCTGCAGCACAGCTCCAAGTTGTCTCACCTGCCTGTTTGAACCTGGTTTTCTTACCCAGTTTGTATATTTAGAGATAAAGGGACATTCTAACTGGTAATCCTCACAGAGTGCCTTGCCCAGGGTACCTGGTGAACCTCCTCATGCTAACTGAATACACACAGAAAGACTTTGCCACTGCCACCCGAATTAATGGGTGGGAAGACACAGTGTGTACATTAAATCATACTTAGCAGTCCACAGGATTAATTGCCCTGTTCACGTAAGGGCTAGTGGAGAAAAAGAAGCTTTCAAAGGGCTTAAGTTTTGGTCCCATCACTTCCCTGTGCATCTGGCCCTCCCACACCGTCTGGTTTGATGTAAGTCTCTCACACAGGGACTCTGTGTGCTCAGAGCCCTCCACTTCCACCCGCTATCTGCAGTGTGCGTGTAAGTGCTATACATCAGCAGCCTGCGCTTCCCGACAAATTAGCAGAAATACCATGGTATTACGTTTGCTGTGATCTGCCTGTCAATCAAGGAGATTCCCATGGTCCTTTCTGATACTTATCCCAGGATTGCAGCCATCCGTTCTTTGCTACTAAAACTTGAGTCTCTGTCCATGAAGACTGATGGAAGCGTCCAGCTCATAACGTCTCGCAGAGAAACCTGGGGCTTGGTCCCCCCCTGCCTGGAGTAGCTGTGACAGCAGCTAGCAGCCAGCAGCAGGGGAGCTAGATCATAAAAAGCACATTAAATAAACCCAATATTAGCACCAAGGTTGACAGAAAAAGCCACAAAAAGCAGGGACAATAAAAAAGAAAAATGCATGGCAACAACGAATCCTAGATGCTGGCATGAAGGGATTTCATTTGGAAAAGACTGCCTAAAATTCTCTCTCCTGAAGGTGATCGGTATGTCCTGTCCTAGCAGGATTACTGCTTGCACATACGTGCATACGTCAGCTTGTATTCATAGCCCAAAAATGTTCCTGTCAGTTATACACTCCACAAATACCAGCAAGATTTGAGATTCTGCTTCCCTCCCGCCCCAACCCACCCCTGTTGTTGTTGCATCTGCTTGTTTCATCTATCATTGGTCCCGTCCTCATCTTCGCCTGAGCATATGTTGCGGGAGGAAAAATATAATTAAGTTTGGAAAATTCATTTCGAGGTAACCAGATGTCTTGCACCACCTTGAACGTATTTCCCACACCGTAATTAGCAGAGGGAAAGTCACTGCCGGTGGCTGAGCGGGACCGACTGCAGCGGGGGCCGCGGGCAGCCCCTGCCTCACCGAGAGCAGCCGTGCTTCGCTCTCTGATGTGGGGAGCATCCTCTCCGGGAATGCATCCTGCAAAGGTTTTTGGAGCGCTGTGGTGGATTTGGAGAGGGTTCAATTTCTGGTGCTCATCACCTGTACGCAGCCTGATTGCCTATGTACACGCTTAAGCTGTGACTGCCCTTTGTTTTGCTTCGGGGCTGCGTGCTTGATTTATTACGGTCAGACGAGCGCGGTTACGTGTTCCGGCGCCGGATTCGCATTGTTTATTTGTGTAGTTACTTCTGGATGTTTGTTGGGTAACTTGGTGGTGGATGGGCAGTAATACAACTGTACTCGGGCAATGCAGTCACAGGAGCTGCACGCACTAAATCAGGATTAGCTGTGTGCCTGCAACACAGACATCCACCAATAACCTGTGAAAATGGCATTTCTAGATTGCTGTTTTACAAGAAGTGCCTTGTTATTCTGTAAAACGGTGCAGGACTCCAGCCTGCCAGTCAGGGCCACCAATTTACAGACCAGCAGTTTGCACGGAGCAGCAGAGCTGGTTTAGCTCTCTGCAAAAACCTGACGTTCTTCTGCCAAAACCTTAAACCCCTCTGACGGCCTTCAGACGAACTCCTGGCCTGCGGAGAGGGACGGGATTGCGTGGAAGGGATGAAGCGATGCCGGGAAGCCCAGAGATGGCGGGGAGCAGCTGGGGGAACTGGCACGGCCGGGAGGAAGCCGGACGCTGCCCAGGTCGCTCACTTCAGGGCAGGGTTTTCCTATCTGTGTCCATGCCGTGTGCCCGCTCCCTAGGGAACCGGGCGCTGGCTATTTCCGTACCCCCATCAGCGGCCAGGAGCGATGGGATATTCCTTTCCCAGCCCCAGGGCCAGGTTTCCTCCTCCCGTCCCTTCCCATCCAACTCGCTGGGTCCCTGCCAGAGGTCTTGGTGCCAAGGGAGGGGTGACGCAGCATCGGTCTCCCCAGGCCGGAGCGGAGGCAGGGGAGGGACTCGGAGCTCTTCTCCGACTTGTGCCCTCGTCACCCCCCCTGCTCCCTCATCTCTGCACGATCCCGCTTCGTTCGTGCCAGGAGGACCACGCCGGTGTTGCGTTCGCAGCAAGGATGCGCCTTCCCCTGCTGAGAGCACCCCGGCGTTTGCCAAGCTCGCACCTCGGCTGCGCAAAACCCAAAACAACACCCCAAAACCAACGCAACACCCCATTTCTGTATCCTCAGCCGTGTTTGGAAACGACCGAGATGGACCCACCACGGTCTCTGTTCCCAGCAGGAACGGCCGTGCCTGTCCCCGCGGTGGCTGCGGCAAAGCTGTGCCGTGCCGGGGCTCTGATTTTGGGGTCAGCTGCCGCACACCGTCTGCAACCTCGGCTGGGTTTCAGCTGCTGGCCGAACGGAGCGGTACCCGTCCCCCCGCGCCCTCGGAGCTGTCTCGTTGTGCCGCACAGAGACAAAAATACTTCCCCAGCTGCTGCCCACCTGGTGCCTGAGACAAGTTTAGGAAATGGCAATAAGAAACTGAAAATAAAAGGCTGAAAAGAGATAGACACAGGGCTCGCACCAGAAGTGGGAGAGCTAAAAATAGTGGTGATATGATCCATCAGAGCTATAGGTCATAATTAACCGCTCAAGTGTCTTTGGGCATCGAGCAAGTGCCTCCAGCAATAGGAAACTCACATGGGTTTAACAGCCGAGACGGCGTGTCCTCGGCTCCCGGCGTGCCACTGCCAAAAATAGATGTGTGGACGGTCCCCTGGCCGGCTGATGCCAGGCACTGGTGGGGTGTTACCCCCTTCTGCCCCACGTTGGGGACCACCACGCTCCTTTCACCCCCTGCTGTGGAGAGGAGAGGTTTTCTAGGGGATGAGCTTCCCCTTCTTGCAGGGGGGTACCGAAACCCCTTCGGGCACAAGCCTGCTGCCGTATTCCCAGTCACTCTCAGGAGCTGCTGGGAGATGGGTGCACGGACAAGCTGCGGGAGCTGCTTGCAGGGAGCCTGCGTAAGCCTCCGGTGCACCAGCATTTCCCTCGTGGTGGCTTGGGAAGGAGAAGCCACGGCTCTGGGTCACGGAGACACGATCAGTGCTTTCTCGGCTGCCCCACACTGGGCAGCAGCACCTTCCACGGAGACTTCCCAGCAGTCCCACAGAGCCATCTGCCCCTCGCTGGAACCAGCACTGGGTGGGTGGCTTGGTTGCAACCCAAGCTTTTGTCCAAACCCTACTTGGTGCTCAAGCGATTGAAATGATCAAGGCAAGAGGCCTGGATGTGTCCTGTCCCCCCCAACGAAGCCCCTCGGGCCATGCCTGCTCTCCAGCTCCAGCCTTCCCAAGGTGCCCACGTTGTGCAGAGCACAGCAACGTCCCCCCGGCCGGGAGGGACCGCCGGTTGCTCGGGGTGCTCCATTTCACCAGGGAAAAGTGGTTTTATACCAACGAGCTTCGCCAAGGGATGTGCGGGAGGAGCTTGCGAGAAGCGAATGGGGTGACGCTGGCGCAGAGGGAGGGTTCGGCTCCCAGCCCCGCTGCTGTGCTCACCCCAAAGCCCCGCGGGTCCAGGGTTCGGCCGACTGCCTGTACCCGGTGACATGTTGTAATAGTCGCAGGGGCGGATCTGACGGATCAAAATATCACAGTCAGTTAAAAGGCACCTCTCAAGTCAATCTATGCCTGATATTTAGTTTCTGTAAATATAGGATATCGTGCATGAGATCAAGTGGAAAGTTCCTTCTTTAATTCCTCCAGAAACAGAATTATTTAGCTGAGCTGTTGTTCCCTGGAAACATTTGACATGTTTGACTCGAACATTACGACATTGCGATAGAGGAGAAATTCAACACCACAACAACAGCTCTCAGCTAATCCATTTTCTTTTCTGGGACAGGGAAAGCTCAGACTGGGAGAAGGATATTTAAAACCAGTTCAGCTCTAAGAATAAGTGGTAGTTAAAACCAGAATGAAATAGGTAAGGATTTTAAAAACAAATACGTGACTTAATCAATCATGATCCTAAGGGAAGTTAAAGCAGCTACAAACCATGAAGAATGGGGTGTGTTTTGGTGTTCCCTATTATCAGTGAAGAAGTCTGATGTAAGTCGTGTGCTGGGAGCAGCCCCTGCACGGCACGGCCGAAGCCGAGCTGTATGGAAACGGCCTGAGATCCAGCTGTACCGAAACCGCCCATGACCGCGGAGGTCAGCGGGAGAGGCGAGCACCGACATCTTTGCAAAAGCACATTTCAACTCGCTTGGGTACCCAGTCAGATGCCAGTTCCCCCGCTTGCATCCCCCCCGACACACCTCCTTGAAATCCTGCGCGGAGCCTCTCTTACCTCTCGCGTGGCTGGCCTCGGGGGGGTTCACGCCTGGCCCAGCAGATGCGTGTATCCCATACGTTCCTCGGCGTAACGTTACATGGCGGAGACCAGACGTAGCCCGATGCCTTGCGAGAAGGGTGGCCGCAGGGGCGAGCCGTGCACCCAAAGGGAAGAGGGCGGACAGCTGGGCTCGAGCAGCTGTAGCTACGCGGGGCGCCGGGGGACGGATACGCAACGCATTTATCCTGGGTGTGAACAACCCAACACTTTCTGGTCAGTAAGTACGCATCTTGCTCTCACGACTCCTTCTCCCTGCCCCCAGGTCCCGGTGCTGCTTCTGCACAACGTGTATAGAGTATATAAGCAGACTGAAGGGTATCGCAGCCATTTGGGGCTGAGATTTAGGAGAACTTCGGATTTCATGGCGCAGCCGGTGCGGTCCTGACCAGCACGAGCACAGCACCCCGACTGGAAAGAGGAGACTGATGTCGGCCGCATGGCCGTGGCTAAGGGTGCATCCCCCAAAGGTGCATCCCGCTGGGTGCCCTGGAGCCCTGCTGCGGCTGCAGAGCTAGACTGGGTTTGAGTCAGAAGAGCTTGAAAGTAATAATTTTATTTTCTCTCATTCTCCCTATTTTTGGCTTCAGATTCTTGGATGTCTCCTGCCTACTCCCCAAATATGTGACAAGGAGTAGGTTTGAGATAGTAACAATATTAAAATGAGTCAAAGTGCAGCATGAGCTGAAAGTTAGAACAAATGCAGAATAAAACCTCTCAGCAAAAATAACAGCCAAGGAGCACTCAGGTAGGCAGGAGATCTGCAGGAAAAGACCAGGGAGCAAGGGAGGATCGCAGGCTCTGCAGGGTCCCTTATGCTACATGGTTTAGGAAACCTCATGGGGACTGTCACGCGTTAGATGTGCTCTGCTCAGGCTGAACAACCAAGGAGGCAAAGTCCAGAGAGGGATGGAAATGATCAGAAGATACGGGTTATGAGGAGAGAGAGTGAGATAACCAGGGTTTGTAGTCAACGGAAGACCAAGGCAGATGTGGTAACAGTCTCCTGAAGTTACTGCAAATAAGAAGGGAATAAAATTGGTTTCTACATACATTGACTGTGAAAAGGGTAAGACTGTCCTGACTTGCTTTGCGTGATCTCTTGAAAAGCCCCAGATGAAGGGATGCCTTATCTGTGACATTTAAATCTACTCCCAAGTCAGTAGCGAAAAAACTGACCTGCCTCAGGCATAACAAGTATCCCTCCGGAGCCTCCATAGGTCGCTCTTCCAGTTTCATTCTCCTCCAGCAAAGACATGGAGGCCTTTCAGCCAGCTACTGCTCCTTTTAATGTATCTTCTGATACTACGGTGAACTGGCCCAAGCCAAGTCCAGCTGTGGTACCAGGCAAGGAAAGCCAGGACCTGATTTCTGGGGAGAGCTATCAAAGCAAGGAAAGAACCGACAAGCTGAGAAACGTTCATTTGCTTCATGCTGATCCCTCAGCAGGAATAGGTTTGGGGACGAGGTGAACCATTTGCAGGTTCCAAATTAAAGGGATCCGTGTTAACAGTTACAGTTATTCATTGACTTCTTTGGGGAAGAACCCAAGAACCTTAGCTATAGAAAACATACATTCATTCAGAGTGATCCCTTTCAAGGCTCCGTTCTTGAGCCAGATGTTTGAGCATGAAGTGCTGTAACGGGGTTTAACTGCAGGAGCTACAGGGCTGCGCAGGACACAGCACTGGCCTGGGGAAGTACAAAAACTTCATGAACACAGTGAGCAAGATGGGAAATGAAAACGAGCCAAATACTACAAGGATTGATCAGACCATGGAACAGGCTAAAACGAAGCAACAGATGCCTCATGGGTTGCGCAGATGCCAGTCGAGCGGAGACGACGGCAAACCAAGATTATGACAAAGTGGCAGCAGTGATGGAAGAAAAATGGCTTAGAAACCTCGTGGACCACGCTGGCCTTTGCCAAGAGGTGTATGGTGCCAGGTAATGCCCTCTCGCTCCTGCACAGGGCGGTGACCCAGCCCAGCATGCTCATTCTCAGCAAGAAAGAGCAAACCTAATGTTCATCTTCTGGGAAATGAGAAAGCACTGGCTTGTAAGGAAGGCATTTCATTAAGGAGGAAGAAAGAAGCAAGGTATTTCCCCCATTCGCCAAAGTTCCTGAAGTCTAAAGCTGTCATTGCCACCCTTGTCCTTCTTCTGTGGTAATAAAGGAACTCGTGGTATTTTGGGGGCAAATCTTACTTCCTTCCTCCCTTCTCATGCCCTTGATTTAAGACTTGCAGCGTTCTTAATCCCGCAAGAAGTGAAGCGGGTGCTTCCCGTGGGGACATGAATAGCCCCATTGAAGTCATGTGCTGCGACTTTACATGCGTGCTTAGAAGTCTGCAGGATTGAGGCACTCGAGCCTAGGAGTCATTTTTGGGAGGAGGGTCCCTGGCGCCCCAAGCACCCCACAGAAACCAAACGTACGCAGACCGTGGTTTCAAAGCCACTCATCTAGCAACTATACTGAATTTGGAGCCCGCTCCAGGAGGCTCGATGCACGGCCCAGTCTGGGTGTCCATCCTTGGGGCACCAGCTCAGCTCTTGGCATTTTACTCAGCTGCGGTGCTAGTCACAGCCCCGAATGAACCGGGACAATCCCTGAATTGCAGTTACCAATAGAAAATGTTTAACATTCCCCAGGTGGGTACATTTGATAAAAACATTTAATTACTGCACTTCCTAAAGCATCCCAGAAAGCACAGTGCTGTCAGGCAATAAAACCACTAAACGACTCCAAGCTATTAAAAGCCAATAGGTTCTTGCACCCTCCACTGCCATAAAACCTGCAGAAATAAAGATGCCGGATGCTGATGCTATTTAAAGGCAGAGCACAACATCGTGTCACCATATGGTGATGTGGCGCTGGCCAAGTCCCTGAATTACAGCGTATATATACATGGCAGTGCCTCATTTTTTGCTTCCATCCAGCTTTCCTCTGGGAGCATCCCCGGGCTTCCCGCAGAGCGCACCCCTCTCCTTGCAGGACGAGGAGCTTGTCCCAGCACAGTATTTGTGTTAAGAGACTATCAATTGGCTTATTCCAATCACATAGTATTTTTTATATTTTTAACCAGAAGCTATAAAATCCAGGAAATGTGGATTTATGGCCCATAAAAGGCTTGCTTAGAGCTATGACCTACTGACTTATGTAACTTTATTTACTACTGGCCTGGGATGGGGCTCCTATTCTAGCACCCTGCTAAGCTCATTTTGTAGCATTTCTTTATTTGGGCTCTGTTAAAGATGCAGCGATGTTGGGCTGTCGGAGGGTTCAGAGATGGGGGCTTGGAGGGCACGTAGGCATCTGCTCCGAGGTGCAGAAGAGCCAGGCAGTGCCGATGTTCGGCTTCTCACGAGGACTGAGTGGAACAAACCCACGCCAGTCTTGACCCTGGGTGTTTGCCCTGGACACAAGCTTGAGTGGCGAGACTACTCCTTTCTTAGCCCTCACCCATCCTTTTAGGTGATGGCAAGTCAAAATCTTTGAAAAGGTAAATTCAACAGGGGGGTTGCATCCCCCTCCTTGTTTGCAGAAGGACCTGCTCACAGAGAGGAGACAACCCAGGGCTTTGCAGTGTTTCTGCTGCGATGTCGGAGCTGCAGGCATGACCCCAGAGCATCTCTCCAGCACAAGCTGCTGTGATGCCAACAGCACCTTGGAGGCTTCCCTGCGGATTCACTCCTTGTCCAGCACCGACGCATTCTTCCATTAAGGAGCGATGTCCCCCAATTACAGCCAGTGCTGGCAGCTTCAACCCATGGGGTGTTGCTCCACCTGCCAGCAATGTGCCCAGATTTGCCCCCAGCCCTTCTGAGCCTCTTCCAGAAGCTCTGAGCAGTACCACGGCACCGGGGACTGCTGCAGATGGACTGTACCCATGATACAAATCAATGTCCTGCTCCCAGGACTATGCCACTAAGCCCCAAATCTGCAAGTCCCAAGGCTTATTCACCCTCCAGGCTGGTTTGGCTCCAACTGCTGAAACTCTGCAGGCAGCACACGTGCAGGCAAACGTCAGCACCCACACTAGGACCCGGCTGCCTCCACGCAGCAGCTCCCACCTCTGGGCCAAAGCAGCCCAAGTCTGAATAACCCCAAACTCCAGCTGAACCAGCTGCAGGCCAGGATGTCTTCATCCCAATTTCTTGGTGTGTAACTTTGGTACCCTTGAGAATATCGGCGCCATTGTGCGGGGTGATTAACGGCTGGAGCGAAAGGCAGGATTTGCAGCATCAGTAATTTATTTAGTTTTTTGATGAGAAGTGACGAGAGCTGCCCAAGTTCAGCACACACAGGGTGCGAGATGTACTTAAAAAATGGAATTTGTACAAACACAAGAGGAAACTGCAGCAGCTGCAGAGATTAGCAAAAACTCCCATGTCTCTTGTCCAAACACCAAAGCTTCCCTGGAGGAAGACGTGCTGCGCGCTGCGCCCTAAGGCCAATATTTGGGTATAGAGCAGCTGGAGGACCAGAAAGACCACCAGCACTGAAAAACCTCCGAACTGTGCCTGTCTGATGCACAGTTCTTGTCAACCACGACCATTTCAACTAGCTCTTTAGCTCTGATTTTCTCTTTTGGGCATCAGCCCCAGAACAGACCTATAATTTATGGTGTGTAGATACCAGCCTAAAGCGACACTGTCTGAGCGAGCAGTAGGAAGCATGGTCTAGCTCCAGATCATGCAACCCAGCTGCTCAAGGGTGCAAGGAGGCCAGCAAAGTCTGCTTTAGCCACGGGAAGAATATGGAAACAAATTACCACTTCATTGGCAGGGTGAGCCCAGCCAGTGCTGCTGGCCTGCCTTCCTTCACAAGCTGAAAACGCTCCTTAGGACCTCCTCGGCTTTACTTCTCCTTTATCTCATTTAAGATCACACCTTAAGGTGCTTGCAAAACCCAGCTCACAAAACAGGAATGCTTTCAACACCCAAGTGCTGCTGTCAGCCCGAAACGCTGCTGCTGGCCTCGTGTCTGGTGCTCCGAGTTTGCAACACCACTGTGGGGGCCTGATCCTGCTCCCCTCACACCTCCGAGGTCTGGCTGGACACAGGGTCCCCAGCTGTAGCATCTTTCCTTCCCAGGAGGAATGAGATACAAGCGCATCTGCAAATGGCAGAGGAGCGTTTTTTGCTAGTGAGCACCCACACAGTGTTTATTTGCAAGTGAGTCAACTGGACTCTAATGGTTTTGTGGATGCCGCACAATTCATCTCTCTTATCTCAGGGATTTTCATTACCTTTTGGGCAATTTTGACAAAAATTCAATTTTCCCTGCCCACGCACACATCCTGCTGTTCTCTCATTGAACACATCAATTAACAGCCAAAAAAGTCCTCAGCATCTTTTCTTTCCTGGATTCAGCCTCCTCCATCAGCCTTTAACACCATTTCCCACTGCAATTACCCACCCCAAACTGCTGCCAGGTCTGGCCCGAAAGACTGAAGCTCTTCACACCTGATCCACACGCCGCTCCTCCCTGCAGACATGTCTCTGCCATCCCAGAGAGCAGAAACCACTGCCCCAAGCAAGCAGGGACAGAGCTGTGCGTGGCACCCGCATCCCTGTGACAGCATCTGCTGCGAGCACCTGTGCAGTTGCACAAGAAATGCAAGTGGCAGAAGAAATGTAAAACTTTATCGCATTCTCAGTATTTACCAGAATTAGAGGAGTATCTAGAGGTATTCCAGCTACCTTTGCAAACCAACAACAGAGGGCTCTCTGTTTTCCTGCTTTTTATTTCTGCTGGGATGCAGAGAGCTGCACCATTTTCCCTCAATCCAGTTATTTCCGCAAGGGAGAAGCCGAGTCTTTAAGCCTGAAGGCATAGCAGGGTGAAGGGTGACCTACGCGTCCGCCTCATTCTTGCTCTCTCCTCCAGGCATTTGCTTTCAGCCACCGTCAGACAGGACACCAGGACCTGTGGTCTGACCCAGTGCGGCACCTATCAGTTTTGGGGTTTTTTTTCCCTAAACTCAAAGCAAGCATCAGCCTAATTTTATTTTAAAGGGAGACCCTGAAAACTGTGTCTGCAAACAGGCTATGAGATAGCGTAAGGATGACACCTTAACGAAGCGCTGCTACCACGACCACACTGGTCCAGATGTGGGTTGCAGCTGGCAGCAGCTCTGTCCCTGCCAGCGCAGAGCCGGGGCAGGGCCCCAGGACCACCAGGACACAGCGCTCCCCATCTCGGCCCCGCACACCAAAAGGTGGAAGTGAAAAGCAGATGTGCAGGAAGGTTTCCAACACAGGTTGTTTTCTTTGTTGTTTTTTTTTCCTTTTCTTCCTCATTTAAGCTCCAGACCTGAGACAGCCTACAAAGCAGGAGCGCCTGGGCGCAGTGACATTTTGAGCAGAGGTAGCAGCAGCAGCAGGTGATGGCAGCAACCCTCTCTTTCACTGCTAAAACCACCCGCATCTCCCAAAGCCCTTAGTCTCAGGGGTGGAAGAGGGAAGGGGAAGGTCCACAGCCAGCTGAGAGGAGCACCAGCCCCTCTCACCCTTGGAGCCAGAGCTGCTGGTTGTGAGCAGCTTTTAAAGGGCTGTTCTGCAGGCAGGGTATGAATTAAGGGAGTCGTTAATGTCACATCTACAAACTGGAGCAGGACTTTCCTGAAGCTGGGGAAGTGGCAGGCAGGGGGATGCTGCAAAGCAGCTGCTCGGCCCCGATGCACGCTGCAGGCAGCGCCCACCCTGCCCGGCTCCTTCCTGCTGGCCGGGGCACAGGGGCTGCACAACATGATCTTTTTTAGAGAAGGAAACCTTTTTCCTTCCTTTTTTTTTTTTTTCTAAGCATTAGGTGCAACAGGCTGAAGAGGTCCCAGCTCTGGAGCAGCCGCCTCCAGCCCACCCTTTTGGCTGGGACCATACCGGAGAGAGACAAATCCCCACAACCTGCCCTAACCTGCAAGAGAGGAGAAGGCAAGGGAGAGTCATCTTCTGACCCCTCTGATGATCAAACACTCCAATTCTCCTTTCCTTTCTTTGACCGCTGACACAACAACTTCACCTTGAAGAGCTGTTAGAGGAAACCTGAAACCTGGATGCTGAGAGAAAGACAGGGAGAAGAGAATCCCCCAGCAGAATGAGTTTTCTCTCTAGATCTCCATGTTGTCTTTGAATTGCAAGAGCACCATCTTGTGTTTAAACCCAACACAGACTGCGCCCAGTCCTGGGGGCACAAGGAGATAATAACAAGCAGCAATCCATGGCAATTCTCATGAGCAACCTGCCCACCATCACTTTCCAGGACGTTTTGACAAGCAGGAAAACAATTCACATACTCGGGTTTGTTATCTCAAAACAGCTTAAGAAGTTAACTATAACCAAGCAAAATGGCAACAAGTGCTGAAGGCCATGCCGTGGAGTATGGTCTAAGGCCAAAAGGCCCCCCTCAAAGCTTGTTTTACAGTAGAATTCAGGGGCACTTGTGCCTCAGAGATCATCATAAAGTTAAATAACATTTACAGACTGTACTGCTCAAACAGCTTTCAAATAGATTACAGGGTGCTGAAAAAGGGGGGTGGTGGCAAAAAGAATCCCTTATTTTGGTTTGCTATTCCCTTGTAGAAAAAGGGAAATTATCTCAATCTCTCTCAATAAGTTTGGGGTTTAATTCCCAGCAAAAAAGTATTTTCCAATAAAGAGCAATCATACTGAAACATTTTACTTCCTGTATGATTATTAACATTTTACGTATTCCGATTTGAATACCTCTTTTTATAGGAGACTGATAAAACTGAGATAACTTTTTAAAAATCTGCTACAGAAACTGAGTGCTTCTCCTATTATCACCACGTTCATTGCAGAAGGTCTTGGGTATTTATAACAGCTTAAAATTTCAGTCTCCAAATATAATTTGTAACACCTTAACCTAGTTCACAATTCTATTAGCACTTCTCTCAACACAGGATCTGAAAAATTAAATTACTTACCCACACACCTGAGGGGCTGTCAGGGCTGCCAGAAGAGCTTAAACATTTCCAGAGTAAAGATTTATGATGCTTCTTCCTATTTAATACATACACACACTGTCTTAGCACAGTGCAATGATGTGACATGCATGCGAAAGGACACATCCCGCAAATAAACACTGTGAGGAGAGGGAAATTTGTCAGTACATCCGCTCTGGAGAGGCAAAAATCTTGCAAGAAAACTCCAGTAAATGAGCAAAAAGATGGTTTTGATTTTTTTTTTTTTTCCTTAAGAACCAAGATAATAAAATTTCAAGTTGGTACAACACTTGTAACAGGATGATTCCTATGTTTGCATGTGCGAGTATGAAGTATTTGCATCCTAGAGGTATTCAAAAGCAACAACTTTACGTAGGCCCGTCACTACAGCCAGAGAGAAGCAAGAGTAACATATGCTTGCACGTTGCCACGGGCGAGGTAAGGGACTAGACGGCATCCTGCCCCTGGCACACCAGGGGACAGAAAGTTGTCATTGTGTGAGGAGGGGGCCACCCCAAACCATTACAACAAAGGTTAAGCAAACATTTTCAGTGGCATGGCCACTTGTTACATATTAATCAAGATAAATTGCTGGGACAAATGTGGTTAGAAAGTGGCAGGTGAGCCAGGAAACAATTTAAACCTGGCTCTAGCCAAGTGTTCCTTTTCTGCAGTAGAAATCAACCTCTTGTCACCAAGTCCTCATTCTTCTGCCTTATAAATACACTATTTCCTTTGCTGTGCAGTAACCAACATGCATTTGAGCTTAGAACCTTACCAAAGATTCATCTAAGAAAACTTGAAAAATAAATTCCAGTGCCAGTGCCTATTTCATCTGAGCTGCAGTTAAGCGAATCTCCTCTAGATTCTTAACCTATGCATCAGTGGGTTTGTGGGCCACGTAAGAGATGAAGACAGCATTTGGGAGCCAGTCAGGGAGCAAAGTTTTTCTTCAGAGTTTTTGCTTAGGCCCAGTATGAGAGCAGGATTACACTGCTATCCATGGGCTGACTCAAATATATTACACTACCTGTATTTATGATGGCAATATTTGGCTGCTAGTGTAAAATACCCAATTACTATGCCTTCTGGTAGTATCAAAAACCTTTGAACTTAACATGAGACTACAAAGAACACACCAATCCAATGCATGTTTCATATACATATTTATATATATTTCATGTACAAAGTTACATTCTGAACCCCATGGATTCAATAATAGAAATAAATACTGAAATAACTACACTGCTATATGAGCTTTTCTGCTCACAGAAAAGAAGCCTCAAGTTTTAACAGACAGCAAGTTTAACGCTGTAGTATCCATCTCGGATTACAGAGGCAAGTAAAATTCAGCGTAAAGTGTCCAACAGACAAAACTTCCAAAAATTACAGACCATAAAATGTTTAAAATATATGCTTAAAAGATTGAGAAATGTGCATCAACAAAATTAATAAAGGAAACTTAATCTTGTTAGAGGGCGGGAGAAACATTTAGTGTATAGAAAAATGCTTTGAGGTGCAACATAGGTTGTTACAATATGGCATAACCCTGTTAGAAAAAACATTTAATTTCCCTAAAGAACTGTATTTGAGTTTACCGTGTCTCTTTTACAGAGCAGGGCCTTCACAAGACCCTGTCTCAACAGGGCCGCTTACAAGAGTGCTAAGTCAGGTTTAATCCTTTGGTAACTTTTATAATACTCACATGGAAATAAATATTCAGTTACACAGCATTTTAAAAGACACACGTTCTTTAGAACAGTTAGTATAATAAAACAGATTTAACATTTGTTTGTTACTAAGGCAGCCTATGATAAAGTGTCTACGCTCTGCCAGCTCTATCTGATCCAACGCAGGAAGACCTTTACAAGAAATGGACAATGCAGCAGCTTATACAACGCATTTCACCTTTACCATGCAAACACCCTTACCCAGGCAAGTAATGTGCTGCATATTTTGTGCTCGAAATGTTTCCAAACTATTAACAAGCTGTAGCTATCAAGAGATTAGCTCCTATTTATATGATGCTTTAATCACATGAGTGTATGCATAAACACATTCTTGAGACGGATTTGTAGGAGTGTATTGTCATCTCAGTGCCTGAGTTTTTACGTGCTTTATTCACCATTCAAAGCGACCTTAAATAGAGTTTAAAAATCCCAGGGCACTGTGATGACAACAGGGACCCATCTAATCTACTGTACCTTAGGACAGGGGATAAAGTTTTTAAATGAGAAATACAGAGAAGTGCACATGCCTTTTATCTACACCCACAGTGGTACACAGTTAACCTACTGTTTTCTTTAAAACCCTTCCACTTTTAGACAGAAACAATCATTCTCTGAAAAATTTGCAAGAGTTGGCCCACTGAGGTGACTAAAATGGCACGGTGGACCAGATACATTTGGCAAAAGACCAGGTACACACTTGCCAGATTGAACTGCTCTAGTTGATAGCAGTAAAGCCATTCAGAGAAAACAGCTCATCGCTAATTACAAATAAAATGCTACACAAGAACCAAGGAACAGAATTGTGCGCTTTTTTTCTGAGAACATGAGAATGTGACAATCAACCAGTAAGTAAAAGCTTTGGAGACTGTGTTTTCCAAAGAGGGGAAAAAAAAAAAAAATTTAAGAAAATGGCAGGAGAAGCAATGAAACTGCACCACTCACAGTGAAGATTCTGCACAACAGTAAAAGTTTAGACAGCATTTTTCTTAGACATCCAATTTTGTAAGTTAATTCAGATGTGCTTCAGGTTCAGCATACATGTCTATGTAAGTTTTAAATAGGTCTTTCTAAGAGTGTTTACTCAGTTTACTGTCTGTATTTGTATAATTTTTAAAAAGCTCCCAGACTTTATATTTAAGCCAAAGTACTTTAGGAGTGACATTAAAGATGAATTTGGAAAGCAAATTATGAACAACATGCTCTCATCACTTTTGGCATTCTGAAGAGAAAAATACTACCAAGATATTAGACATCTTTAATAAGGATTTTTACTACATAGTTCATGTCCTAGATACATATTTACGAGAGGAACAGCTGTGTACAAAATATGTCGCTTAAAAAGTATTTATACATATAAATCTAACCAATAGACCTGAATGGAGTTCTTCTGGTTTATCAGCTATGATATGCATTTGAAAAAGCTGCCTAAATATATATTTACACAATAGACCTCAGCTAAATGTGTTCATTTAAAAAATTAAGAAAAATATATAAACACATGTTTGCCTGATAGACCAGAACTGCTCCTATTGCATAAAAATGTTTAGGCAGTTTTAAAAAAGTGTTTCTATATTTACTCCTCTGAAACTGTTCAGTTCTCTCACATAATCAAGTTACTAAATTTCTCTGCTAATCTGAACAGAACAGTCCCAGCCTTTTGGGGGTAAATGCTGGATGTTTATTAAAACCCCTCAAAACTTTTACTTTCCAGAGACTAAATGAAAAAGCAAATCTGGGTTTTAAAGTATTCTGAAGTACAGAAATCATGAAGTATTCAACTTAGGTCTGATACTAATGTAGGAAATTCAAGGTAAAAGCAAGACAGTCTTCAACTCACACTTATGGTTAAAAAAATAGATGGTGAGTAGACAGAATGTCAGCCTAATATTAGAGTCTTCTGACTTTCATCAATTTACTCAATCTTAGTGTTACCTGCTAACATTGTTGCTAATTTTTTTTTTTTTTTTTTTTTACACTAAACTGGGGTATGCAACTACAAAAAAATACATTTTGTACCTAATAATCTGGCACTAAAGTTCCTTTACAATCTCACTTGGGCAGAATGCATTTTTCCTGTACACTCTCAGTCTTTTCTCATGCTCTAATCGAGGTCTCTAACCTTCACACATGTAGTGCCTCATGAGTTTGACCAGCTAGGCAGAGAAGATCATTCTAGTGCTTAGGACATAAGGAGTTAAGACAAGAAAAGAACAAAAACATATCCCCTGTTCAAGAATTTTACCGTTATTTTCAAATTTAAATCATCCTAAGAACTTGGAAACCGAGTTGTTCCGTGTCAGGGAAATGGAAAAACACTATGCTCAAAATTGCTCATTATTGAGGGCAGCAGTTCTCAAACTTTAAGGTTCAATAGTGAAAACATGTGATTTTATTTAAATATTGTCATCTTAATTCCTATACAGTCCCCTCTTCCCCCCAGATATTCTGATGAATGTAACAAACCGTATACACTATATAAGCAAGACTTTCCAGGTTTGAAAACAGAAGCTGAAATTTACAGTTTGCTTTAGCCCTCACTGAATATTTGGATGAGTCTTAATAATCCATCTTATAATTTGTCAAATTTTTAATACTCTGGGAATAACTTTGCTGTTTTACTCAATGCATTATACAGTGAAATGAAGCTCAGTTGTAAAAAAGCTGAACTCAAGTGAGACTACCAAAGAAGTGAACTACATTAGATTGCTGTGGTACAGTAAAACTAATGTCTCAGTTGCTTACTATGGTGTGCACACCAATTTTGAGAAAGATCTGATTTCATTATACTGTTCCATGTAACATGGGTGCAGTAAACCAGCACAAGCTAATTCCTGTATAGTTAAAGGTATGACAGATTTGCAAGATAAAGTTAAACAGCAAAGAAATGCTTCAACATCATGTAGTGAAACAGGTTTCACAAAATAAAAAAACATGCAGAAGCTTTTTTTTTCCTTTTTTTTTTTTTTCTTTTTCTTTAAGGTCTCCAGCTGCATCCTACAGGCTCACTCACTGCCACACATTACTTGCCACACTATCAAGTGACTCCTCTCAGCTTTGGCTACAGAAGGTTCAAGTTGTAGAGCTTCTCCAAGGAGTTCAGATTCTCCACCTTCGTCACCTGAAAAACAGCAACTTTGATTCAGGCACACAATAAAAAACAGTATTGACACCAAATGGAGCAAGACAAGCGACATCCAGGTTTACAAGCAAAACACTATAAAAGATAGTAGTTGCCATATGCTCATGTAAAAGCATATTCAAGACTGTGAATATATACATTACAAACTGAAAGTCTGTTGCATAATTATTTCAGAGCCTAGTACTCTGATGGTCATATTCTTCAGTTCTAGCCGCCAAAATTAAATGCGGTTTCGTAAGTATCCATGTTCTACACATTTCATTACTTACTTATAACTCTTTAAGGCAGAAAAACAACCACCTAACTTGCAAACTTGCAGTACCTCCCAGGTAGAAATTGAGATGGTTATATGACAAGAAAGTGTGCTAGCATAAACACATAAACCATATAAAGTGCTCTGGAAATAAGAGCAGTAATTGAGCACAAGGGAGACAGTGCCACATTCACAGCTATGATGAACCTTTCCCCTTCTTTCCTCTTGTACTAGTTATCCCAGCTTGTCACAACGCCGCACACACTGGCACAAGACAGCCTTAAGCATATTCTCCATTATTGCTCTTCAGAAGAGAAGAGCAGTTTTGTAACTGTGTCTAAGCTCTTGGTGACATGAGCTGACTTGGATCAAAGGTGACAGACTAACCACTAAACAAAACTGCACGTAGACAGTAATAAACCTCAATACAGAGGCAGTCTTGTGGTACAGAAGAATGTCAGTTTAATCAGATGAAATGGGAACTGACCTACAACTTCAGGAAGGTTTCAAGTCACAGTTTGGCTGGCTTTCTGGTTAGACTACTTTGGAGGTGTGAGGAATCTAAACATAGAATAGCCTGAACTTGCTCTTGAGCCAGTTTGCTGCACTAATGTGGTAATGGCTGAGCTAATGCAGCTATAGTACTGACGCTTAACTTCATGGCTTTGCATCATGCCACAAGGACAGCAAAATGCACATTTGGTATGTGGCTATACCAGCTTGGAAAAAGTGCAGAGTTTTTACTACTCGCTACAGCGTGGCACAGAATTGCCTTAAGTCCTGCCTCCCCCGTAACTCCACTGGGGTTACTGGCAGGAACATGTTTTTCATTGATTAGTGGGATGACAGAATTTGGGCTGGCCTTCATGGGTTTTCTTTGTACTGTTCTTTGTGGGTTTTTTTATTGGTTGGTTGTTTTTGAAAAACACTATAGACAGATTTAGGCAAACGGTCAAAACCAGGTCCAGGGGTTATGACTTCTTTTAGGCACTTTTTGTCAAGGTGTCTAGCTGCATATTCTAAGCATAGAACAACAACCACTATCATTTTGTTATATTTCCCCAACGGCTTCAATTAAAAAAAAAAGTTTACACAAGAAATCTTTTATGGTGTAGGATCATGCAAAAGTGCTACCTGAAAAAAGCAGTGATCAAAATAAGAAGGGCATGCAAAGACAACAGCGAGCTACTTTTTCCCTTCACTCAAAAATGAGTAAATTTTAGTTTGAGTGTTCTTCACTTAATATATGACTGTTCTTGTAGTCAGTCTGCATATTTAAGTAACTAAGGATGTATTTTCCAGCAGTTTGAGACAGAAGACTAACCTGTCAAAGTAAGACAAAGTATAAATGGTAAGGTGGTACATGACTCCAAAGCAGAGTTTCAAATAAACCTTTTTACACAGGCAACTCAGAAGTCATGGTTTATTGGGAGGAGAAGAGTAAGCTGAAGGTGTATGTTGGGGAGAACAGAGATACTTCTATCCTCAAACCTGCTTAATAAAGACTATACACTGACTGACCACACAAATGCACTCTGCAATCACAACAGAAGTTATTATATGGTTAATGACCTTTCAGTATGAAGAGGTTACAACTGATTTTAAGCTCAGGATTTCTTACCCATTCTGAAGTCAATATATCCTTCTCCACCACTTATCACCAACATCGATTTTAAGGGACTCTGGTTGAAGGACTCTTGGGCTGGTTTATCAGCTGTTAGCTCTGTTCCACCACTACTCTGTGGGCAAACAACCTGACCTGGATTAAAAACAAAACATTTTTATGCCACATCTCACAGAATAATACCAGCTGTATTTGGTCATTGGATGATATACTTAATGCCTAATGATACACTTCAGTTTGGATTCTAGTATCTCTCAGCGAGGGACAGAAAGCTAGCTTTGCTCTGATTTCATCTCTCTAAAGAGATGAAGAATCTGTTCAGGTCAGTTCAATGGAAACCAGAAAATTAAATGCCTCTTGATAGATTTCACAGCACAGGTATGCAGATCTAGAGAATGACATTGAAACAAGACTTAAAGACTTTCAGACACACAACTGAAATGATTCAGCGCATGTCAACCCATTAAGCAAACTTCTGTCATTTAATTCCAGCACACGAGGTGCATAGAAGCACTGAGAGGGCATTAAGCCAGCACTGCAGCTTCTAGGAAACTCTTAGCTTTTTCAACTGAGAGTCTTTCCTTTGTGGGCTTTTCCCTTAGTAGCTCATCCTTCCTGCAGGATGTCAGACTCTTAAATTGGACCTTACATGAATTAACAGTTGACTGCCTTCTTAATAGGCAAGTACTCACTCACCACAGTACCTTCTTCCCAGTTGGAAACAAAGCACTTCTTCCTTTGTGACCAAACCCTTTTCCTCCCATTAAACAACACTGCACTTGGGAATCAGACAAGTCTCGGTAATAAAACATAATAAAATGTTTCTGAATGCACTATTTCATACACTTGCTATCTTTGCCTAAACACTATGTTTAACTAAGCAAATGAAGGCGAAAAAGAAAGTTCATTTGAAGAATGGTAATAAAACCTCACCAGGTACTGCGACAAAGAATTTAACAGCATCACGGTGCCCATGGAAGCAAAGCTGCGCGTGTGCCATTGAACAATATGGTATGAATGTTCCCGGAGTCACTTTGTCACTGTTTTCATCGCCATATACACGTATTACACTCCCCGGACGGTTTCCGGAGCCTGCTGCGGCTTTATTAGCTGTAAAAGAAGAGAAGCGTTTTCTACTTGAAAATACAAGTTACAGAAATGGTTATTTGTTAAGAAACCTTATGGTACCATCTAAAAGCTAAAGCCAACTTAGATAAAAATGAAACAGGAGGGCAGCAATGCCAATTCAAGACAGAGCTGGAAAGAAAAAAGATTGCATGCTTCGTTATTTTAAGTACATCAGAAAATGGAGCGGGATTCTTATTAGTCTAGCATAAACACCGGATTTTAATATCCTACTTTTGGAAAAAAATAATTTGCGAAAGGACTGTATCTTTCATAGAAAATAAGTACCTCTAATGTGTTTCAGTATGAGCAAATTCAATGTACTTAAACATATAATTAAAGACAGTTTCATTCCAACTAATCATAGGGTATCCCCTTGCCAGCAAAAATTCTCTAAATATAGCCACCTGTGGGCATGAAGGAGCTACCCTATTATAATTCTACATCTAGTTTTTACTGAAGTTTTAAAATCCATTAAAACAGAGAAGTACTCATGCTAGACATACAAGCCATCTCCATTCCAAAGACTATCAAAGTAGTGAAAGAAACAGTGATTTGTAACAAGACAGTAAATGATGTGGATTAATGACAAAGTTATAAGATATGGTATCACATTGGCTGGAAGAAAAACAAAGTCTGTATGAAAGTTCAGCTGCAACACAGGATGATATACTAAACTGCTGAGCAGATTGGTGGCCATTTAGCAAACATAAAACTGCTGCAATGCAGTAACTGCAAGTGGAAAAACATTTAGGAACATACAAAGGGTAGATCTATAAGGAGTGGGAAACAGCCTTGAAGTGGCTATTAGAAGCCTGAAAGTAGATTTTTGTTCAGGATCTGCACTTACCCCTCAGCCCCAGTAAACGTCCCTGGTGGAGGATTACAGCTAAAGTGAGAAAGGAGGAAAGGGGAAATGGATAGGTATGACAGTAGAGGAGAAGGATTAATGAGAACCCACCACTCTTATATTTTGGTTTTTGATAAGGTAGAGCTTAAAATTTTAGCTCCTAAAAACAGTAAATATCTAATTACAGAAGATTCAATAAAAAGTCACAAAGAACAGCATCTTGTTATAAAAGTTTCAGTACAAAATGGACAATGAAAGCACTGCCTCTTTCATGTGCTTTATCGCTATAAAGTTTCTTAATGATTAGCAACGTTTCCCCTTTCTCTCTTTCCTTGGCAGGAGGCTACCAAAATAATATAGAACAACTCATGTTTCCAAGTTCCCTTTTGAAATATCATCTGCGGATCTGGAAGATGCCCTGCTATTGAGACCCAGGGAACTGAGATATGCAATTGCTTATACAAGGATGCGACCGTTTTTGAAAACCGTGAATATTTGTAACAAGGGTTCTCAAACCCACCATCAGGCTACCCACAAACGGTTGTTCTGATTCATGAACAACTAGCAAAACTGAAATTAAACTGAATAGCTTTAATAGGGATTTCTTCATGTTCACTACTGTTTCAAAACAAACTCCTCTGGAAACATTAAGCTTGATGCAAATTAAGCGCTATAATTTTTGAAAGCATGATTTAAACTATTTCAAATTCATGACAGGAAGCCTGTCCTTCCTTAGTACGTTCATGCAATGCAAAAAAAGACATTTATTGAATGGATGGACGATGTAATGGAACAGTATGAGAAAAAAATGCATGTATGTGCTGTTCAACAAAGCAGATACAACATGAAGAGTTTTTACTATTCAATTACCCTAAAATATCACCTGTCAGACTGTACTACTTTCTATATAACAACCGTACAATTAGGACTATCAAATTTCTGTATTTTATTTTCTGAAACTTCTGTCCATGTGTTCTAACATTAGTCTCAGGCACAAGTGTTGGGTTGGTTTTTATGGGACTTTTTGTTGTTGTTGTTTTATTATTTTAAATGCAATAAATTTGCACACTGATTCTTCCCAAGCTTTACCTACTTAAGATTTGTTTTGCCTTTGAACTGGACTTTTTCCTTCTCCAGAGGTTCAACTGCCCATATCTGAATGCTTCCTCTCCCACCCCCAAGGAGTTTCAGCCTATGACAGAGGGGTCTGTTATTAAGCAGATACCTGGATTTGCATTACTGGAATTTTACCTAGAAGTTAGTGCCCTATTTCTGCCCTATTTGTAGAAAGTGTTTACAACTCCTGTAGCTTTGAAGATGTCCTTTAAAGCAGTCGGTACTACTGCTGTTGCAGTCCTTTATACCAGCTTTGTGATGAATTCTCAAGAGCTAAAGCCAATCAAATTTTATCAGCAACAATATCAACTTGCTCAAATCAAAACAAAAATCTACTCTGGTGATCATATGGCAATCAAAACATAACATTAATTAGAAAACTAAAGCCATCTCTTCCAAGCAATATACTTCTATAAGTGCTGCTAATACTCCTAACACCTCTAAGGCTTCAAAGTGTCTCTCATTCAAGCCACAGCAACTCTGCTCAAATTGAAGTACAGGAGATTTTGGAGATGTGCTTTTTTGCTCAGAGTAATTGTAACCATGTACACAGATTAGGTGCTAAACATCACACAGGCCCAATCTGTTACAAACCTGAAAGATTCAGACCTGGCAGTAAAGCTTTCTATCCATTAGCAAGCATCTGAATGGCGTTTAATATTCTCTTTTTGTGTCTACAGCATATTGCACAGTGCTATTCATTTATATTTTACTTACTTTCTGTTAATGGAATGGAGATGATGACACCATTTCCTGTTCCTACCCATAAACGATTACAAGACACCATAAGAGCTGTGATTCTCACAAATGAGAATCCCAGTTTACCAGTACCTAAAAACAAAAGATGCTTTTCATCAAAAATTATGAGCAAGAATAATTTTAGTTCCATAACAGAGAATCTTAACTCCAACTCCCAAACCACACAGACAAGTAATTCCCTCCCACTTCAAACAAAAACAAGGTGGAGGAGTACATTTAAGTTTTACAGATAACCTAAAAGGCTAAAACACTCTGTTAATTAAGTTGTGAACCTATACAGAAAGAAACTAACATTAACTGCGAGAAAGCACAAAAGGTATAACGGCTCCATAATGCTGCGCAAAAAAGTCTTTTGGGGCTTACAGTACCAGGGCAGCTTTTCAAACAAACAAAAAAAAGGTGAGTTTACAGATGCAAGATAATGATTTCTCATCCATTAAAATTAATTTCTCATTCATTAGCCCTGTGAGGGGAGCACAAGGCAGCTGACCAGCTAAGCACATACTTGTGAAGGATTTCCCACAGCCCAATTACCTGTATTTGTTGTGTTATGTAGGTGGTCAAACTGCTCTTATATAAACATTAATGAAAAACATCAGAAAGCTTATTAGCTTCGATAGCAATAAAAATTTGCTATTTTGCTTTTGTGTGTTCTTGAAAAAGAGGCAATTTTTCCAGGCAAGTAATGGATTCTTCCCACTCTTAGATTTAGAAAAAGGCATCAGTACAGTAAAAAAGAGAAAGATTTTAGTGTCTCTATTGATGCCTGCCCAACCCAACCACCATTTTCCTCATTAGTTCTGAGTTTTTAGGGACACCTTAGACATCAGGCAGGACCAAGAGACTGCATCAGAAGACCTATCATCCTCATCATGCTTTACAGATTGACAGATTCAAGTTTTCACAAACAGGATTTGACTAGCCTTCCACCCACCCTTCCCCCTAGTTTGTAGTGAGAATTGCCTGATCCATAACAGGAAAAGAAATCTCCAGACAGCAAGAGGTGTAAGAATGCTACAGTTTTTCTCATCAACTTACCTAGCATTTTGCTTACATAAGGTTCAATGTCCACATCTTGTAGATGCTGATACGTGTGCGCATGATAGAGACGCAGGGTGGAGTCCAGACGAATAGACACCCACACCCCATCACCCACCCATGCCAGCTGCCTCACTTGGCTTTCTCTTCTTGGGTGTGCATCAAATGACTTCTATGAAAGATTGGATTTTAAATGAGAAGATGAAACAAAGGAAAGAGTAAGAAAGACTTCTCTGTTACTCTTACACTGCCAACACTGGCAATTTTCTTAAATCATCTATGACCCTCTGATTTGCACGATCACTTGCAGGTACAGTGTTTAGCTTAGTTACAATTACCATATGATGCTGGTAAAGTAATAGTAAAAATGCTGATTCCCTTCCCTGGAGTGTGATCTCAAAGCCATAGTTTCCTACCGTGTCTTCATTTACATATCGTATTCCAGCCTGCTCTGGCTTCCATCTCCATTTAACCTGGAGCTTTTTTGTTATAAGGTCCTCCTGTCACAGCACAAGATACATATGCCCAAAAAGTGTTTTTTCTTCCTAGTTCTGTCAAACCTTGCTCTTGCATACCAACGCAGTGCAAAATACACACTATCCACCAGCAAAACAATTCATTTCACTCTTGTATGAATTCCTTCATTTCAGTTTTTCCATATATACATATATATATTCTTCACAAAAATAGATTATTAATTGGGTGCTTGATATTTTCAGAAGAGCTAAGCAGTCACGCTCAAAAGGTCTGGCCCATGTCTCAGGCCAATTAGCAGAAGCTGAAGTATTAATACTGCTAATAGCTTTCAGAAACCTTAGCCACTTTCTGTACTTGAGATGCCAGGTACACATACAACACTGCAGAAACGCCAGCTTACGTGCCTTATATAAATAAACTATTCTATAACTGGAGGGAGAGTACATTCAAGATTAACACTTACAAACCTCTAAAGTATGCAAAGACAGATTATAGAAAAGGTTACAGGTGGGTGGAGAACATACTGAGGCATGCACATAGAGAATAAGCTGGAAGCTAGCCTTACAAGCTCTGCACAAGGACACTTGTCAGTTCCTGGCCAGCTAGAAGTGGAGAACTAACCCCCCCGCTCCTCCCCAAATTGGTTTCAATAAATAAGAACTGTCTCATCATGGCTTAAAATCTTCCAAAACAATGAAAACATCTTAAGAAAATGTAACAGTATTTCCCCAAGACAAATTTGTTTTGTTGCTTGTTTCTGTACTGGTGAACAAATAACTGTTCTCTAGAGTACTCTGGAGTTTGAGCTGTAGCATGAGACGACATTAAAACATAACATTTAATTATTTTAAGCACCATTTCAACTTGCCTCTATTTTCATGGCCTTTGGTTGAACAACATAGATTTTGTTCCTGTAGCCACACCAGACTTTGTCATGTACCACTGTCATGCATCTTATCGAATGATGTGGCCGGCCCAGATCTAAGAGGTGATAGTTCGTCAAATCCCATTGACCATCTTCAAAAACAGAGGGAAAAGAAAAAAATGAAACAAAACATAGGTTCCTATGAGTTTAAAAATTATTTAAAAGTACAGGCAAATATCTTAACAGTCTAATTTTTTAAAAGCACTGTAATAATCTGGATAAGTCAATAGAAATTTATGGCTAGGCTACTCATAAAAAAAACCCCCTACAACTAGTTATACTAACTACCACCATCCCAAATGCTATTTTGTTTTTAATAGAATAAGGTTGTACAGTGACTCATGTTTAAAACGTATCAAAACATTTTTAAGAACAGGAAGTTACCTAGTGCTAAATGCTTTAGTTGGATAGGCATCAGTATACATTACAACAAGCAACTACCCACACAGTGCTAGGCACTTGCTGCTTGACTGAACATAGAATTGTTGACCAGTGCATCAAGATTTTTTAAAATATGCTGCAAGATCTTAAGAAATGCACTTGAAATCTACTAAAAGCATACTAAATTTGGTCATTCAACACCAAGTAAAATTCTCCCGTAGACTGAACTAAGCCACAGATCATCACTGACATTTACTCGAGATCCTTAAGGATTGTAAGCTACTAGAGTCTGAGTTTTAAAAAAAAACCACACTAAAAACATAACAACTTCATCCCAGATGCATCTTTCCCAATATTTGCATTAGTCCTGTGCGGCTCCTTTAATTCTTCTAAATGCTGAGCACAGGGATTTAAACTCCACAAGGAAAAGAACAAATGAACGGGAAGTCTGTGGAAACAAGCCAACAGATAAGTTCCAGTTACTTATAGTAAGACCTTCCCCTCCAGGTCCTTATTCTGGAGGCTGAAAGAATGGAACTTGTCCAGGAGTGGTTTAGGCAGAAATTCAGAAGGGATGCTTACAAAATTCTCATTGAAGGACTTGGCTGCAGACAATTATTAACACTAATAACAACACAGGAGACATGACTACTGAGCATGATGAAAAAGCAAGAGGCGATGATCAAAGTGGACTTAATCAACAGGCTCTTTGCTATTTAGCTCAGATAAATCCCATTCTCCTTCTCAGATTATGAAAAGATTCTAGGAGCGCACCAGGACAGTGCAAAAATGGTACTTGAAACTGCAACTGAAATACTAGAAAGATTTCTCAAGACAACGTGTAAAAAGGCCATTAGGGAATACCTTTTCAAAACACTATTTAAAAATGGCACGTTTCTTCCCTAAGTATTCTTACAACTTCACTCGTTTCAAGATCTATTAGAATGCTTACCAACTCCTCGATGAAATATTGCTAGTGTTCCATCAGCTAGTGCAACTAATACTATTCCTTTTACATGTCTGGGAAGAAAAGGAGGCACAAGAATACACACCATTAGACTGCATTTCTGAAACTGCAAGTTTAAAGTGAAGTATAAACATTTTATATTTCAGCATACTTTTTATATTCACGTTAGCCCTAGTGTTTTGATTTCTACAATATAGCTCAAGAGAAGGGACAGTAACAAGGCATCAAAATCCAGTTCAGAAAGCTTAAAATATATCTAGCTACAACAGCTGAAGAAAACATCAAGCATAACAACCTATAACTGTTTTGAGTATACAGCTACCAAGAATACCAAGTATACAGCTACAGCTCATCATTTGAGCTACAGTATTTCCAACAGACACAAGATTCCTTTTATTTTCCTTACTCCCCAAAAGTTTTCCACTGCCCCTCAAAGAAAATGCATGCATTTATGGCAACTGACATTCCCAATATCTGAGGAGGAAATATAAAACTACTTGGCTATTTTAACAAAAGTTCATTAGGATTTACATGACATTCTTTCAGGACTTACACAATACTGAGAATAGAATCTTTAAGTTTAATGGCATGAACACATTTCCTCCACTGGGCCACTGACGAATGAACATACAGGCTGCAAAGACAAATCAGGAGGGATTAAAAGCACTACAAAAGGTCTACCAGACAGGAAAAAAACCCCAAGCAAAACCCCTATAACTGAAATCCACAATCAAAGGGAAAATAAGTTTTCATCTTCCACTGAAAACTACGTATAGACTGAAAGAAAGAACTACATAAGCAGCAGAATGGTTTTTCAGAGACATAAAACATTACCAAGTCCTTTGCAGGTACATCTGCAGTAAAAAGGGCAATATATTTTTCTAGCATAATAAAATATGGAAAGTTATGGAATTATCAGACCATAATTTCTTTGACCACACACACAAAAAAAACCCCACCACAACTTTTCTGCAGATAAAAGCGTTATCTGCCAAAAAGAGCTTGCTAATCACCTACAATACTTTCTTTGAATTCTATAATGCCTAAACGTAGCTAAGCGTACAAAGTTTAGGCTCTCTGGAGGTCGTCTTGCACTTACTCTTGACTCAAGACAGTTGTCAGGCCTGTAGGCACAAGAAGCAAGTTTAAAATAATTTTTCAAATAAATTTAACAAGATTAGAATTTTCTTACCATCCATTCTGTGCTCCAAGCCACATTGTCGGTAAAAGGCTACTCATTTTCTGTGCTTCTTCTCTCACTAGATCTTGCTCATTTGGCAAAACTGCAACGTCTTTATATAACTCTGACTCAGTACTAAAAAAACCGAACAGTTAAAATACATTGAATAAAGTGCACAGATTACTCAGATTATAACCTAGGTATTTACTTCATTGCTGCTGGTTTCTACACTGGCTTTTGAAGGACATAAGGTATTTTAAAAAACAGTAACTGTGCATGAATGTATAACGATACAGATGAAACCCCCAACGACAATGAATTTCTTCAAATGTACATTTACTTGTACAAGGAAATTTAGGTTCCATTCAAGCCTATCAGTATTGCTGATATCCCTGGGGAATAGCATAAGAAAGTCACAACATCAGAGGCACATGTTAAGAGACACACTTATTAAAAAGCTGTATGATACTTTTGTGCCTGTATGTGGAGAGTGAAGATTCCTAAAGATTCGAAATACTGATTACTTTCAAGCTTCTTCTCCACTCCTATAACTACTCAGAGATTGACTATTCTGACAAAAGAAACCTACATTTGAACAAGCAGTTGATGGGAAGAAAGGAGTGTAATTCTTATTTATTTTGACCTCAAAACAGGGAATCTAAACAGGCTTCTCTAGATCAGCGCCATTCACATTAAGTCTGTGAGAGATCTTAGTGACAAACTGGTAGACACTCAATACTTCATTCTGGAGGTGTCTGTACTCGAGGGATGAGTTCACAGACAAAGGCGACCCTTCTTTCATGCAAGCAAAGCGTACAATGTCTTGTAAAAAGACTACGTATATAAACTCAACATATTTAACGAGAAAAAAAAGTAGTCGTTTTGTCCTCATGTTGTGTTCCTACAAACATTCTATTTTTCTTTTTAAATACATATTAAGAGGTATGAGGATTGAGACTATGTACCTAGGCTGGTACACTGGAGAAGCCTCTGTTGTATTCTGCACTCCCAGAGGATCTGTAAAGACATGCTCTGTGTAGACTCCAGTTTGTGCAATATCAGCTGTGTCTTCTCCTGTCCCTGCATTGACTTCCGTTGCTTCTGTTGCCTCCTCTGCTGTTGGAATGTTCTCATCTACTGAATTACTTTCAGTTGCAGCATCTATGGAAAAAAAAATTTGAAAAGCTTTTAACAACTGCAAAAGAATTCTCAATTATTTAAAACAGCCAGAACTTGATACTTAAAACTTAAGTTAATAGCTGCAATAACCAGTCACAATCCAGATTTTATGTTTCATCTAAAAAAAAAAATCAGATCACAAACACCCAAACTTTAGTAGGTTGCACAGTATCAACAAGTGTCAAATACACTTTAAGTATCAACCCAGTGACTGATGGCACAGATTGCCCCTTAAGTGATTAACTAGAATAAAAACGAACAAGTCCAACAACCACTTACCCATTAACAATCGTATCGCCATACAGCTCTGAAGGGCATTGACAGAAAATATTAAGAATGCCTATAAAGTAAGCAGCTTCCCTTAAATCTCTGTTAACACTTTACAAGATTTAAGGCATATATCCACATTCTCTCTAGTCATTTGTCAGCAAGATCTGCATTTTAAATACTGAATAACTTAAAAGCTCTCTTTAGACCATGCACAAGATAGAGTTCTCAAAAGTATCTGAATGAATCAATTGTCTATACCCATTTAGTATCACCTCCACAAAGTTTTCAGCTACTGATGTACAGTGCAAGTACATCAGACTTATAGGCCATTTCCCAGAGTACTCATGTTATCACTTCTTACAGACAAGCTATTACATTAAATACTTACAGCATTCATTTTTCAGTTACACCTAATGGTGTTTGGCCATCCCTAGTATACTTGTAAGATTTTCATACCTGACTGTTTATCTGTCATTGGTGAGCCACCGTTTGCATCATGAGCTACAGGTGCTCCTGTGATACCCTCTGCAGTACAGCCAACCACTGTTATTCCTCCTAGCAAGCTATCGGTTTCTGCAGAGCTGTTGCTAGTCATACTTCCACACAGAGATGACTTGTCCACTTGACTGGGATCTGCTTCTTGAGACCCTTCTTCTCCTGCAGGATAGTCTGTTTCCCTTGCCCCTGAAACCGATTAAACTCACATGTTTCTTGTGGGGATAAAGGTGCATCACTTCTCTATCTAATAACAAACTAAGCTTCAAACTGAATGAACTCTCCAGCAACCAAGATTTAACATGCAGATACCTATCTACAAGCTTATTTTAACATGATCGGCAGACATTAAAGATGCTGTCATAAAGCTCAAAAAGCAAAAGCAGAATCTACACATGCTGCACATCCAAGTGTCAATAAACCATATTTCAATCTGCCGAGCTCTCCAACTAGTTTATTTCTATTTCAAATAAATTTTCCATTAAAATTAGATTTATAACAGTGCATATATGCAGGGATACCTATCTACATCTTAATGAAGAATTTAACTGCAATAGATCCTTTGTTCTGGAAAGAAAAGCTGTTTTTCTCTCATACATGTTCTGGAAAGAAAAGCTGTTTTTCTCTCATACAACCCTCCCAACCACTTTTGAGACTTGAAATATCATTCTTTGTTTCTTGAAATTTTTATCTTATTTTACTGTATTTTACACTGGTTTGATTTTACAAGTTATACATAGTTTCAATGGAGCAAAACCTCAAACTTCACTGGAAGATGTTTTGAGCTTATTAAACAAAACTACTTCACTGGAACTAGTGCTACAGACTTCTATAAGTGTAAGCCAAGAAACAAGAAATCCAAAAGCACAATTAGTTCTTCTCCAGAATCATAACATCCTCCTATAAACTTCCCTGAGTTACACTATCCATATACACTCTCAATGTAACAAGGATTCCCTCTACAGGAAGCTCCAAGACTTGCTACTTATCTTCAAGAGGCTGAAGAGGTCAAAAAAGCCAACATATTTTTCTTTTGTGATGTTCACAATTGCATAAAACACTGGCACTACTGCACAATTTGTAATGTAGCAGACAAAATACTTTGTCTTGGTTGCTGACATCTCTCTACCTTTGAGTTAATTTAGGTCAAGAGCCAACCAAAGAGTGGAACAGTAGAATAGAAATCCAGTAGTTTTCCCTACAACTAAACACTTCTTATTGCTGTGTTACAGTAACATTTTATCACACTAATTAACAAATCTTTGGTTTTTCATTACATAAGAAAATCTGAATAAGATACAATTAAAAAAACAGGAGCTAAAACATCACGAGTCTTTACCTGGTACACTAGCAATACAAAGCACATGAGAATTGCAAACAATGAAGCTGTCCAGAATATTTCCTGGTTGATTAGCATCAATAATGATAACTTTTGTAGCAGAGTGTGTGCTAGTACAGATCCAAACTAGACTGGATAATTCTTCCTGATGTTTCAGCTCCTTCTGCTGGTCCTGAAGGAGAATAAAGGCAGAACAGAAGTGAATAACAGAGAGGGGGACAAGAATAGAACCTTTGATCTTGTATGTTCTTACATTATCAACTACAGATATATACATAAATATGTGGTAAGTTAAATATCTTTAATGCCATTGTAAAATTACATGTAGTTACTTTTTCTCTATGCATTTGGAATATAAAAACCCTTCATATTTCATATTTGTGTAGAAAACTATAGAGAATAATTATACTGCACATTTATACAGTTAGACAAGTATAAAGCTACATAAGAACACTATTTATGTGCCAGCTACCACACTCGGTATCACCACAGATTAATGTGATGTCCCAAAGCACTTAAAATTAAGCCTTTGTTTTGATGCCTTTAATATACCCTCATTGTTTCTTCCTGAAAACATGAAGGCTAACACGTGTTTAAACAAAGGCACAGACACCTAAAAAACCCCCTTTTTTTATATGGCAGTCAGAACATGAACAATTCTGTCACAAATGTTTTTTAAAGCAGGCAGCACTGGTCTAAGCAGTGGATCATTTTGATGTAAAATTGATTTGCTCTTGAGATTTGCCAACAAGCTGGAAAACAGGAAAGAATCACAGTATTTTTGTAGTTGGATTCAATAACCCAAATACCTTGGGCTGATGACTATCCAAGAAAAATCTATTTGTTACTAATAAACCTGATCACAAAATATTTTATTAATCTACAGATATACAGTGAAGATGTTTAACTATATAAACTATTCAACATGCCTTACAGTGACCTTACCTTGAGCTCTTGGTCTAGCCTGTCTAAGCTACTTTGAGATCCTGTTTGCTGCTTGTTGCCTTCTGCATCCATACCAGTCACATCATTGTAGAATACGCTAGCACCAACCACAGACCCACCATCTCGTGTTTTCCCTCCTGATAGGTTTACCCCTACAGCACACCACAGCTTGAAAGAAAGAGAAATACTTCACTTAAAAGTTAAACTAAAAAAAAAAAGAGACACACTTGTTGTTAAATATGCTAAGTAATATCAAAATTATTATATATCTGCAGTCCATTTTAAGGAATTCATTAAGATTAAAAAGTCATGTACATTTCTACTGAAATTCTACTTAAATTCTGATTCACTTGTGCTTTAAAAAGAAACAGATTCAGTTCAGAAAGAAAATAATTGAATTTAAAATAAAAATGTTCAATCTATACGTTGTCCAAGTCTCTATATCATCACTGTAAATATCCTACCTTCATAGAGGTATCCTTCTCATCTAAAGGTCTCAGGTAAACAGGTACAGGCAAGTTCTTCATCTTATTGTCACCCTGGCCACCATTTGCCACCTGGAAAAAAAAAAAAAATTAACAAAACACAACAGAAGAGCTTTCCCCTTTAAAAGAGGTTTACAGTCCTTGGAATCAGTTGATCAGACTTTGTTAAATACAATTAAAAGTTTCGCATGGTGGTTTTCCTTAGAAAGACTCTTTTAACTGCAAAATTTGAAGAAAAAAAATACTGGAATGACTCAAACACAAGCTGCGAAATTATACTCTGCTCAAATTTCACAAAACATGAAGTTGCTACCACTACATTTGAAAACATAAGCATAATACCTGTTTGTACTTCTGAGGTAGACTCCAGCCAAATGCTTGCACTCTACCATCCTCTTTCTGAACATGCGCTTTCACTTGGCGATACTGCTCTCTTTTCTGCTCTCTGCGTGAGGCTAAACTGGCTTCAGTTCTAGGGCAGAATCATTATTAAAGAACCTGTTATTTATGCTCTTTAGAATTCTTTGTGTAATGGGAGTTGCTGTTAAACTCAATATACAAGATCTCTGTAGAAGCACTGGGTTACCAAAGAGATCACCACGTTTTCCACACATTACCTACAGAACACCAGGTTTCCTGTGGGCTATTTCTAAGGGACCTGTGAAAGACAGGCGAAATCAGAAAGTCTATTGTCAGTATCCTTAAAGAAAATGAACTTGGGTTGTGTACCTCTACTAGAAGCTTTGTAAGTTGTAAACAAAAAGGATGTATTGCCAAAAAGAACAGGAGAAAAAAAAAAAATAATTACAGATACTTGTTAGCCTGTCTCACATTGTTCTATTTTTCCATTGAACTTAAAGTATCTGTACAGTTATTGCTTAGCTACAACACTTGCATGTAAAAGCGTACCAAGTGCTGCCTCCCATGCCTAAATGCAGTTCTATGAAAGGCAGTGATATTTACCAGAGAGAATACTACTGCCAGGTAACCAGAGTACTCATCCATTGCTGTGCATTTCAGTCTGCACTATGTTGATTTCTTATATATCAACATTCACTTCAGGAGAACATTATATTTCACTTAGCAACATGCTATTTTTCTCAGAGGATTAAAAGAGTAAATACTTGATAAAACATATCTAGTATTATAAACCCAAAATGTCTTACTCTTCACTGAGGAATTCAAAGGCTTTAGATTTGTCACTCGGTAATTGAGATAAGGTACTGCTTCTTTTCTTGACTGATGGAGTAATATGCGAGGTTGGAGCATTATATTTAACATTGACAGGAGGTTCTGGTTTCTTAGCTGTATTGCTAGATGAACTGAAGAGCCTGCTAAAACTAGAAGGAGGAAAAAAAAAAGAAAGAAAAATGAGAGCTAAGATTTGTAAGATACATCCAAATTTGATTATGCAGGTAAAACACTGCATATGCTAGCCTGCTCAAGCCAGTTAGACTAAGAAACTGGAGCCCAACATAGCAGCAGCCACCACACACTCAGCAACACTCTCAAAGCACAGAAACTCATGTCAGTAAGAAAATTTCTTAAAGAATTATCCCATTTGTTTATCAAATTTAACAGGATCTTCATCTTGAATGAACATCTATAGGGAACCAATAAAATCAGGATGTGAACATCACACCTGAAAGACAAGTTTTATGAAGCATATTAGATCATGCACAGAGCACTTTAAAAACTCCACCATTTTCTAGGCTAAAACATAGAATAGTTATCAGCAAACCACAACATCAAAAGGATTATTTGACAAATATCTTGTTGTGAATAACACCATTTTAGATTTAAAGAGCTTGAAGTTAGAAAGGAAAATTAACAATCAGTAAGCCATACTTCACAAAAGAAAAGGAAGCTGAAATAAATGCAATCCACACGAACTATTCAGGTTTCTATTTTTCATCATAAAAAAGAATCCAGAAAAACGTTCAGACCAAGAGTCCTGGTGCATATTCAGCTAGAAAAAAATTACAGCACTTTGGCATTTAACTTCACAAAGTGCACAGCCATTCACTATGTGATGCAGCTTACGATACATTTTGTCTTCAAGAACAGTCTTACCGAGCTGGCAAGCTAGGTAACAAGAGGAGAACAGTTAAGACACCTTCATCTGCCAAAAGATAATTAGCTAACATACAAGAATGTGCCAGCTAATTGGTTAGGGTCTTTAATTTATTTTTGCCAGTGAGTCGTGTTTCAATACTTACAACTGCCAAATGCTTGATCTCTTCTTTTCTGGCATGGCTGGATTTTCTCTTGATGCTCTACAAGAAATGAATTCCAAGTTTACTGAGTAAGCATTAATTAAAAAAAGGAAAGGAAC
The DNA here is from genome assembly GCF_026419915.1 of Harpia harpyja. Lineage (NCBI taxonomy): Eukaryota > Metazoa > Chordata > Aves > Accipitriformes > Accipitridae > Harpia > Harpia harpyja. Next base: position 7,048,834 of record NC_068953.1, on the reverse strand, counting down.
GGAACAGTGTGTAACTCTTAATTAAAAAAACAGGATAACATATCAAAAGTATCAAAGCCTGTTTCTTCACATTGCCACTTCTTTCCCAATCAGAGCACAATATTGAAATTCTCACTAGATGAACTGAAGTTACATAATAAACATCATCCACATTTGTTTGCATCACAGACACAACTGGTGAGTGCTTTTCAGACAGAAGAGACAAATCTGTGTAAGACTTTGCAACGAAAACAGCTAGAAGAAAGCAGCAAACCATTTTAACTTCTTCTGCCTCCTGTTTTTTAGTATTTTAACCATTGCCTTTTATTTTAAGCCCTCTTATTCATCAACACATCAGTAAATAAATGATAAAGTGATTTTTCCTGAAGCCATAGATGCTTTAAGAGAGCTAGGAGAGGATTTCTACAGGAGACAATAGCTATAGAAAAGCAAGCCACGACTGCTTGGGAATGTGTATTTTTCCTCTCAGACTCAGAGCCCAAATAGCTCACAGATATTGAGGACAACAGAAAAAATCCGGTGCCATTGTTATAGCGGACCGGCAGGCGGCACCAAATGACACTGTTACCTCTGGGCATGGGCACTGGCACGGCTGGGGGGACACAACAAGAATGAGCTGGGCTGAGGTCCGAGCAGAAGACACTTGTTTTTGAAATCATACGATCCAGACAACTCAATATTCAGGATGCAAATTAAACCAGATCACCATCTTTATTGCTTATATTTAACAAACCTTGCAGAGTTTTAAAATTGTGTTTTCTCGCGAACAACCCAAGTCCTTACGGATTACACTCCATCTGAAGACTGTATGTTATTCCTGTCTTGACATCTCAGCTGACAACTGGGCCTACTGCTTTAAGGTTTGTGCATACATACACACAGTAATTTTTCCTGCCCACCAAATTAATGTTATTTATGATTACCAAGTTTGGTAACTGTTCCAAAATACAGACATTTTTTCAAGGGATGCTTATTTCACACCATATGAAGTAACACATCTTCACTGAGGTCTCACCGAGAACCCATTTTGACAAGATAAGTTATATGCCCATAACTTAAAAACAAGGTTACTCATGGGCATGTAGAGAGACAAGCAGAAGGGCAACTAAGGCCTCATACTCTAACCTACTGACCAGATCACTCTGCAGCTAAAAATCAAAAGCCAGTAAAATCCAAGGAGCCCTATCAATCATAAAAGAGCCTTTTACCTTATCATCTCAGTCCATCGGACAGCCTCCTGAAGCTCCATCAACCTCTCTTTATACTGATTTCTTTCCATCAGAACACGGGCCATTTCAACACGAGTAAAACGCTTCCGCTGAGCGGTGGGGACATCACTCTGAACACACAAAAAAGCAAACATAGGACAAACAAAGGAGCACAGTAGGGCCTTGCAGAGTCAGCCTCCGCCTTCTGATAAGAGTCAGTTTAGGGCACAATTCCAGATTCCAAATCATTTGGGGCTTTGTAAAACTAACTCAATTTTACCTTCCTCTCCTCCTATCCTTTGTACATAGTACAATCTGAACAAAAACCAGTTCTTCAAAAAGAATGTGACACACAATAATGGGCAGAGAGGAAAGAAAGAAAACTAGACATGGTCAGTTTAAGTTTACTTGTGCTCTTTAGATCTTCTGTCTTTTCTATACATGGAGGAAGTTTACCACTACTTAAGCAGTAAAGTTTAGTAGCACTCACTAAACGCGTGCTAACTTCTAATGTCCCATTGTGAATTATACATACAGAAATACACATACACACATACACCTACATCATCATCCTCTTTAGCTTTCTGTCTTGCTTCCTCTGCTTCTGCACGAGCTCTAAATACAAAATAAAAAAATAGCTGCATTAGATACCACAGTGGGGTTTTTTTCTTTCTTTTTCACAACCATGGAATTAAACTTACTTTCTCAGCTCTTCTTCCAGTTCCTTATTCTTCTCTTCAAGCTTTTGTTTTGCTTGTTTTACAGCCTCTAATTCACCTTGCAGTACATCCTTCTCGCAGGTTAATTCATCCACCTTTGCTATCAGATCATTCTTCACTACATTCAGTGCATTTCTACACAAACATTTAAAATATACCATTACAAGGATGACTGTGGTCTCATAGCTTAGCTTCAGCCTGATTTCATTCCTGAATTTTAAGACCTACAAATTTCAAAGATACACCTTTCTAAAAGAGGTCAAACCCTCTCCCCCCAAAATCTCAAATACCCTCACACCTCTGTATTAGAAAAAAGTACTCATAACTCAGAACAGTTTGCTTAGAGGTTGAATTCCTCAACAGTGCTCCAATGGATTAGCTTCTACAGTTACAGCTGTATTTCTAACAGAAAAGGCAAGGAGTTGATCTCACTAGAATATAGCACTGCATTTGTTGTAGACTTAAAAGGATAAAAGCAGCTTTTGCTTCTGAGGGCCTTAATTTCTAGAATATCAACTAAGCTATATATTTAGCCAATTATACCTACATATTCAAAATACTTATACCACCACTAGTCTTAGAACTCAAAGCACATTTGTTTAACTTCAACTTTCTGCATATGAAGATACTGAAGATATGACAAAACAACAGAGAAGGGCAGTATTTTTTACATACACATTCTCACTTACTTTGTCTCCAACAGCTGAGTGTTTTCCAAAATAAGGTTTTCAACCTCACGACCCATTCCTTTCCAAAGGAAACAAACACACACATGAAATTAGCAGACAAAATGGATGTTTTCACAAAACCTGTTTTGCCATTACTTAAAATTTAGCTGGTTTCAGACATGACAAACTTGTCAGAAAAACTGTGAGCTATCTGAAGCTTCAGGACCTACCTTCTACAATTAGCTTTCCCCTCCACCTTCTTCCCAATCTGCCTTCAGTTACAGCCTAAAGGCAACCCTGGCTAACCACAGGCTAGTAGTTAGTGCTACCTCCACCTAGTCTATACGTTTTGAAGAGGTTACGTTCCTACCAAGTCAAAAACCAAACACGGCATCACTGGGGAAGTATTAGTCCACAAAAAGTTAAGTTTAAAATGCTCAACTGTCTTTTATACCATGTTAGATATAAAAGTATATCAGTTATAGACACAAGACATGCTGAATTATAAAGCTCAGATTGCAAAAGCCCTGCAGATCTCCCCAGAGCAAATGATACCTTACCAAAGAAATTATGGTCTTTAAAGGCCATGCATTCCATGTAGAGCAAAAACAAGAACAAGAAACATTTCATGTAAGGTGTAGTATGAGTGAAGAGCAATAAAATATTTAGACTTATGAAGTAAGAGTGAATTAAAACAAAGCCACCACCAAAAGTTTGAAGTGGAATGTGATGTGATTAGAAGCAGGATTTATACAGAAGGCAGATGTTAAAGTTAAGTTTGTCACAACCATGTCTATTGGTTAGACCTCTTATAAAAATCAGTAACTTAATAAAAGTCTATCTCATTTTCTGTGAAATAATTTAGATGCACAGTACTTGGAAGAAATGCTAAGCCAGTCAGTAAAAGTTTCAAATGAACATGTTACTACGGAAAAAAGTTAAATTAACTCTTCATGTAACTACTTCAATATTATTTAAATTTATGGAGAATAATCTCTCACCCTATTGTTTGCATGCCTAAAGTAATATGATTTGCAGGTTTTTAAAAAGATAAACTTTCAGGCAGAAAATAATTATTTTACATCTTGCACAGCAAAATAATTACCACACTAATGATTGCAGAAATTATGCTAATTCAAGATTAACACAACAAATAAAAAAGGTATCTTAATGGTGGAGGCCTTTTAAAATACTCTATGAACCCAATCTTCTAAGCAACTTTAGTAGCAGAAGACTTAAAAGATATTTGGATAACAATAAAAAAAAAAGTATCGAAAAATAGACATGCAAATCAAAGTTCCCTCTTTTGGAATTCCTCTTTCTAGGTTTTGGATTAAAAGTAAATGACATTTAATAGTGAAGGAACTTAGATCAGCTATTGTTACTCTATCAATATCTGGAGAAATCCCCTACACTACAGTCATCAAGAGGTTTTATTCAAATGGCTATTGCTTTTTAAATGTTTTCAGTATTCACAGGTAAAAGTACCTAGGATCACTTCCAACAGGTTTCAGGACCCTTTATAATGCAAGACAAAAACTAGAAAGCCAAGAGTGCAAAGGCAAAAAAAAAAGTTACCAAGCAGGGAAAAAATGCAGAGAATGTATTTTATGAGAGCAGCAGCCAAGAACGCCTAACTGTAGAAGCAACAGATTTCAAAGAATTTTTTTTAAAAAAAGAAGCATACACACCAGAATATTCCCCTGGGTATGCAGCCCAAGAGAAAACAGATTAGAGAAGCCCAATTAACTACTTTTACAGAACTCCAAACTGAAGTTTAATGCTCACTTAGAACAGATCCGAATGCTTGAAACACACCAACTATCCTCGATGCAGATGTGGCTTTTAAGTAACACAGAGTAATTTGGACCGTGGTTGTGCTCCAAGTGAAATGATGATTATATAGTAAAACTTTTAGACCAACACATTCTGCACCACAAACGCAGTTATAACAATGTGTTCATTTTGCACACACCGGTGTTTCTAGCAGTAGTTTTATGGAAAATGGTAATGAAGTCAGTGACAAACTTTTGATAGGTTATATGAAAAAGTATATCATTTTTGCCCATGGAAAACAAAGCATCTATTATCAAGAAGTCCTGACAGTAATTTGATTTCTTTAAACAATTTATCACGTAGCTAAGGGATGGAAATTGCTATACGATAATACTTCTCCAGTATCTGTACTTTTGCATGCAGAATGTGTCATTAGTTATCCCTGTGACAACAGAGTGCGAGAGGTTTGGATGAAGTATGTTCCAGCAAGGATGCATTGGTCCTCACTGCTCAGGATTCAAAGCAGCAGAGTGTGACAACAAAGAAAAACCATCTCCCAGACTGGACATAGGCCCATTACTCCTAGTGATTAATACTTTGCAGAAATGTCACTTACTTGATGTAAAGTAAGTTGCTGGTGGAACACTGAACAACCAGCTATCCAGACTGCACGTACAACAGTCCTATATAATACTACTAACAATCTGTATTTTTGCCGGGTCAGACAACAGAAGCAAACAAACTGCTGATTTTCTGTATACAACCCATTTCTAAAACACACAAGAGTTGCATCAGCATTTTATACATTCCGTAGTATCACCTTTCATTATTTCAAAATGAGGCCTGAAAACTTATATGGCCAAAAATATCTTACATTTTTTATAGAAAGACCCTTTTTTAATGACCTTTTTGCCCCTGATCAATTAATATTCCCCAAACTTACATTCTGTTCAGTCAGCACACAAGTGGCAGCAAGCTGCTTAGGGGGAAGAGAAATGTGAGTTCCCTCTCCCCCTTCAGTTAATGGTTTGATTCTTGAATTATCACCATTGCCTTCTGCTGCAATTCTCTCTTACAAGTTAAATTCCAAAGAGAGATGATAAAGCCAGGCCATTACAGATTGGGCACAATCTGAATTAAACTACCTAAAACTAGATCAAGATAAAAATCCCTGCTCGAGATAAAAATACTTGTGTCAGAGAACACATAGTGAAAACTGGAATAGAGAGTAGTGTAAGAAGTGCCCCAAAAGATTCAGGCTGATATCATTAAACTGAAAGAAAGAACAAACACTTTCTCTTGGGTTTTGCATTCCAATGACCACCTTAGGATGATATTCAAAAGGTTTTAATGCAAATGAATCCTAACAGTAAATCCAGCAACGGTAATTAAGCACTCCACTAACAAGGAAAATTCCTGTAAACAGCATCTTTAAATAACCTTTCTTACCCAGTAAATCTGCACCTTCATCCACATCGCCAATTAGGCCAGAACCAGCAGATGACAGCTCTTCAAAGAGTGACTCTGTATTTCGGTCAAATGCTTTGTTCTCTATGCCTTTGGTAGGAGTGCTGTTCAAAGAATTAAAACAAGACATAAAAAAAAGCAGAAAGAAAACATTCCCACAAAGAAGAAAATTTTCTGTGTTTTTACCAGTAGTTCATGTTACCCCCCAAAAAAGCAGAAGTAAAATTCTCAGAAGCTTTCTGTTGGCTTAGAGTCCTAGATTCTATTTTCAAATACTACTTTGGCATCAAGATCCCAAACTTGAGGTAGCTGCTGATATTGAGCTGGTCAGGACTTTAATAAATTAAAGCATATCAAGTTTTGGCATATAGAAATTTGGCCCCGCCAGGACTTAGTCAGCCCAAATGCCTAAAGAACAGACAGCTCAGCCAAACTGGAAGGCATTTAATATAACAAGAACACGAGAGAACCAAATAGTAAGAGATCAACATATTCCTCTGGCCAGAAAAGGGGCTCCTTTCACACAAAGAACTTACACCATTAACATTCACCATACAAGCTAATTTTTTCCATCTCATCACAAGAATGAAACACACAGACATATAACATATTTGAAGGACTTGTGGCTAGACCCTAAATTGTTCAGGGCTTGCCTAAAAGATCAGGCACCCCCACCCCACCCGCCGCTACTAAAACAGCACTTGTTTGTTTTTTGTGGGGCTTTAGAGCTTTTGAAAGAAATGTTATCCTTCACAAGTAAAACCCTGCAAGGAAGCAGACTCAAGCAAAAGCATTCTGCCAACACTAGGATTCCACCATCAGAATCTGACAAAAAGAGTGCTGTAACACTTGCAAAGACAGTCACAAATCCAGATTTTAAAGATATGGAAGAAAAACACAAGGACCCAGCTTGGAAACTGCTAGTACATTGAAACCTTGACCCAGGGAGAAAAGGCCTCTTGGTATAGACCTTTTGCTTGAAATAGGGAAAGAACATTAAAGCTTTCTTAAGTCTGGTGCAATATGAAATACCCTGAACGTTCATCAGGTGTAGCAACAGAATGAAGAACTGCTGTTGCACTTAAAGCCTCCTGCCGGATTTGGGGAAATAAGGTCACAAAAGCAGGAGATCCATAATGTGTGATCTCAGTCTGGTAAGATTTCTAAACAAGTCACAGGTTCAAAACCAAAGTCTGGTACTTTCTAAAATTGGTCTTCCTACTCAAATCACAACACACAACTTACCTGGAACCCTTATATCCACTGAGATCTTTATCCATATCCAACTCTGGAGTTGACTCAATGATTGCCTGAACTTCGGATTTTTCTTCATTTTCATTTCCACCTAGGGAAAAGCAAGTGGTACATCTCCACAAACAAAATCACCGTAACATATGAAATTACCTACATGTAGTTGTCATTAATCAATCAGCAACTTAGTAGACTTCTGTTCAAAGACTTATCAAGGTAATTAAATGAGAAGACCTATAGATTTTCATACTCTAGTGCAGACACTGGAATTTTTAAGTGTCTCCTGAATTTAACTTAAGTCATCCAATGGTAGTTATTTCCCAGTATTTCTGCAATCGAAACCAAGCAGATGTCTATCATCTCATGACTTTTTGTGTCTAGATGAGTGCCACTTCTGCTGTTTACAAAGAAATGTCATAAATAATTCTGATTGTAGAAAAATAAGGACTAAAGCCACCAATAAACAACAGACTTCTATCCTTTACCAATATTCTGTACTCCTAAAATATTGAGTAAAAAAAACATTTCTCATTTGTGGCACAACAGTTAAGGTATTTCACAACAGATTAAATACGAAGTCCATAGTAACCATGCACTAAAAAGTTAAAGCAGCTCACCAGTGGACACATTTCTTGTCTCCTGAGCTACCTGTACTTCAATATTCTTGCTTACGTCCAGCTTCTCATTCGGCATATCTGCATCCTTCGCAAGCCCTTCAACATCTTCCTTTTGAGGAGTTTCAGCAGGCAGTACGGGTACATCTGAAGCGGCTGTGGATGCTGGAGTCGTAGATTTTGAGCCTGCTTGGCTAACGTCAGAGAGCTCATCCTAAAATTGAGCAATTGCCATTAGAAAAATGAACACAAATTAAAGTATTATTAGAAGAGTTAGGCATATAAACTAAAGAACAAACACCAAAATTACTGTATTTTACTGAAGAATATCCGAATGCAAAGAAACAGGAATGGAAAGTATACTTCAAGCCAGTACTGCCAAATTAATCTTTAGACTATGGCTGTTTCACTTCTCTTAAGGAAGTTATAGCTACATAAAACATGCCCTTATTTTTAATACTAATGTTTGATCTCAGTAATTATAGTCACAACTTCAGAGTGCTTTTCTGTTAAGTCTTCCAGACAACAGGCAGCATTCCCATATTAATAATCATTCAGCAGTTCATTGTGTACCTAGAAGCTTCCCAAAGCTGTTAAAAAATTAATTGTTCAAAACGTGCACGATATCTTAAAATATCTACTTTTAAAAAGTAGACATTGAAACACTGATGCAGAACATGAATTTAACTGAAATAAAAGTATAGTCTTTGCAAGCACTTCACTCAAACCCTTTTAATGCACTTTCCAGTCTGAACTGTAAGCCCTGGCTGACATTGGGAACGAGACATTGAACTGCAGCGACTACTTGTCTGGTTAGATTTCAGATCAACTATGAACATCAGTAAACAGCTCCTTCTTAGAAGCCGATTCCTGGCAGCAGTTTACATTGCAGTGACACTGTATCACGAATCACAAGTATGGCTATTAATCCAGCTGCTAGACTCAAGATTATAATCATTACTCAGACAGGGCTGCATCAGGCACTGTGTTCGAGGGCAGGCTAGCCTGTGTTTGATACAACTAGAAGCTACTACCTGATAATACCAATAGCCCTTTTCTGGACTTTGTCTCATTTTATTCACATCTTATGCCTCATTCATGACCAGTGCCATACCAGCATCCAGATGTCTGAACTGTGACTTAAACAGCACGTAACAGTGAACAAGAGCTCACTGCAGATATGAAAACAAATTTGTCTGTTTGGGCCAGTAATTTCTAGCATACAGCATTAGAGGAATCTCCTTGGGAAAAATCAGGATGAAACATAGAGGCTGCTATATGCAAAACAAAGGCAGGACGGTAAGTTTTGATAAAAAGTTCTTTTACGGTTTTGTTTGGGAATCGGAGGTGAACGCAAGGCTCCTAGACAAGTTTGTGACATTTAAAGAGAACATATCCGTTAGCTCAGGAAACCTAAACTTGTCAAGAACAAAGCAAGTTTAGATTTTGTGAAGCAAGAATTCATCATACTGCTAGTAACACTTTGAGACGGAATTGAAATTGAATTTTAAGGTTATTTAAAAAAAAACAAGAGACCTGCATATAGACACACATTCACTCAATTGTACTTAGTGTAAAATTACTAAGAATTTTAATTTCTCAATTTTTACTTTTGGAACTTCCTGGAAAGATAAGATTTTAATTTGTGGCGGCAAGGAAGAAAACACATGTTTACGTATATCAGCATAAATGTAATGCTTGCATCATATAGTGACATCTCCACATGGAATCTGCAAGCCCTAGAAACAAAATTCAGCACTTTCAAGACCTGCCTATCACTTACTTGGTTTTCATCCTCTTTTAGTAAATTCCAAAATAACCAATTATTAATATTTGACATTCTGACAAAATTATTCAGAAATACACTGAATTAACAGATGCCTCCAAAGGAATAAAACATGTACACTTACCCATAGTTATTCAAGGCAACAAAAGCAACATATGAAAGTGTTATGAGATACGTTGTATCCATTAAAAAAAAAAAAAGCTACACAATTTACCCAATTGCCTTTTGAATTGGTGAAGTTCAGCCTCTGGATAATGATTCATACTTCAGCAAGCAGATACAGAAAGGAGGAAATGGTAGCCCTTACCAAGGGAATCCAGAGTTCACACAAACAAGGAATAAAACCTCAACAGAGCTGCTGGCTCTGTTCAAACATTTCTACATCTTTGTATTCCAAAAGCATGCACTAACTGATGCAGCACAGACTGATCACTGACTTTCACACACAAAGCTCAAGAAAAACAGCTTGATAGCACAAGAGAAAACAGTGAAGAGAATGGTCCTTTCCTTAAAGGAATTTCAAATAATCCCATCTATTTTACAGTTCTGACTTTATTATCTACTATACTTTTTTAGCTAACTCTTGGAAACTATACTGATTAAACTATCATGAATGCTTGTTCTAGAACTAGTGGAAATGAAATGCAATTCCATTAAGTGACAATGAATTAATCAAAATATCTCAAAGCCTAAGCATTTGAAAGTCAGTGCTGTGTTGACTTTGCCAAAAAAGTCAAACCTGCCATGTTGCCAAAAGACTTTTCCTGAAAAAAGAAAAATTAGTTTTAAAATTAGATAGTTAAATCTGAAGAAGTAAAAGCTCATCTGCAATGCTTTGCAGAAATAAGCAGAAGAGAATAAATGGTACATAACTATATGTTGTCTTAAAATGATATCCAGCAATGTCACTACTGTACAGGCCATGCATACCCAGTCTTTTTCGTCTGGGTTTCTTCCTGACACCTACTCTGTGATACTTTTAGAGGAAACACTGACCATTAATGAAATGTTCATGCATGAATGGAAAAAAGATGCCTGAAAGCAGCAGAATCTTGCTTGTGCGTCGTACTTGATGTTAAAAAGAATGTAGAGGAAATAAAAGTATTAGAGAAAACAGTTTCAAGTTCTGGTTATGACTTCAATATATCATGTTACTCAACAGGTTCACTTCAGAAGTACTTTACATTCGTAGCTGAAAAGCAAAAATGCTGCTTTGGACCTAAGGAACTTTTTCTGACTAACTAGGTTTGAAAAATTAGTCTGTGCTGTTTTGTAAATTCTCTTCTAGCAGTGCATTATTTTTAGAAGAACTATACCAAGAAGCCTATTTTGACAATATATAGTAACCAACATAATTTTATGAGGGGACAGGACGGGATCAGAGCCTTCCCTTTATACTTCATCTCCACCTACTCTTAGTCATAACTTTAAGCTGTATTTCAGTCAGCTCTCCTAAAGTCTGTCATTTTATTGATGTTAATTGGCATAGGACAAAGGGAATAGGACAAATTTAAGATCCAAAAATGGTCCTAGCCAAGAGTTTGTTAAGTGACTAATTTTTAGATCCAAACTCCTGTTGTGACTTTGATATGTTTATAATTAACCATTACTTACACTTCCCATTATCTCCATTTGACCTCTAGGCAAAAAAAAAAAAAAAAAAAAAGTCTGGGTTCCACTTACTTCTGCATAGCTTTTTAATTCTTACCAGTTTAATATTCCCCTGCTACGTATTAAGTTCCCTCAGGAGGAAATTCCCCTCAGCTGTATGCCTTTTCAGAAATAACAGTACATCCATAGTCTTTGAAAAAAACCTCATCAAGATAAACATATAGGGAGACTTTACACATTCTGGAGTTCTTCACCCTGCAGATCCCTCCTCCCGCTGTGTTGTTAGCGTGCCCTAGTCCCGACTGCCTGATTCATCACACTAACACCACTCCTCCATTTTTCCATTTCTGCAGCTTGTTCTATGCCACCCTCTCACTGTTGGAACATAGAACAATTGCAGGAATTATAGCCAAACTACGTGTAAGGGAAATCATAATCACAGGCTAATTTAGGAAAGTTAGGTCATTCTCAACTCTGTGGTATACCTACACTATATGCCTGATAGTAGGCAGAGGCTGCCTGTGTACTAATTAAAGCTTTCCTTCTAAAACAATGTTAAACCAGCAGAGCTGTTTACACTATCTAGTTACATTATCTAGTGTGTAAAGACCAAGTGACTGACCTTTGGAAAGGGTCCTTAGTCAGAAAGAAAAAACCCACTCCTGCGAGTAAGAGAACTAGCCTGTATTACAACTGATTGGGAAAAAGCAACCCAAACTCCATTTCTTCAAGTAAGTTCCCTCGAAGCTCATTTGAGTAAGCAACATACTTGGCTTACACAAAGATGATTTAGGGGTTTCCCTCCTCCCCTTCAATTTGCTTTTTCTCCTCAGCAAGGATCTATAATCTGTTTACAGGAGTTTCTCCTAACACACAAGGCTGCCAAGCTGAGTGCTCACCTTTAGGCTTGTGTGGGACCGTGGCTGGCTTAGCTCATGGAATTTCCAGTGCTCTGACCCAGGCGTTTCCCCTGCTTCTCTCTGAGTTTCAGGTGTAAGTAGTGCATCTCCTGGAGGTAATGGGAAGATGCCCAGTGATATTGGACGCTCCTTTCTGTTTGAAAGAGAGACAGGTTTCATCAGCCATTTCAGATGTCACATTTTATTTTCCTGTATGCCTTTGAAATCAGCAGGGAAGTGGTAAAATTATAGGTTCAAACACTCATACGCTGTGCTCTATTAAATATACAATGTAGCATACACAGTTCGTATTACAGCACCTAACAATTCTTCATTTCACATTGTGTGATTACAAATAGCCTATTCCATGGCTTTAGATAGCAGTTATTGATTGCACTGCAGCTAATCTATAGTAAACAAAAGTTTTACAGAAATGGAACACAAACAGGACTGTAAGATGAAAATGTTTCCTTATTTCAGACTAAATTACAGTTTTCACCAGCCACTCTTAAAAATAACATTTTGCAATTTTTTTTGGCAAGGTACAGTACCACATAACTTCGACAATAGCCAACAGCTAAATCATTAACTGCAGTATTTGTGAAAGTTGTAAACAATCAGCTTAAAGTCCAACTCTTCTCAAAACTTATGATATTTTTCTTCTGAAGATCACAGGAATTACATGCATTTGTATAACTGAAAAAAAATGGGTCAAGGAATTACCAATGTTAAAACTAGCTCAGCCAAAAATTGTGTAGTTTTAACCAAGATTAGTTCAACACTCTACTTCATCCCAAAGCTGCACAAAAGCTCGTGCCAGTAAGGCAAATTACTTCATCCCAGCTCTTCACCATCGCTGCTATCTTTATCACTTCCGTAAGGCAAATGTTGGAAATTCCAAAGCTTTGTACATTGACCCTCCAAAAAAAAAAAAAAAAAATTCCCAAGTCAATCTTGCCATCAGTAGTGCGATCAATAAACAAAGAGATTAATTCTTCCTGCTAGCAAGAGACAAAAACATTGTGTAGAATGCAACTCATAGGATGCTACAGCCAGCCCTGAAAAGGAAAAATATCAGCCAGGGATAGAATTGAGATAAAGCAAAGTATTTGTTCAGTCAGAACAATGAAATACAGAAAAAAGGACTGTAATCAACTAGCACAGCTTTAAGTATACTGAAGACAGAAGATAAAAGTGTGCACAAGTGATGGCAGAAAATTATGCTTCTTGAAAGCATAGCCCATAAGTACCCCTGCAGAGACAATCCAGACAAAATACTAGGGATTTGAAAGATCTCACATTTTAGCATGATAAAAAGTCAAATCACAGCAACATATACTTTCTTCTGCAAGGCTTTTCACAAATTAAACATAACCTAGGCAGAATTCTGTGCACAATTAGTATCTGCATATAAGTTATATGCAAAAATATTAAAGGGAATGTTAAAAAGCAAAAGGAAAAGCTAAGCATTTTTATAATTTTGTTTTGGTTTGGTTTTTGTTTACTTAGAAGAAAAGGTAGTCAAGAAGGGGTTGTATTTAGCAATTAAGCAGTAAACTCCTTTTGGTAAATTTTACATCTCAAAAAAACCAACGTTCAAACAGCAAACAATTTTAATTGGCATGAACCTTTCCAGTCCAGGTGTACAAAGATGCTCCTTGTTACAAAAATCCTTGCAACTAATTCTCACATTGCATGTATCTTGCCCTTTCATAAATACTATTCCAGGTTCGGTCACTAATTCAGAAGCAGTTCAGCAGAGCAAAGTAGGCAGCAAAGCAAGTAAAGCAAAATCAGTCAGGGTTACAAAATAAAAAGCATCAGATACTGTTTCAGCATCTGCAAACTAACTGTGCTGAAAAAGCTTCATAAATATAGCCATAGAACTAAAGAGAATCTGGTTCCAATGATTCCCGCTATTGTAACAGGTTCTGCTTTTCTTTAGATTTCCCACAACTCTAATGTGTGTGGGGAACAAAAGACATACCACATAAGCTTAGATTATGTCAAAAGACAGACAGAAACCATTTCATTGGTTAAGAAGTCCAGCAACAAAAAAAGGAAAAAAAGCAGCCCTTCAGTGGAAAAGAAAGCCGGTGATAAAGCATGCATTGTGAAGGGCCCTTCACTTTGGAAAACACCTCCCGGAGCAATGCTTCAGAGCAGACAGATTTGCTTACTTGCAGGATATGCCACAAAGCTTTTCTTTGCAGTCTTCAGAAGAGAGAATTTAAAGAAAATGGGTACCAAATAGAGTTCATAACTGACATTTGCTTTTTTGCAGAACAGTTTTAAATAAATTTTATAATGAACTTGTTTTGATGTGCTAAAACACAGTTCAGGTGCATTGCAAGACTACACAGTAAATGAAGTTTGAAGAGGGGGCTTATTTTCGAAATGAAGGTTATTATGTGCATGTCTGCATTAAAAGAAATTATCTGATTAGACTGAAGCAATTTCAACTTATTTCACTGGTTGTTGACCAGAAAGCAAAGAACCTCTTCTACTCCCTCAAAGTCCAAGAAATATCTGTAAATACAACAGTGAGCAGAAGACAGGCACGTGTTTTAAAAGCCTAAACTAATATTCTGAAGTGATGTACTGAAGCATTTACAGGAACCTTTAGGATAAGCAACCAGATGCTCTGTTCTAAAATCCGACTAGTGTTAAAAAAAATAGAAACAATTCTTCTACAATTAGATTTCTCCATCCTATATTTTTCTTTTTTAAATGAATAGAAGACTAAGAAACTGACTTCCAATTCCTGTAATTCCTAAAACAAATTAATAGGGGCAGGAAGAAAACATAGCTTCCCAAACCCCCTCAAATCCCTTAAATATTCTCTAGGGAGCAAAAGCACATTACAAAAAAACCTCTCTTTCTTAAGCCATCTGACTGCTTAAATATATATAAAAAAAAAAATCTAATAGCAGTTACTGAACATGAAGTTCAATATTTTTTGCTTTGCTTTTCAGAGTTGGGGGTTGTTTTGGGTTTGGGTTTTTTCCCCCCTTTTAAACTAGCACAGCCTTACTAACTAGATCAGTCTATAGAGAGTTACATTTCAAATTTATTTTATTTATTTGTATTTAAATATTCATACATGTTTATTATCAGTTATTAATAATTCATATTTCTTTTATCTATTGATTGGCTTTAAACCTTTGGAACAACCCTTCTGTGCTCAGAGAACCAAGTTAAAAGTGTACTACCATAGAAAGTTTACATGCATCATGTATTTAGGAGAAAAAGTCACATAGCTCTTTCAGAGAACACTGTTTTCCAGCATTTTTCCCTTTTAAAATAAAGTTTACTATTAAATTTACAACCACAATTAAAGTATGTCAAGTTTTCAGGTCAAAAAGTTACATTTTAAAACTTTTCCAACTGCTTTCCCATTGTAATTATAGTACTAAAACATGTCAAGATTACTTTTGGTCACAATATTCTAACGCATCTCTGCTACTGCTCCAGGCAACTAGGACAAACAGAACATAACTTGAGGGGGGACAGAGTTGGCAGCTTGCCACACAAGTACGGAAAAGGAGAAGAGGATAACATTTGGCTGAACAATAGTGAATAGGCTTTAGGAGTTCTAATGCTTAAATAATGAAAGTTTTTTTTTCCCACCAACCAATAATCAGATTTTTTTTTAAATAATGCAATCAACTAATTACTGTGGTTTCGAGATCATCAATTAACTGATCTTATACAATTCTTTGGATTAAAAGAAGTGAAATTTCATAGTACAAGGCCTCAGACTGCATACGTTTATGGCTACATGAGATCAGCCAAGTACCTGACAATACACTGAACATTGAGCTTTATCCATGACATTATCATTGCAGCTTTTTTGCAGGTTACAATAAAGCAAAGTAATAGCTTTCTAAAAAAAAAAAAAACAAACAACAAAAAAAAGAGACACATAAACTGACCTTGTACTTGCTTAAATGAAAGGCAATGAAATTTGAGTGTATAAAAATAAATATTGCTATGTCCCGGTCCATAAATATTATGTTTCCAAAGATTTTATAATTTATACATAATTTACATCTCTAATTTATCCTTGCTCTTTCTGTTTGAAAGGAAAACAGAAAGCAGAGAAAAAGAAAGAGCGCATGAAGGCAAGGTTCAGTAGGTCAGAGTACCTGAGTATCCTTGGTAGGTTCTGCGTCAGAGCTGGCACACCAGTAGAAATAGAAAAGTGCACTAGCAGCAAAACAGAGAGCGATACCAAGATAGCCGAATTAATGACCACCGCCCCGCCAACGAAGCCAAACACAAATAGCAGCATGCATCCAGGATTCATGGCGCTGCGCTGGCATGGTGAAATGCCGGAACCAAGAAGGCTACACAGGGGCCGAGGGTGTATCTTTGTAGGCAAAGTCTGTCATTCAGCCGCTGCCACAAAAACAATGCCATCAGCAGCAGCTTTCTACTCTTCTGCAGCAGCTCCAGAGCAATGACATCACCGCTCTCCTCCCCCTCGCGCCGCGAGCCGCCGCGATCCTCGCAGCATCTATGCAGCGACGCAGAGACACAGCCAGCCCTGGAGTTATTCTCCCCTCCTTCCACGCAGAGTTCATAGGCTAGAAAGCTTCAAAATCTGCATAATATATTCACATCGAGCCCTGAGAACAAACGGGTACCACGATACGCACCTTCATCAACCCGTATGCAAAGCGACGGCAAGATATCAATTATTCTGGGACAGCTGCTGACATTTTCCCTGCCTACCCAAATGCAAACACTCAAAAAAGCTGAAATTGTTTAAGGCTAACGTACAAAGTATATCTCAACGTTTAGCAGTATGACAGCAAAAGCTTCTTTCTACTGATTTCTACACTATTCTCTTACCGCATTCCAATCATACAACAAATCTTTCTGATTCAGCCGAACCGTTGTTGTGGGATTAAACAACAAAGTCTTGCAAACACAAATGAATGGATTTTTTTTCTTTCATTTCAGGGTGAGAGCGTAATAAATAGCTTACCTAATTCTACTGTGTGTTGTGGATTCTAGCTGATCACCCCCTGTTAGCTGATGAAGTTTGGTTCTTTCCAAGTGCTCCATATAATTGTGAATCATCTGTTTAAAACGACAGAGAAACAGCAAGAGATATTTAATAACATTTACTTTTACTACAACTGCGTAACTCGTGGCTAACGCAATATAATCTTCCTCTGTAATGCTAAAAATAGTAAAAGCATTCAGAAACGTTAAAGTAGAAGATAAAGAAAAAAGCAAAACTATACAGTGTGTAAAACCACAAACCAGAAGAGAAGCCCATAATAAATAAAAAAAAATTGGAGAACTTACTTGTGCATTCAAGCACAGGAAACATCCTAAGGGCACACAAAGTGCACGTGATACTACGAACGAGTTTTGAACAGAAGTACCATGTTCAAATCCATTTTGAAGGTTGTTTAAGACCTCGTATGTCCCGCAGATATTAAAATTTATTATGTGACAATACATTTCACTATGGCCTAATTGCAAAGTACCGTGAAGGTCAGACAATATGCACCTCAAATATTAAACATAATGAATCCACAAACTAAGAATCAGTAGGCAGAAATATGAAGTCAGCATCTCTTGTTTCTTCTAACATTCAAATAAATTTCAGCTTTCTGTATTTTCTAGAAGTGAAGTTTGGTTTTAAATTATCTAGACTGACATCTCATAAAAAGGACTGAGCACCTATGGATTTTTAGCACTCAAGACGAGCTTTGCTTGCTTGCTCTCTTTCTTTTAAGAGAGAAAGCCACAGGCCAACATGCTGATTCCTGCAGTCATGACTTATTTAATGAACCCTGATTCCAATCGGCCAAAGGATGATGCTACTCAGCATGTAACTGATCCAAGACATGCATGGGGAGAAGTAATGGATACCGCTGCATCACCACAAAAGGTTAATTTGGACATCCATCTTTGAAATGAAAACTGGAAAAGCCTGACGAGAAGCCTACATGACATTTGATATTTTTAGCATTTCGGCACTCACATTCACAGATGAATAGAGCACTCGGAACAAAAAAAAAAAAAAAAAAAAAGAAAGAAACCATAGGTGTACTGCAGAAGAATTTAGTGTACTTTTTTCCTGAGACATATTTAGGTCATATCTCAAAGGCTTCCTCTAGGAAAAAAACCTTTCTGTAAAACTGTAATTTCTTCTGCTATTCTAGAAAAAGTATACACACACTTTCAGAATAGTGTTATTAACAGGCATTTCTACAACCAATATTACATAACCTTTTATTTTGGGGGCAGTTGCAAACATTAGGACTGAATTCAGCAGGACCTGGAAACCTACATCTACATGTTACTGTCAAGTCAGGGTTGATGTGTCCAAAGCCAGTAAGCTTGACCTTCAATACTACTAACTTCAGTTAATATCAGCTTCTCCACAAACACTGCTTGCCAGCATTAGCTATATATGAATATATATTCTTAGTCTGAGATTTTTCTGGTAGAGTGAATTGGCTTAAATACTGACTGATGGGTATTCCATAAATCAGTAACTTACATGGTAAATACTGGTTACGTACAGATCCTGGTTTTCCTTGCATTCACCTGAACTAATTAATATAATTCAGACCAGCAAAAAACCCTATCTTACTATTTTTAGAGAAACATTATATAACATACTTAAATGCTGTCAAAGCTTACAAAATTTATCCTCCAACAAAATTATATAAATGCAACGTTTTACTAGGACCATCTCATTTGCTTTCTGAATTTTTTTAATGCTTGCTCATATGCAGAAGCAATCAAAAGAATTGAAAGCTCCACCTTCAACTATCCACATTTCTTGGTTTTTCTGTTTCCACCAGGCAAGTGAAATTAGGTGTTCCAATGGCTTCTGTGCATTGTTTTACAAACGAGTTTATTATAATCCAAATTAATTAGGAAATTCCTGGAAAAAAAAACACTGCGTGACTTTGAAATGCACATTAGACCATTCTGTATCCTGTTCATGTATTCCCTCATCATTGGAGGGAGATATTACTGAACAGAAGCTGACCTACCTGCAAACACTTCAATTCGCAGCACACCAATTGGTTTCTTGAAGCAAAATTTTAAACAGAACACCTGTGGTGCTTTTTAGCTAGTGAACAGAAGCTGAGTAACTAGTACCTTTCCAGGGTACAACACGTGGGGGAAAAAAGAGCAGGGTCAGTAAAACCCACACAACTTTCATGTTTTGCAAAGTACATAGTTTAACCTACTTTCTTCCCTCCTCTCAGTTTATGCTTTTGTGTACTGAAATGTCTCATCATATTTATTACCCGCATAGAGGCTAGAGGGCAGCCTCTATGTCAATTTAAAGGACTGAACCCAGTCAATTTAAAGGACTACGTAGCTTAGTATTGTTCTGCAGATGAAAACAATGCTGATGGTAAAATAAGCAAATCTGTAGGTGACATACTTCTGCATAAAGCATATAAGCTATAGGAACACAAAAGTAAGATGAAAACTCAAATGTACGCGTCATGGGCACATGCAGTGCAGCATGGCAATTTAGAATCATAGAATTATATGATTCTACATCCACATGCAGTGCAGCATGCCAATTTCTCCACAGATCCAGGCTATACATGCCTGTGATGTCCCAAAAATCAGAAGAACAGTGGTACCAGCATGCAAAGTCCACACACTGCCTCAATCCAGAATCCCAAAGATGAAAGTTGACAATACTGGAATATTCCTCACCCTCCCTCCCTACCCATGGGACAGGGGGACTACACAGCTGATGCTGCAGGGTCATGAGACATAGTGCATGGATTCAACTTCTAAAAATCAGTTAATCAGAAGGCTGAAATAATAAATTAAATACTGTAGCTTATTGGGAAGTTAGCTCACTGTAACTGCTCCTCTACAATAAAATTTTGAGGACTCCCTCCAAAACCACTGGGATTTGAACCAGATGACCTCCAGAAATCTTTTCAACCTGAACTACTCCAAGTTTCAGCATATCCTTGAAGTGCCATCTTGATTAAAAAAAAGTCTAATGAATTAACACACTAGAATTCTCAGTGCTCAAAATCTGATCAAAAGTTTTGCTATGTTTTGATATTACTCAGCTATCCAAAGAAAAAAGTTTAATATCACTGACAATTTAAAAATAGACTTAAATGGATTTAATTTCTCTCTACTTGGTACAATTCCTACCAAAGTTAAACTAAAGGACCAATGATAAATAAAGGACATCTACTACCCTTCTCTTCAACAAAAGTTGCAGTCAATGCTTAATCATCCATAACCTTTTACTACTGACAGCTCACCTTGCTGCCCCTAAAGTCCACAAATATTTTGAATATGACCAATTGTTCCAAGGAAGACATCATAAATACTGACCACTTCAGCATTGTTCTTGTAATTAAATACATTGCTCAATTACCATTAGCTGATGGGATTAAAGTTAAACTCAGATCTTGGAAGAACTACCTTATTTAGTTAACAGCATTTCACAGTTCATGTGTTAGCTCATTTTAGGGCACAACACGTACAAACTGACTGAGCTTCTGAAGACATTACAGCATGAATATGAAAGTCATTCCCTTCGAATGCAAGTGACAACCATGCAATGTCTTTCCATCTCAAACACACACTCAGATTGGTTTCCTCATATGGCACGTGACAAGTTCTACAACTGTAGAAAGTGTTACAGGTTTTTCTACATCTTAAACTTCAGCATTCAGTGAGACAATTAACAGCCTGTCACTAGTTTCTACTCCTACCCTTACAAATACGAGCACTCCCAATGTACACAAGCCTGATACTTTCTTTGTCACAAACAAATGTGTATATACCATGTTGCGGTCATTGTTACCTGCACTTTTTCCTTAACCAGGTTGAGAACATCTCCTTTATACCTTCCTTTTTCTTTCACTCCTCCTTCCTTTTTGTGTCAATGCTTTTACTCCCCCAGGACAGGTTTTAGTAATTCTTTCACTGTCAGACCAGGCTCAGCACTATAGCCCTCGCTGTTCATCCCGCAGATCCAATCAGGTTTGGCACAAGCGGCTCCTCCCTTTGGGAACGTGCGACCAACTGTGTATATATAGATCTTTCTGTGTCCCACATAATCTAGATTTATTAAGGTAATAGACATTTCTAGAATCTCCTTGATTCATTACAAAAGTCCTAAACACACTTCCATGTAACTACCTTTTACCTGTAAGGATTCGTGGTGAGCTTGTCACCTAAGTAAAAGCATCATTCCCACTGCTGAGCTTGATGCATCTTTATCCACATATAAGATGATGTTGCTGGCAGATACAGTAGTATGTAAAGATGCTAAATCCAGGCTTTACGCATCAAGCTGTTAATGCTTAGCACAAGGCTTTAGAAAAACCATTTGCTTGAACAGATATCTAAAGTCTATCTCAAAAACACTGTATGACTGGTACCCACGCTTAGCCACAATTGTAACTAGACATCTCCACTTAGCCTTCTCTTCCTGGTTCCCTGTACAGGGACTTGCTGGGGATATCTGTTTATCCAAATGAACCTGACAAAGTACATTCCCAATGCCAGAGACAGGCTCGCTGTTCTGTCACATTGTATCAGCGCAAAGCACTGAGAAACTTCCATGGCCCAATTATGCTTCATTAAACTAAGCCCATATTCTGTGTGTCAGGGAGATATCGAACCACCTTAGCCTTGTGTTTCCCAAAGGATAAAAAGAATTACTTCCTTAAACAGGAAAAAAAAGTTTTATTTGGGAAATCTGTGCAGAGAAGCGCCACAGGTGTTAGTCAACTCTCAAGCAGATGCTAAAGTACTGCTTTGCCTCAGTTTCCCAACTGAGTAACGAATGTAAAACAGCCTTCAGCCAAGCCTTTAAAAAGCCAGTGCCATAGTTATGAAGTGTACCCCATTAATTATGCAGAAAAAGACAGACGCTTTACATCCTACTCAGGGGGGTTTGCCCTGAGTCACTAGCAGCAGCGCATCATCTCTTTGCCGCAAAGGCAAAAAAGCACCAACAGGTACGTGTAGAAGACAGGACTGCTTTTATACAGGCAATACAAGAAGTCAATTTTCTATTAAACAGAACAGTATTTGAGATAAAAGCTAACCGAGTAACAAAATTCCTTTCTAAGTCTATAGAGCAAAGGCCTGCAGATTTTTGGATTAGACTGCTGTCAACCATTCACCTTTCTAGCCTACTGCCCTTGTATGATTACCTCCTGCATTTGGTCCTTTATAGCCAGGGAAAGATGGAAAAGAGACTTTGCATAGTTAGATTCTAGAAGTTCAAATTCAGGAACTCCAGCATACTGCTTTATTGCTCATCTGTTCTGAGCTTTAGAACAGAGAAAGATCAGCGCAAGATCAAAATACACTGCAAGCAGAGGAAAGACAAGGGACCAGAGCATGTTAACTAAGCAGGGGATCACGCCATGGATGTAAGGACATGTTCAGGCTGCATTCATACATTCTGTCCTGACTGAACAGATTATCCTCTTCGCTACCTGCCACAAATGCCCGGCTACACTCCACCTTCCAATCTGCCAACTCAACTGCTCAGGTTATCATACCCTAATCCATTTAAAATCAAGCCAGTTAGCTCAAGCATAGACTTACCAGGGGAGGAAGCTTAAGGGGATATATCCCACTCATACCCATTAGCTCATCTCCCACTCTACAGAGAGCAGCAAGATAGAGGCTAATTTAACAGAAGGGTGAAGAAGGCTAAAGCCTCTTTCCAGAGCTTTAACAAGCCAAGGCAGCCCTGCTGTCTCTGCAGCTGCAAAGACACCTTGTTGCTAGGGCAGGCTGGTGTCCCAGAGCTGCAATGCAGAGCCCTGTCTCTGGCAGGCTGAGCTCCAAGGAGCGCTCCCAGCATTCATCACAACGCACACCGCAGGCGAGGGATTCGGTTCTCAGGTTCGCATCACTGGCGTAACTTCCTGTGGCTTAAGCAGTTTAAGTAGGTCTTGGTCAATTTTGACTGAAACCGTTTAGGTGAAATTCCCATCAGCTGCTGAGCCAGCAAGCTTGCTGGGCAGTGATCTTCAGCAAAGAGGTAGCTGCAGGCAGGTAGGGTTAGTGCTGAAGGAGGAGATGGCTACAGAGCCTCAGTGAAGTCAAAAGTTGGAAAAGACAGACATCCAAGTCTGAAATACTAAGCTGTGAATTAAAGAAGGGGGGTGGGGGTGTTGGGGGGAGGTGGTATGGAGAGAAGCAAATACTGAAAACAGGCAGAAAAGAAAAAAATTTCTAGAAATTAAGATTGCAGAAAATGCAGTCAAGTTACATCTTTAACACAACATCTGTCAAAGTAATCACTGCCAACATCTTAGAGCTAAAAAAATAAATATCTTTCTAATGGTCTGTTTATTATTTGGTCAATTGAAAGAAAAAACAATTGCCATTTCAGTAAGTACCAAAGATGGATCACTTGCAAAGACAATGGTGAAGCTGAATCAGAAGGAAAAAGTATTCCTTCCTAGAAAAACATGAAAATACGAAAGATTTCAGAAACAAGTATTGTGATAGAAATATTTAAGACAATAAAATTGGTAATTAAATGCTTAAAGTAGGTTGGATATTTGCCAAAATATCTTGCATTAAAAGAAAAAAGTTACGACGCAGACCTAAGCCACTAGAATTTGTTGGGAGAAAGGGAAGCAGGAAATCACAAAGGGGATGGGGAAGATGGGCACTATTATCAGACAGTCCTTCCCAGTCCCCAGGGATTTCAGTCCCTGAGTCTTAAACACACACCAGATATGAGCATTAAAATGCTGCCCTCCTAAGACAGTCTATGACTAAAGCGAGGTACATCAGGAAGTTCGCACTTTAAAAGATTCACAATAGTCTCTCTAATTGTGCTCAAAAATATCTTTGCAAATGAAGATAAGGAGTATCTAGTTAACTTCCTGAGGTTAGTCACACAGTTGGCTCTCAACCTTTTATGAACAACCACACTACTGGTAGCTATTCTTTGTCCGTAGTTCCCAGCCCAGACCTAAGCTTTTGCAGCCCACAAACCCATTACCCCATCAACTCTCCATGTCCTATCTTTCATACACTGTTGTATTTCAGCAGCTGCCAGTTGGTGGCCTGAGAATTTTGTGTACCCCTAGTAATGTGTACACACGCTTGTCACCTAAAGACAGAGATCAAAGTCTACGTAGACAAAAGCAAAAATACCCTAACTTAAAGGTGTTTCTTTTTAGAAGCTACGCAATATGAATTTTTCTTCATCATCCTGATTTCCTTAAGCATTTTGGGTTGTCAGAGTTGGCTAAACAAAGGGTGAGAGGTGAAACACTAAAAATGAAAAAAAAAAAAAATACCAAGACTGGGGAAACAAAGAAAGAAGGAAGCAAACATGCTGAAAGGAAGGAGTGCAGAACACATGAGAACTGATTTCAGGAGCACAGAGGTATGAACATACCATGTTGCATTACAACTTATTTCTTTATGAAGAAAGAAGACAGTCACCTCAGTAATAATAAAGCCCAAGGAAACACCTCTCCCTACACCAAAGAAAGTGAATTTAAGATGCAAAAGCATTTAATAAATAGGAATCAAACCAGCAAAGGCTGTTGTCCATTTTGGAGAAAAACCTATGTAAAAAGATATTCAGAACATTTCATTAGCATTTCATTGAATTAATGGTGCCCAATACATTTAGTTATCTTGAACTCTGAAAAACAGGATTCATTAAAAGCCTGTGCCATTTCAATTGTGATAGTACCCATAGGTTCTGAGTAAAATAAATCAAAACTCTGCAAGCACACAGTACTCTGAAGTACTTCCCGTTCAAAAGGATGTAAAAAACTTAGGTGGGCAGCATTAAGCTTTGTCACTTCTCGTTTTACTTAAATTTTCAGTTTTCAACAGATGCAGCATTCTAAAGCAACTACTTAGTAACAAACGTGATCTTAAATACATTAGGATTTCAGTAAATATATGAATACTTTTATTTAAGCGCTGCAGAAGTTTTGTCATGCAATACTCAAGAGCTACATGCTGGTTGTGGTTCCAAGCCACTTTCAGCTGTTATCAGTATAACATACTCATCTTAAGATTGCTAAGGAAGTATTAAAGGTAACCAAATCCAACATCTGTATTTGCTTTCCCTTTCCCCACATGTAGGCTTTTGAACTAGGAACAGTCAGTATTGCATTCCTCTCTTTGTCAGGGATGATCTAAAAACAGCTATCTGACCTTTCAAACAAAGGCAAAGCATTCAGAGTGGAGAACTGTGCTCAATATTGGGGCTCCAGATTAACCAGAATTATTCAGAGAACCTAATGATTTCCTCAGTAAAATAAGTATACTAGTTAGTCAGTAAGCACCCTTGCATGGGGAAGACGACCTGCTACTAAAAATCGAAGCACTGCAAGTCCCTTTATGCTTTAGAACCAACTTTAAAAGCATGGCTCTTATTTATTTAATTTAACAGAGACAAACTTGTCCCATCTTCATTAGCAAATGCTGTTCTCAATAGTTAGCAGTAAGTATGGCAGGGACTTCTTTTAATCATGAATCTCAGTAGGAAGCCAGTTTTTGAAGGTATTTGTTCCTTCAGTGGTACAAGTAAAACCAACAGAAAACTGCTGGAAAGAGTACCGAGACTGCAATTTAATTTCGATTTCTTTGAAGTTTGTTAGCGTGAAGAATTGCCTTTGAAATATGAAAAAGCAGATGCCTGGTTTTTAAAACTTCTGAATATCTGACAAAGCTATAAAATTGACAAGCATGTAATCAAACTAACATGGAGAAACAGACACTTAATGTGAATGAGAAAAACTACATAGCCACATGAAGCATGGTTACAACTAACATTAGCAATATAAACATTCAAGCGTCAGTGAATAAACCAAAACGTCCAATAATTTTCCCAACTGCTCACAACACAGTTTTCCACAGATCTACATTTTTACAGATACCCTGAATTCATCTTGGCATAATGACCTACCTCTGTATGTCTTGAATGAAGTGCATTGTATTCCTTCTTGAGTTCTGCCTCCCTCTCCTCAAGTCTGCTAACTGGAAGAAGAAAAATTTTAAAAAAAGAATTAAAATAAAATTCAGAGTTCTAGTCAATGAGACTGACTTGCCTAGGACTAGGCAACCAGATCAGAGATAAGAGTATTCTTAGTAGTGAATAGCAAAGAGCAGGATAAAAAGTTTGTCAGTTCCTGTGTTTTTAAACTCTGACCACTTGAGCTTCCCAAGTACATCAACAGCAGCACAATCTTACAATTTACAGTCCTTGACAAAAGCCTAAGTAACATTTTCCCCAGCTGATGGCTAGTCCAATGAGAGGGGATTTTTACATTCAAAGACTTGCTTACTGCTTGCGCTAATCCAGATGGTTTCACACGCGCACATGGAAACCATAGGAAGAGGCAGAAGCCACATCATACAGCTAGACTCAATCTCGGATGAGAGCTGTGAGCTCCCGTTAAGGCTCTACATTGGTTTCCTAGAACATAACCACACATAATCTCCAGAGGTGTTTAACTAGGACAAACATAAACAAGGTATTTTTTGAGATAGCTTCAAGTCATATGTTGTGGTACAGAAATTATGACTTCTGCTGGCATTGACTCATATTCTACTGAGTATTAAGGCAATAGATGCAAGGATAGAAAACATTTGAGTATTTCTGTAGGTGTTCAAAGAAATTAAAAATACATCTAGCAGATTTAGTAGAAATTTTGACAGTAAGTTCATATTAAGAGGAGGTAAGCTGGAACAAACTGTGATATCCCTGTGCAATTAATTTCCAGAAAAACTAAAAGAATTCAGAACTTTCTTCACACAACTTATTTTTTTCATTCAAACAGAAAACATTTTTTGCTGCTTAGATGTGAGTTCCATCTTTTTGTTTAGGTATTTTTGAGCACAATATTTATGTGACATATGCATGTGTTTCAAGCTTTGTAACTGAGCTTCTCTTACTCCACTTGCCATGTTTAAATACCCCTGGGAAGCTTCAAATTTATAGTTACCCATCTCCAGAGACTTGTTGCCAAACACAAATTGTCTGAAGACAAATGCCAGCACCTTCTCTGCCATTTGCGTATTCTCATATTCCCAGCTGGGCCTTCTGAAAATTAGTTCTCAATATACCATTACTTTTTGCTCCATATATCTGGGTTTTGGCAATGTATTTTATCGTAAGTATGTTTTAAAAAAAAAAAATCTTTGCTAGAGTCAAATGCTGGAACCAAAATACATAATTGTCTACTCACTCAAATCTGTGTAAACATTCTTTGCTCCTAATCTAATCTTGCTTTTATAAGAACATCAAGTTCCTTGACACAGCCTTCTGCAGTCCACCTATAAATATCTGACCAAAAGTATTACCTCAAATTTTATTTTATTTATACTAACGCAAGATTGAACACTTCCATTTCTGCACTGTTATCAAACTAAACAAAAGCTCTTTGGGTCAAATAGCAGTAAGAGATGTACAACTATATAAAATATATTTTACAGCACAATACATACATAAATATGTATTTTTGAGACGCAATGCAGGACAATATCTAATGACTGGAAGATTTTAGTTTATTATTTTTAGACAACAGATGTTTTAAGCCTCCTCATACATTTAAAGGGAGCCTATACAGAAGCTTGTGGTAAGTGCCTACAGAAACAAGTGTCAGAATTTATAGTTACAAAGCTTGACATGGCAAACCAAATTTTATCCACTAACTTTGACCGGCATTTTAGTCAGAAGTAATTACAGTTTACAACAGTTGACCATCAGAGACATCCTAGCAGTAACCAGTCGGCAGCTATGAGGCAGAGCTCGGCAGCTTTAGCTGCCCACGCCCCATCCAGCAATGGCTGTGCTCGCTTCTGAATACACCATCACCGGGCTTTGCATTACAGTTCCCAGCATCTCTCCCTTTCCCACAGACCAAGGACCTGGTGGTAACCTTTCTGCTGTGCTAAACCTGCTTTAGGACAGGCAAATAGCCTGGAAATCAGAAAGTGCAAACTGCGTGACTAATTGGCTTCGTGTTTTGTGAAACCAGCTCCCTCCCCTAGAAACAGTGTCCAAGCACCCGGCGAGAGGCGAGCAGTCCTGCGGCAGCTCCATGCCCATGCTGCATTCTCGTGAAACACCGCTGCTTCATGCTGGATGGTGAAGTCATGGTTCAATATGGCCTCACCAGGAACTTGCAAAGAAACTATGGTGATGCACCCCGACGTTGTTCGGTATGCTCGTGTCTAGACAGCGCGGCCAACTCTGGCTCCTAGAGATTAATTTTATCCGGTAGATTCTGGGAAAAGTACTTGACACAGTGCATTTAATGACAATTAATGCCACATTAGGTGTTACGAAAACCCTTCTTTGTAGCTGTCCATAACCTACCTTCATGAAATCCACAAAGCCATCACCCACTGTTATAGACATAACAAGCACTTTCACAACAGTTGAAGTTCCATAACAAAGCACACCATTTTCTCCTTCTATGGCCCCATTTTAAATAGTTCCTTAAATCAAGTCATAGAAGACAAATGTACATAGATATGGGTACTGCATAGTCAAGGAGGATATCTCCATTAAATCTGGTAACTATTTTTGTTACACACACAGATTAAAAAAATGAAGGCCCTAGAAGATGATGTAATTGACATTCAGCATTTCTGGAAGTCACTTCCAGCTGTGTAACACGTTACAGTCCTACAGCTGGAAGTGTCAGTTATAAGCAGAGGTACACCAAGTTTATATACCCTCAACAGACACCACATTAGCAGTCCTCAAACCAGGCTTTTCCAATACCAGCAGGATGATACACAACACCAGAAATCTATTCTACCCAAAACATGCCTCGCATCAAAGATACGATCTTGACAAAGCAACCAACTGAACACACTTTCCAATTAAACACCGTGGAAGAGATCGGTTATTCCCCAAGGATCAGAGATCACCATGGACTTGAACACAGAAGATACTCAAACCTAGTGAAGAACAGCCAGAAGGATTTTGAGGAAGACCACCAGATTCTGGCTTCAAAACCTTGCAGACACTTAAGTCACTATTAAAGTAACATTCCCATCAGGAGTAGCAGGAAACTAACAGCAATGAAATAGGAGACAGAAAAAAATGCCTTCCACTGGCACAGAGAAGTACATTTAAAAGCAAATTGTTGCCAGTTCCATTTTACTCCACTAGTACACAAAAGAGTGGAAGTCTGGAACCACGCTGATAACATCCCCCCAAGAGAAATGGAGCTCGGCGCTGGTACTGCCTGACACACACGGGGTCCACAAAGTGGCAACCAGACATAGTTCCCATCAATTTGACTTTTAAGTAACAACACAAAAAGCTCCTCTGATATTTCAGTCTAAGATTTTTTTTCCACTAAGATCTCAGATTCTTAATGGGTAGATGATAAAATCAGTTTGATAATACACATCCTAAAAGCAAAATATCCATTGTCTCTGTTGTAATATGTCTTTATAAAGCCACTATATCCTTCTTACATTACGGAAGATATTACAGTGCAAGATTATATTGTGTAAGATATTACATGTGCAAAATATAATACACATCAAAAAAGTTTCACTCTTCATGGTTGTAAGTCTACATGGAAAAATTTTAAAGGTCTTCCAGCATCGTAAGTATGGGCATAAAATGCAAATATTCCAGTATTTTTAGGCCAATGAGAAAGCATCCCTCTGGAACAACACCACAAACTCATGCTCAAGGTCCACCTGCAACCTTCCCCAGCACTGTCAATATCCTAACGCATTCAATGACCTGAAGAACCAATCCTAATCAAAGTTCTCTCAAATCAAACCAATCAAGCCTAAAAAAGGGAGATTAAATATTATAGCAAACTGGAGAGAAGCCTCTGGAGTTTCTGCCTCCTGACAGCATTACGAAGAATTAGGCAGCAAAGCTGCCCACCCTGCCTGTTCAAAAATCAGAGCTTACCTCCCAAGTATGATGGCTTTTACCAAGTTTGGAACACCCTCCATCTGTATGTTGTCCTCTGCCTCAAACTGCTGATAAGCCTGAGGGGGAGAAAGAGAAACAGACCTGCTAGAATGCCAAATCCAACCAGTACGATGCCTTCAAGAGGCATTACAAGTTCCTGCTACACAAGCCAGGACAGAGATTCAGCTCATTAACATGCCTTTCCTAGCACTAAGACTACCTGAAGGCTCTCCTTGGACAGCTTTCATCCAGCTCCCTTCTTAGAAGCTGGTCCTATACCAAAGTTAAGATACAGATCAGGCATAATCAATTCCATGATCCAGAAGGGCCTTATGACCTATTAAGTAGTTGCTAAAAAGCACACACAACAACCATGGATTGAAACAGGGACTGAAGCTATCTAGCAAGCATTTAACCTGAAAGTGGTAAGACCTGGAAATAAGCAGCACAGAAAACTGATTCATAAAACAAGTGATAAATTTGACTCCTTGGCGAGACCGACATCTTCAAGTAGCTCTTACTGTGAACTATAGGCCTAGTTCTCAGTTTAAAAAGTAGGGCACTTTAAATTATGAAGATAATTTAGCTGTCAAGAATGCTCTGTTGATAGCAAATATCAACACATACAGCTGCATGGTCTTATCCCTGACACGTCTGGACTGTTCAAGTATCCACTATGTCTCAGATCCACAAAATCACTGTAATTTATCACCAAAAACCTGACATAAAACTTAAAAAAAAAATCTCCTTAAACATTCTGCTACAACCATTTAATATAAAGACAACCATATGCCAGGAGACACCTCACAAAGGTCGAAATTCAAATGA
Organism: Harpia harpyja; assembly: GCF_026419915.1. NCBI lineage: Eukaryota > Metazoa > Chordata > Aves > Accipitriformes > Accipitridae > Harpia > Harpia harpyja. The sequence goes on along the minus strand of NC_068953.1, from coordinate 7,018,078 downwards.
ACAAGGATATACATACAAGCCAACTTCTAGCCAAAATCAAGTTAGAAATCATTTGGATATAGCACCAACTTCTCATCTAGTCTCTGGCCAAAATAGTGTTTCACTGAGAAACGTTTTGATTGATTGACTGTTTTGAAAACAGTGGGATGCTTCATTTATACATTCGGCTATTGAAGCAAGTAACTTTTTGAGAAAATCCAACATGAAGTCAGCATGAACACAGAAGCTACAGCAGACTGGATTTATTTTTAAAGCCAGAAAACCAGTGACAACTCAGGAATGTAATTTTCTAAAAGACATTTAAAGCCGTTTTCGTCATTGCTGCAACATTTACAGCAACAGAATTATTATAACAACAAAACTCCAGCACCTAAACCACTAGCACGATACTCCCTTAATTTAAAAAAGTACTTGAGCAGTTAATTATATGCCAGTGGATTTCAACCTCCTCTCACCACTTTTGTTCAGGTATATTAATAGAAAAGTTTAAAGCAGGCCAATCACTGCTCTAATTTTCTACTCCATTTTATTTTCGCCTCCAGTCTTGTAGCATGACTGGGTGCAATCTCCTGAGCTAACTGCACCCTCTGCTCCATCTAGTGGACTAGTGATTCCCACAACACAACACAAACAGCAGGGACTCTGTCACTTCACAACAGAAGGCAGCCAAGAAAGTAACTGAGAAATGTTAGTCAGAAACAAAGCCTTCCTTTTTGGTACACTTGGATGTTACGCTTCTCCTTACAGCAAGATTCTTCAAGTTCAGTAAATGATACCTGAGGCCCAGGGTAGGGAAGGGCAGTGGGGGAATCTGCCTTGTAAACAAACCAATGTAGATGAGAAACAGCTGCACTGAGAAAAAAAAGTGGCAAACAGTAAGCTCCAAATTGTTAATCAAGAAATACAAGAAGTCAAGCTGTTCTGTTACTTCTTTGTTGGAAATCACATTAGTTCTGCTGTTCTCAGACTTTGAAAAATATGTAGGAACAATGCAGACCCCCACTGAACAAACCTTAACTTCTCAACTTCTTTCACGGATCTATTGAAAAATTTTCTTGTATTCCTTAGAATAAACACTACAGTTGAGCCATACCTAGAAATAGCATTACTGACAGATGTATTTCATACCAGTTTAGTTATTCACATCATCATGTGCACAGATACTCAACTCACAAGTCAAATCGCTAAACAACGTTAAGCTTCACAGCTGAAAGTTCGTATTAGAGTCTCCCTGTTCACTAGACAGGTCCACGTTAAATTGCTGCTGCAGCTCTATGCAGGTATATCTCAGAGTATTGGATGTCTTCAGATAATACACAAAGAGGTTGTCTACCTGGGTGTACATTACAGTAATGCCGGTATCTGGAGAGCTCAGATGAAAATAAAATACCAAATAACTTAACATCTGCAGAAGATTCACAACAGAACCTGGTCTTGCATTTTCTTTTGAAGCCAGTGAAAGCAATAGTTCTGTTTAGCTTCCAAGGAAATCAAATCTACATGTTTTTAGGTCAACTGCCAAAATGTTTCTCTCATATCCCAAATAAAACCTACAGCAAGCAATAGCAATTGCTGCACGATGTCACCTGACATGGGAAATACAATCACCCCAACAGTTGCGTCACAACATTTGCAGCTCTGAAGACCAAGAATTGCTTCTTGGTTGGGGTGGTTTCTTCCCGCCCCCCAACATACAGAGTTTTCCCCAAATATAATCTAACTTGAGCATAAATTACAAAGCTAAGATTTGATAAACTGAAGTATGGAAATACATCTGTGCCTTGGTTGTCCTGTCAAATGCAGTGTGTTACCTCGGTTGTACTTTAGCACTAGGCAGATCCAGAAAAGGAACCAAATCTTTCAACGCCCACAGCCTACCACCTCCATCAGAAAGCACTTCAACCATGCAGACATCGTGTTTTTCAGATTCTCTCGTAAATAACTTACTCTGAGAATGATTCCTCCAGAAAGCATACTCTAAAGCTGTTCCATTCCTATAGTAAGTCAATATACACTACAGTCACCTTTTACTCCAAAAAAATAAATTAACTTACAGCCTGTAATACATAAAAAGAGCTGACATTCCCAAAAAGGGAAGGAAGGAAGAGAAATAAATTAAACCTCTGTAGCCCCCACAGAATTCAGTGGCGCATCATGTGAGCCCTGAAAGGCACTTATCCCTTTTGGTAACTGGAGACCGAGCAGTATCCGAAGCAGTATCATGTGCCCTCGTGGAGCACTGCTGGACAAGCGATCTGCCTGTTGCTCTTACAAATTTTTAACAGCTCTAAGTGCCTAGTTTTCCAGATTCAAGGTTGACATTTGAAACACTCTAATGCCGCAAACCAATCACAAGCAGGGCTAGGGGTCTTACCACAGCAAAGACTTGAAATAATGTGAAAGTCAGATATAGTCAAGCTCTTGTAAGAAATGTTTAAGATTGTATCAAAGATTGGTGTCTGCCTCAGACACATCAATGAAGTGGAAGGGAAGGAGAAGAATTTGAGTGTTGAACTTTGATTTTTTTGAAAACCTGGCATTTCCACACTTGGTGCACCTCCACAATATTCAGAGGTGCCCTCTGCTGTTGAGAAAAAAAAAAAAAAAAAAAATCCATGAAAGTCTAGTCAAGTCATAAAACCAAAAAAAGACATTTGCTCACACTCAGTAAAAGTCTGCTAAAGACAGACAGCAAGAGCTTCTAAAATCTCTGCCTGTACCAACATTGTCCCTAGACAAATCTCCAGGAGCTTTTTATATATTTAACTCGCTTTAACTTCCACGAGCCACAGGCCCCTGAGAGCACTGGTGCTGTCTTTCCTCCTGCACAAGTAATGCTGACAGCCAACGCACACCAATGCAAGGGCAGAGGCAAACCATGGAAAGTTACAGAGAAAAGCAGCAGTGCAAAATGAGACACGGAGATGGATCACGGGTCAAAGTGCCACACCACTGCAGCACATTCCTGCACTCAAATAGAAGTTGCAAATCCTTACGCCTCTGGTCTCCTTTAAGCAGTTGTAAAGTTTACCAAAATATCCCAGGATGCAAAATGTTGCACCATTTTTTGGCAGCAAACTTGACTTAGGCAACCACCACAACCCACCAAATACCGGACCAAGTGCTATACATCATGCAAGAGTGGTAACTCAATGTACATCTGCCCCCGCCATTCAGGATTTCATCACCTACTGTGGCTCACAATCCTCCCAGCAGTGCCACCACGTCACACTGTCATCTCTCCCTCTTTCCATTTCCTCCTATGAAAGAGTAGAGTACGGTAGTTGACTCGTCCAGGAGGTAGCTGACAGCAACTGTTCAAGTTTGTAATGCAGGGAAAAAAAGTCAGTGAACCACAGAAACTTTGTAACTGTTTGACACAAAACAAGCTGCTTATTTTACTTCTTTAATTTATTCCAACTTAGCTGGTTGAGTATGTGACTGTGAATGTAACCCCACATTTAAGTGCAAAGAAATACTTCTTTTTTTCTTTAGTGTGACTATCACTAAGACTGCAAATTCAAGCACTTGTAATTCAAGACGTAACAAAACTATGGCTTCTTGAGCAATTTTAACTGGCATGTTTAAGCACATACAACATGCTGAACCCTACCATGTAACTTAAGAGCTGCCCTCTCCCAGGGCTAACTAGTCTTCACTAAATGCTCAGAATGGATGGTGTTCAAGAGAATGAGTCAAAACTTTTTAATGAACAAAACTTGTTGTCACAGGCCTAGCTTATTTGAGGAAAAACGCATACAGCACAAGAAGTAGTCTACAAGAAGCAAAAAGTCTTGTAGTTATACTACTACATGGGATCACGTGTCTTACCTGTTTTCTATTCTAAACGATTAATCATGTTGCTATCTCAGACTCTGCACTCTGACACAAAAAAGCAAAGCCAGGTTTTATTTGCTTACTTGGTCCGTGCCAGACATTTGCAATTCCCATTATCAATGATAACACTAGCACTATTTTGAATGTTGATGTGGTAACAGTTGGCAATACCACAGACTAATTTAGATGCACAGGCAGTAATATAGGAAGTAGAAGAGAAAAAGAAATATAGCTAGAAGACTTGTAGCTGCATCCAGTGAATTAAAGTGACACATTGGTATCTTTGGTATCGTAGGACATACAAATCGCCTTGCCTGTAAAACAGAAAACAACATAATGCAGTAGAGCTAGACTACTTCAAGAATATGTACACTAGTACAGTTTTCATACCCTAGAAATTTAGAGTACTAAAAAAAAAAACAACAGTTCACTTGCATAATATTCATTAGGTGTTCAACAACTGTGCTTATGTCCCCTTTGATCTTGCTCTGCATCAGCAGCATGTCAGATCTTCATAAGTCTTTCATGTTGTCCCAGACAACTTATCAACCCAAATCACAAGCAAAACTCAATGTTCAACACAGCCCTATTGTTTCTCCAAAGTTACATTTTTGTCATCGCAAAAGGTGTTTCTCCAATAAAAAGACTTTGGAACGGTTTAAAAGTCAACAGCCTAACACCAGAATTTTATGTTGTTATGGTAACTGTTTTCAACAACACTATCTTATAAAAAAAGTAGTTCTAGCCAACACTCAGTGGTTCTACTGGAACAATTGAGTTTCTCATGCAAATACTTTCATTATTATGATATGTACACACATGATGTAATTAAAAGTTTAAAATCATACATATATTTGAAGGCTTAATATTCAAGGCAAAAAAAAAAGAATTTCACATGAACAGTTTCACAGAACAGTATAAAATGGCGTTATGTACATCAGTAAATGGTAAGTGCAATTTCTGTCAAAGAAACTCCAGGTATGCTGCCACATACATTGCGCCAGGAATTCAAATGAGTTTTTTGTGCAACTAATTTGTACTTTTTATTGTATTAACAGAAAAAGTAATGGCATATGCGACATAATGCGATCTTGATGCCATAATCCTGTTGTTGGAGTACAGGGTCTCCCATTAACAAGTTGTTTGGGCTGTGGGCTTAGAGCACAGGCATTCTGGAAACAGTGTCCTTTGTTACCAAAACAGACCACTCAACTCTTGTTCCAATGTTTTCTTTTCCTCTCTTCTGCTGTTTTTAAACACACACACACACACACTTCCATTCACAAGAATCATAGCAACTCTGATACAAGACTCTGCAACATGCTTTACAATTATCCATTTTAGCTTGACTTGATCTGTAAAGATACACTCCTAGAAATCAACCATCTTAGTTTACTCTAGGCAAGACTGCTTGAAGTGTTCCTCCATCACTGTCTGTACAGAATCTGAGAATATTTTAACTGCAATGGAGCTGAAGAAGTACATGCCTCTAAGATTTGCCCACAGCATTCTAAACCATTCAAATTTCAAGATTCAGCTCTGCATGCCACCTACATTGATCTTAACACTAGTGCTCTAATACTTCCACCCTGCTATAGACTCACTCATGCCACTGAAAATTAAACTTTACAGGAAGATTATTAAGTTGAAAAAGAGAGCTATAACTTGTTGAGTTATGAGCAGGAAAGGTGGCCGAGTAGAACTAAAGGAAGAAAGAATAGTGAAAAGGGGCTATTTTGACAACTGGCACTCTGCTTATAGAAACTGATCTTATCTCAACCTTATCAAGCTTGATACAGTCTTACTTTACATTTCCGCATGACCCAGCAATAAAACCTGTATATTGATAGACATGCTAGTCTTATGTCAATAGAAGTTAGCTTATAAGCTTGACGAAATGTTCACATTAATTCACATTGATCATTATTTCTACAATGTGCTGAAAAGGTTAAATGAAAACAAAAATCATAACCTTCATTGCATGTTTAACAGACTCACAGCAAAAAAATTAATCCATCTTTAGCAGCATAGGTCTTTCATCTTCAATTTAACACTGTGGGGTGGGGGAAATAAAATGACAAAAGAAGATTTCTGTGGGTTTGACTTTTTTTTCCTCTACCCTTTACTCAACTAGAAGTAGAAAAACTGGTGCAAGTTTCATTCAATTACCATGCACCTGGGTAAGAAGCAGTCCAGCAGAACATCTAAGCTACAATATACTCACATTGTAACTCTCAGTATTTCAGGAACACTGGTCATTGTTATCTTTTTTCCAAAACTTATACAAGTTTTCCTAAATTACACAGAACATCTCTAGAAGTGGAAGTGTTCTTCCTTAACTCTTTTCCTGTAAAAACTAAATGCCTCAGAAATAAATAATTCAGCAAAAACTATACAAAAGCTAATGAGAATCAGCATCAATGGCATTCTCATTCCAGTAGTGCTTCTAAACCCAAAGATTACATTTATTTTTAGCACAGACAACAGTTTAATGGCAAGAAAATTAGCTTATTTTATGAACACTAACAAGGGAATAAGTTCTAAGTATCTCCTGAAAAAGTTGCTAAACATGAAAACAGCATGGTCTAAAAGGAAAACAAGACAAGTAGGATACCAGAAGAATCAAATTACAAGTCACAAGCTTGTATCCAATTTGTTTGCCTTAATTCTAAGGAAAACAAACTTGCACAAGAGTTAAACCTAGTTATCTGTCAAAATACAAGAATCAGATAGCACAGATATTTCGCATATGTATTACCATTCTACAGAACGAAATTTAAAATGCACTAATATCACTTAAAGGGAGTGCAATACATTTTACTTACTTTGATCAGCATAGTTTTTTGCTTTTAGTTCAAGCTGTCGAGTTTGTGATTCTAATGCTTCCACTCTGGTCTGCAAGTCCTTTTTCTCTTGTTCTTGAGAATCTTCAAACTCGATGAATTTCTAAACAAAAAAAGTGAAGTTAAACTCAACAATTAACTACAGATTTTTTTTAAAAAGCCTGAGCAAAGTTATTTCTCCAAAGACAAAGAACAGATACATAGTCATCCCTGGATTTGTTTTTAAAAAGTCTTTCACTTCAAGCAGCATGTAGGAAACAACACAGCAGCCCTTCACAGCAAGGATGAATGCAAGCAGGTTTCCAAAACAACAGAACAGATCTATAGCCCCCATTTAAACATGAAGGACACCAGTTTAGTCCAATGTCCATCAGTCAAGCGTCCTACCTAAGTTGCTCTGTATAATCACTATCAACTAAGTGCCAACTATTTCAAAGAAGCCTGCTTGGGACTAACGTAAACATGACTTATTTCATTCTTTCCTAACAGCACACACTTGCCTGCCGACACATGCGAATACAGTCAGTCTTGGTATCCTCATATCAAGCATATCTTCACCTGTAAGCCATGAAGGTAGAGATACTGCAGTAGGGATATGCCAGCAATAGAGCCAACCAAAATGACATACTTTTTTTTCATTCCCACCCAATTTCTGTTATCATTTGATAGGTTATAAAATGCTCAGAGTCTTCATCAAATACTTAATAACCATCTCCTACAATATGTCAACTGCATAGAAAACTATTTACAGGCAATCTGCAATTACGCTTATCATCATCATCATCTTCTGCTACTTTTGTTTACCAACTTTGTGTCTCACAATATTCTGGAGTTCACCGATGCATATATCAGTGCTTACATTTTATAACATTAAAGTTACCAACTCATCATTATAGCAGTTTTAAATAGCAAAAAATATGCTTTTATCTTAGACAAAAACTTCAGAAATACAGTGTGTAGTGGTAGCACAAAGAATACTTCTAATAGCGAAAGAAGTCTCAGGTCAGGTAGTACTCTCTATTCTGCATTGCAAAGAGAAGGCAAGGCCACAAACACGAGTTACACAGAAGGCTCATCACACAGGGAGGAAAAGCATACCAGAAGCCTTTGCAGAAAAAAATACCCTAAACCAAACATCCAAGACAGCTAAGGAGTCAGAAAGCAAGCTGCAGCTGGATACCACATGGAAGCAAAGAGACAGAAGAGGCAGTAACTTAAAAAAAGTAATGTTATAGGTTATTTGAATATAATTTTTCCCTACATATTGCTAGGAAAACTTAGTGGGAAAAATACTTCAAATGCTCACACATCAACTTTTAATGAACTACTACTAAGCTTCAGCCAATGTGTTTTAAGCTTTTACAAAAGCAGAAACTCACAACCCTATGAAAAGCGCTTCAGTTTAGCAGGGTCATCAGAAGAAGTTTTGCTTAAAAACTACTTCAGATGTAGAAATGCATCAAAAAAAAAAATCTATGAAGTGGAACAAGAGTTCCTTTCAGACAAGCTCTCCACAGCTATCACCAGACAAGGCATGGTGTTCATATGACTGTGCTTGAAGCTAAACCATGAGGCAATTGAGAAACTGCTGACACTAGCCCAGGTAGCACTGCTTTGGGTTCTGCGATTTAAAATGAGTTCTCCCGCTTCAAAAAGACAGATGTGCAAAAGCCTTTCTAGCCCCTCAACACAAAGTTTGGGAATATTAATTTGTCAATGTAATATTGAAAACCTCAAACTTAAAACTTGTTTCATGTCTCCTTTGTAGTAAATGATACAAGAGTTTTGCCCCTTTAATATTAAAGATTCAAGTCATGTCTGGCTTATTCTTAGCAGACTCCCTTTATGAGAAGGGCTTCAAAGTTTGACACAAAGTTGGCACTGGGGCTGCAGACCAACATGGTTTGTTAAATTAAACATGGGAAAACATGAAAGAAGAATTATAAAACTGTAACATCTTTGTTTAGTTGCTTCTCTGATCATTTTCCCAAAGTCAGATGTGTCTCATAACTTGCAAAAGGCCAGTGACAATTACACTTTTGAATAAACAGCCATTCAAAGCCATCAATGTCATCGTTACTCATGAAACCAAAGATATCATTTTGTATTTCCTCTCAAGTTCTTCAACCGCAAGTATTAAAACTGGTTTTGTATTAAACTGTTTTGTCATCTTCTACTAGTTTACCTTCATTTTGTTATAGTTAGAATTTAAGTTACATCTCTTCAAAGCATTTTTATAACTAGAGCTGGCTAATTTTTTTTCCTCTGCTGAAAACTATACCAGATCAAATCACAGATTTAGTACTTTAGACTTTCAATGTATCTATCTGGTTTCATCTCTCCTTCTGGTGATAGTATTAACACAGGCAGAGCCCCAGGAGATTGATCATCTCATCCTGACTAAGCCTGTATGACTATGATGGAAGGACTAGTCAGACAGCAGCCAAGGATAGGCTGAGCACCCATAATAAAAGACTTCTTTTTTTTTTTTTTTTTAATTTAAATTGACAATACACTCAAGTATTGCACATCTTCTGCCTTGTTTAACAGGAACGCAGCAGCATATGTAGGAACATGTTAGCCACTCAATACATGGATACTAGACATTCTCTTTTTTCAACCGGAGCTACTGCCTACACGAAATACCAAGGCAGACAAAAAAAAAACCCTAACTCTTCAGTTTTAAGTGACATCCTGCTTAGGCCACAAAGCTGTATCTTACAACTCTAACAAGAAATTAAGATTGGTTTGGTGCCCTTTGTTGTTTTTTGTTTTGTTTTTAAAAGAACAAGAAGGACACCAACACTTCTTTAAAACAATCAGACTGAATACCACAAGATTACAGAAGATATGGCTAGAATGGCCCTTGAAAGGTCATCTTGCTTCAAGGCTCTGATGGGCAGTGTTGATGCCTGGATCCTAATTTTGATTAGGACATAATAAGGTGTAAGCACAGGATATGATGCACACATCTTTCTGCATGGGCCTACTGCTGAAATCCAAGCCTGTGATACCTTCATAAACTATCTTTGGCAACTCCCATTTAATCCTTCTCATTTTCTCCAGGAAGTACCAACTATGTCATTTCAGACAGACATTTGTCTAACCTGTTCTTAAAGACCTTCAATAAAAAGTATGAAAAAGTACTTCACAAGTAAGATTCAGAAGTCTTTATATAATCAATTTTAAATCTACTTAAAGTTTACAGCAATAATCATTGCAATAAACATGAACTCAGACTACACAATGGAACAGCACAGCATACACATTTGGAGAGCCCTCTCATGCATACAACCATTTAATCACTTCGTAATACAGTACTAGCCAAATGAAACATTTTTTCCTATATTTATGTCATCTTCTGTTTCCTTATATTTTAACCTGTTTTCCCATCACACGATCCAGGTGCAATACTAAGCATATCTGATGTCAGGGTTCCACCTACTTGGCAGTCTTCATTACCCTATGACATGTCCTTCGGTAACTTTTATTGCAATGATGCCAGCTTTTCAACCAATGGCACATTCTTCCTGGAGTAGGTAGAGAAAATTAACTACGAAGCCAGCTCAGCTGGACTGGGGGTACAGAAAAATACATGTAACTGAAAACAACCTAGTAAATTTTACATTATTTTAGCAAGCTTTCTGTATAATGGATATCAATTTTGTTTTCTCATAAATTAAAAACTTATAAACTCTTATTGGAAAATGTTTACTTAACATACAATCCTAAGGAAGAAAGTTAACTTTGGGAACAGTAAAAGGCAGCCATTGAGTTGACACTATCACTTAAACTAATTTTCATGGTGGTAAATCCTTTTTCATGATTGCAAAAGTAGCAACCATGTATTGAACATGGGATTTCAAGAACAGCTTAATCCCACCAACAGCAGCAAAGCTAAAAGATATATTAGACAGCCTGACATGGCTAAAAGGAGAATATTTTATCCTGTTTCCAAGCCCATGTAAAACACCTTCTGCTAGCCACACAGCCCCAGGTACAGAGCAGCATACTTCTGTAGAAGTAAAACTTACTAGTTTATAAAATAGCAGAACCCCAAATCCTGCTTCCTCTCCCACTTCTTTGTGGCAGGGCATGCAGCCTAACGTACACTAAGTGGGAAGATAAATTATGCAGAACTGTAAGCAGAACAGCAGAACAGCTGGTTCCTCTATTTCTTTAGCTATATCCCAAAACATACCATGTTAAAAGTCAGACAAGTGACTTCATAGCAACTAAAAAGATCATGACTGTTACCTAAAGGACTGAGAAGTAGGCCCAGAACCTCTGAAATCATCTTTATTTTTTAAAGTCACCTTAACAGAAGTTGACGGGTAACAACTTCCAAGATGTTTCTTTAGTAACACTTTTTAAGTACAGGAAATAAAGGAGGCAATTTAGGACAATGGTGCAAGGAGACTCCTATTCAAATAGTAGACTATTAATATTTGTCAAGATACTACTGCAAATATAAATTCCTACAACAGCAAGCAGAAAGTAAAAGAAGGTACGTTAATTCTTCAGGACAGTCAGAACAGATGATAAGGAATATTGAACTTAGTAGCTCAAAATTCTCCATTTTGCTATCAAATTACACAAGCAACCTCCACAATGAAAGAAACACACTAAGCCAATAATTTGTTGTCCAAGAAAAACAGTGCTATATTCACGTTCCCTCCTTTCGTTTCAACCATACTGCACCCGTCGGATTATCTCAACGTTCAGAAAAATTAGTTCCAACAATCAAGTCTGAATAAAACGCATACCCCTCATGAACGTACCACGCTTTATCCGTGACAGACATTTTGACGTAGGTATAGCATAACTGACCTCGGCACGTAACAAAAAGATGACCTTTATGCTTACAACTGAAAATACGGTCTTTCGTCTAATTGCGCTTTAGAAAGCATCAGTAAGTTGTCTTGCAGCAGGATTACTAGTTTTTAGACTGCATAATGCTTGTCCCCTCAAGTTAATTTGTCACGACACAAAGAAATGGAGATTGCAGCGAAGTACACTGCCAACATAAGTACGTACAGCTCCTGAAGAGCCACGCCACCACAACTAACACCATATTCTGTTTCACCATACTGTTACGGTTTCTGTTCTGCTGCCCAGGGCCTGCTTTTTCCAATCTGGCAAACGCTGCCTGTGTTTCAAGCCTAATTTTCTCTTGAATTAGTTCAGAAAATATTTTATCACTCCCTTCCTCTTACTCTCTTAATAAAATATGTTTTCTAAAAAAGCCTTTTACATGCAGCTTGTGTCAGAACTAGTGATTAAGTCTTTATGGCAATAGTCCCCAGACTGAAGCCCATAAGGCACTGTAAAACAACTATGTGTTTGACAAGGAGGATGAATGGTCTATTGGTCTAAGAGTTGTGGGGGACACACCATTCACACCACATTACTTCGTAACAAACCAATGAAGTCCTGGAACAATTTGCAGACAACATTTTGCACTCACTTATAACCATAACGTATACAAATATTTGTACAGGGCTAGCGTTTTTCAAATTAAGTTTTCATTGTCGATGTTGTCTTTACCCTCAGTGTCGTTATTCTTCCGACTTTTGGAAAATTTAGAAGGTAAGCGGAGGACACGAAGTCTGGAAATAGACTTATAAGATGGCTTGTTCTATTACAGATAATGCTGTCAATCCAATTTCCAACAGGAGTTTGGCAAGACAATGAGCTGGAGGAAGTTATCCTGCACAGCCGCTTTCTATTGTATCGCTTTAGAATCTCGCAGAAGATAATGCTTCACCAGCTTATTTATGCTGAAGCGATTCTTCGATATTTTTATTTCGATTTTTGTAGTAACATCCCAAGTCAGAGTTTATGTCATTGAACAGTCCACACCACCTGTTGCTGACTGCAGCTTTTATGCACCAACTTTGAAGAACTACAGTCTAGGCAGCACGTATTTCCGTATTTTTCGCAATGCCTTCTCACTGTTTTTTGTGACTACCACCGATCCGAAACGGACAATCCACCTCCAGCCACGGACAAAAATCCGGAGGGAAAGCGAAAGAGCGGAGCCGTCAGCACACGGTTCCACGCTTGCTCTGCGGAGCGGTGCCGCTTTTCTTCCACGGACCTGCTGACTGGAAGAGCAGCGCTTCGGAGCGCTCCCGGAGAGCGATTTCAGAGTCCCGCAGGAAGGGCCACGGACTCGGGGACTGAGGCGACCGAGCTCTGCCCTCACCTGCGTCCAGCCGCCACACGACCGGGCCCGGCGCAGCCCGCACCGGCTCCCCCGAGGCGCTGGAGGCCAAGCGAGCGGAGCAGGCAGGGACGCAGCTCGCCGCCTTCCCTCCTCCCAGAAACACGTCGCGACACGAACCCCTCACCCGCTGGCTCCCGGCCCCTCCGACGGGAGCGCCCTCCGGGGCCTCCCTCCCCGCCTGGCAGCCGGCAGCAGCCACCGCCGGGCCGCGGGGCACCCCGGGCCCAGGTACCGCAAGCACCCCCCGCTCCTCGGCGGCCCGGAGGGAGGAGCGGCTCGGCCGCCGCCGAGGGCAGGAAGTTCCCCCCCCCCTCCGCCGCCGCCGCCTCCGCGGAGGAAGCCCGGAGCCGCCGCCCGCCTCGGGAACGGGCCCCCGCCCTCCACCGGCTCCGCTTGCCGCCGCAGCCCCCGGGCCCGGCGCCCGCCCCTCACCTCCTCGGCCTGCTTGCGCAGCGCCTTCTCCCGCTCGTACTGCGTGAGGAGCTGCTCGTTGTCGTCCCGCAGCAGCTCCAGCTCCACGCTGGTCTCCTGGCTGTGGGCGCACACCGAGTCCAGGTTCTCCAGGACGGCCACCACCAGCGGCATCAGCTCGGCCACCACCTCCTCGTCGTAGCGCCCGATGAGCCGCTCGAACTCGCGGTAGATGGAGCCCGCCAGCCCCGACACCCGCTCCGACATCATGGCGGGGCCGGGGCCGCCGGGCTCCTCCTGGTACACCACGCCGTCCGCCAGCTCCATGGCTGCCGGAGAGCGCCTTTTCCTCTCGGGGCCCGGCGGGGCGGCAGCGGCTCAGCGCGCTCCCGGCGTCTCCTCCTCCCTCTGCGGCGGGGCCTCGCCTGCAGCCCGGGCGAGCGGGAGGCGGGGAGGGAGAAGGAGGAGGAGGAGGAGAGGCGGAGAGCGGCCCTGGCGCACGGCACTGACCTCACCCGCCGCGCCGGGGCGGGGCCTGCGCGTCACGCGGGGCGGGGCGAGGGGCGGAGCCCGGCGGTGAGGTCAGCGCGGGGCGGGAGGGCGGCGATGGCGGCCGGCCTCACCCGCCGGGCCGGGCCGGGCCGGGCCGGGCCGTCTGCGGGACGTTGCGGGTCACCGGAGGGAATAGGCCGTAGGCGCCCGGCCTTAGGGACTGAAGGGCTGCCGGGCCGTCTAGGAGGGGTGTTGGGCTGAGAGGAGAGGGTTAGGCCGCGTCAGTGCCGAGGCGGGGAGGCGGCCGGTGGGGTTGTGGAGCTGGGGAAGAGGCGCTGAGGCCCGCGGGCCGAGCCCTGCGGGGAGCCGGCCGGCCCTGGAGGCCCAGGCGGCCTCCCGTGGGGCCGGGGCAGCGGGGAGGCCGGCCAGGAGCCCAAGGGACCGCGCAATTAATCTTCATCTCTTTGGGTAGAAGATTTAAGGAAACGCTCTCTGGCAGCTCACGTGGAGGCGTTAGCGTCTGTTTATCGCACCCACAGAGGCAGAAGTAGATCAAGTGGTTCGTTTAGGGATGACTGAGAGAGCTAAAACCAGATGTTAGGACTTCGCAGCTCCCAAACCGCGCTTGGGTCGCTGTGTCGGCTAATCTCTGACAGTGAAAAGACCTTTATTTCTAATAAGGTCTCCAGATAAATTAGTACCAAAAATGCTGTTTTATTCGCGATAACACAACTTAGAAAGCATCTCACGCTTGCTGAGAGGCATCGGTTTTCCTAGGATTTCGAACAGTGAATTCCATTCTGGATCGTGTGTTTTGTCATGGGAATAACGTGAGCTATTCTATACGTGTATGGTAACATTGAAAATGTCTACTGAGATTGAAGAGCTTCAGAGTTGCCTCACATCCCTCACGTTTATCATACAATTAATGTTTGGGGAAATCACCGTTTCTCATTAAGTAAAAGTATTTCATGTACAAAGGAGCTAAGGAGCCCGGTGGGCCAGCGGCAGTACAGGAACAAAGAAACGAGTGTTTTAAAAAATGCAAAAGCTTGAGAAGTGGTGGAACTTTAACTGTGGTGATTGCATTAATTTCCACTGGAGAGCAGTAGAGGTTTGCACTGTATTTTCTTTCATTTGGACTGATTCTAAGGCAGTAACTGTGCTTTCAATGCATGTGCTGCATTGTCTTTTTAGGTACTATGCTAGTGGGTCTGCACAGGAATGACAAGATTTCTGGTGGATTTCTTGTGAGTTCTGTTTAGACATCATCCTCCTAAGCTAATATTTAACATAGTGCAGCCAGGGCATAGGCAGTTAAAGTACAAATTTATTTGTAAATATGGCAGAAGGAAAGAAAAGCTGTTTGCCTTTTAATTACGACCAAAAAAATTACATCACTTTAGCTAAAAAATAATTTTTAAAAAGACAGAACGCGTACTCTCCTACTCACATCTCCTCAAGTGAAATTATTGGAAATGATCCGTATGAAAAGATTCTTTTTTTCATAGTTCTCTTTAGCAGTTGTCCACTGAGAAAAACTGCAACTTCTCTGTGTTTACCTGCTGTCTAGCACAGATTAAAATCTTTACCCGATGCCGGGCTGTTGAGGGAAGCTGTCCTTGAGAATTTCTCTCCCTTTACGTCATACATAGTTTCCCATTTGCCTCAGTTGTTTGTATTGCGGAAGACACTGAGAGCCTTTGGGGTAGGGGTTACTGACTTGTGGGTTTTTTTACTGAGCCTGAATAAATCTTGTAGGAAGACCACAAATGGCCAAAGCTGAGAAGTAACTCTGTCCTGCTCTCAGGACAAGGTTGGCAGGCCATACCTAATTGCAGTGGACTTTTAATCTAGAGCTCACCACGTTATTCATGCATAATACTGCATAATGTGAGGACAGCTCTAAACAACTGCAGATTATTGTGAGGATAAAAATACCAATAATCTTGAATTGTAGCAGAGATCCTTTTCTCAATGTAGTTTTATAGTTATTGCCGTCATACTTGGCAAATTGCACAAATACATTAGCTCAAAAGACATATGTTCTGACAGACGGCAAAAATGGGTCAAGGTGTCTGCTGACAGCCTTCAAGGGAAGGGGTCTCTGAGGATATGCTATTTTTATCCTGTTTCTATTAGCAAAATGGATAGATGTGGTTTTCTTTCACAGCTGGAGCGAGTCCATCACTGAACAGGCAGGCCGTTGCCACTAGAGTTGCACTCAGACTGACAGAGTACAGGTAGAAGAGAGCCATTTGTGGTCGTGTTTGATTTCTAGTCACCCTGGGGTTTTCTAACATGGATAAAGAAGTATTTAAAAAGATGAACAATAGAAAAATTACCTGAGAGCCAAGTTTAAGTGGTGTACAAATGTATCTTATTGACAGTCTTACCACTGTGATCGCGTTTTATGACGTGCACCTTGCAGTCGGTGTGAGATCAGAAACTCGGGAATGCATTAAAAATAGAACAAGTTATGGAATTATATTCTAGTTGCTTGCAAGGAGATTAAAGGACCTTGATGACCTGTCAATTTAGTAAACTAATCAAGCATATGAAACTGCGCAAAGAAACCTGATAGTATTGTCTTTGTAGCTTGAAAGCAGTGGCTGGCTGTGGTAACTACTAGAGTAAAATGCAATTCACACTCTTGGGGAAAGAACTGCCTGAAAAAGAAATTAATTTTCTGGATAATAAGAAAAATTACGTTCCCTATCCCTAGGAATAACAGTTTATTTGAAAGCAAATTGATTTGCAATTTACCAGGGAAGAAAGTTAGCCCTTGAATCGGCATGGGGTGAGAAGAGCTTAACTGGGACTTTACCCAGAGGAAGAAATTTTTATAAAAGCTTAATTCTCTGGCGCATTATATCTTAAGGCGCAACAGAAATCAAGGTAAAAACAGATGAATGATAGCAATACTTAGCTAAATGAAGAGTAGTATAGCCACAAGCAACAAAACATGTCAGACTTACGAGTCTGGTTATGAGGTGCAAGAGGTGCGCAGCACAAAATGTGAGTCCCAATGAGAACTCCCCAAATGTTTTGAGTGGTACAGATACAGGCTGTTAGCTGAGACCATTATAAAGCTGGGGCCAAAATAGCAAAGCTAGGACCTGTGTTTAAATTCTCCTGAAGTTTGGAGACATTCACTGTCAGTCTTTTGCCTCAGGCCTGTTTTAAAAATCTCTACTGGTTTTAAGTACTGTGTAAATGGCTTGAGCTCAATAATAATACTGAGTTCACTCACTGAAGACTTTGAAGGTCTTTACTTTCTCTTCCCACAATCAGTCCATTTTTAGGAAATTGTCTAGACTCTCTACTTCTTTGCATTTTAGGTAAAGACATAATTTTCAGTGTAATTTAGTAACTTTGGTAGAATTTTCAACCAGCAAAAAGGCTGCTCGTTTATACAGTAAAAATAACAAGGAAGCATACTTCTGTGGTGTTTCGTGTACTATATAATGCACAACATGCTCTGCTAATCATGGATTAATCTCAAAAGTGACAAAGATGACCCTTATTTAATGAGGTTAAAAGACTTGGCAAAGATCACAGAGCAGACTTATGGTAAAGCTGCAAATAGTGCTTGCCCACCTTATGGCGAGTCCTAAGCTTTAATCGTTAAATTACATGGTTTTAACAAGGCTGTAAATAGATGTCCTATTGCTGCTTTTAAGTGACTATTTTTCTAAGCATCCTGTTTCTAAAGACCTTTTTTTCTATTTTTAAGTATTATTTTGCCGTAGTGAGGATTGCAGCATTAGAGTTTGTTTTAGTAGTATGAAACGTCTTGAAGAGATGTGTATTGAAACAACAGAATATAGTGGATTGATATTACCGGGAGAATACTCAGAAATTCCAAGTCCAAAATAACTTCAAGGGGGGCTTGCTAGACTGTACAATGCTGTGGGTTTTTTTTAAACATCTTTCATTAAATCAGAGACCTTGGAAAAAGGAGTACATCAGAGTATGGTCATACCTGGAAAAAAAAGACCCCCGAATACTAGTAAACGGGTTGTTTGAGCAGATGCTTATGTCAGATCTAGATTCTCCCACCAGAACTAGAAGACGTGGATGTGTGACAGATTGTAGCGAAGAAAAGGGATCCCAGGTAAGGAAATCCCTGCTATCAAAAAGCTGAACCTCTGTCCCTGTCAAGCAGCAGCAAAGTCCTGCCCAGAGGGAAGTGAAATCCACCTTATTTTGCTTTCAAGAAGAGCCAGGGGGTAGAGCCCGGGAAGTTCATCGCAGTTTGGGAAACAAAACCAGGGGAAGCAGGGATTTCCTCCCGGCAGGGCGTGCTGAGGACGCGGGAACTTGATGTTTTACCCTCGGGTCTCTCCAAGGGGATAACGTGCTCAAGGCCGAACAGTTACGGGGTAAATCGCCGAAGGGCGATTCGGAGATCGAATACCGTGTAACCAGGCAAAAAAAGAAAATTGCCTGCTTTAAAGAGGAAAGGTTAAGCAAGCAGAGCGGGACGATAACGAGATTTTTGTTAAAATGATTTCCCGTGCCTGTTGTTCAATAAACCCCGCGGTTCCCCACCGAAGGCTTGACTGCTTAAGGAGGGGTCCCGGGAAGGGGCGGGGGGAGCGGGCGGGGCTCCGCGGCAGCGGAGGGGGCTGGAACGGCGCCGCCCGCGGGACCTCCCGGCCGCCAGCGCCCCCCTGCGGGCGGGAGGCCGCGCCGTCGCCATGGTAACCGGCCGCCCCCGGGCCTACGGTGCTGCCCCGGGGCGGCGGCGGCTCAGCGCTAAGCCGCGGCTTGGCCGGCAGCGCCCGCCGCCCCGGGCCGCCAGAGCCAGCCGGGGCCGCCAGCAGGTGAGACGGGGCGGCGGCAAGGAGGGTGCGGGGTGCTGCCGGGGAGCAGGAGCCGGCCCGGCCACCCCCCCCCCTCGGTTCCGCGGGGCGCGGGGAAGGGCCGACTGGCCTCGACCCGCCTGACGGCGGGCGGGGGCTGAGGCCGGCCGGTTTCAGCGCTTTTCTGCAAACAACGGCGGCGGCTGGTGCGGGGGCCGGGCTCCCCCCTCCGTACGGTACCTGCAGGCGAAGGTGCGGGCTCGTACCCGCTTGCAGCAGAGCGGTGCTCGAAAGCAACCGACCGATAATGCTGGTTTACAGATGAAAACGATGCACGTGGATGTATTCAACCTCTTTTGCCCTGAATTGCAGGCAGCAGCCTCCCACGCGGCTCTGGAGACGTATCTGTGACGGTCTTTACCTTCCATTCCGCTTACAGCTTTTCTGATTTTAATATCTCTGTATGTGGAACGCTGTTATTGTTTTAAACTTACTTGTGAACACCCGCGTCTGGTGATTGAATTATCAAATCAGTGCAGGTCATGGGTTACTGACCTTCAGATGTAGCCGCTTTAATTAAATAATAGCTGCTAGTACACGCGATGCAGGCCTGTGATTGTACTTGCCTGCTGGTCCTGGAATAACAACTCTTATTTCCTTCCCGCTTAGGACGATGGCTTCTATCTCTGAGCGCACGTTCATCGCCATCAAGCCTGACGGAGTCCAGCGGGGACTGGTGGGAGAAATCATCAAGCGGTTTGAACAGAAAGGATTCAAACTGGTCGCCATGAAATTAATACATGTAAGCTTTCCTTAATTTGTGCATCTCCTTTTTCATATAGACTGCAGCCTTGAAATAGAGCAGCGCGCCATAATGACAAATGTAGTCTTCAGAACAATTAAACCTCAAATTTTGAGAAGTCTTTGAATATTTGGGGTATTTTTGGAAAAGTTCCAATTTCCAGCTCTGGCTAAATGCTTTAGACATGCTAAGCATGCTAATTTTAGTAACTTGATGTCCTTAGTCTGAAGAGAATATTCTTTTAGGTGCATCTTATACCTAATAAACATCTCTGAATATCTTCAAGAAATGCCAGGTCCCATAATCCGTCTATATTGGTAAAAGATACTTTTCTAAGTTCAGCTGTGGTTAAAGCAAACGGTTCAAATTCATATAAACCAAAAGTACTCTAGGAACATGCTAGAAATGCTGAATTTTCAATTGCGTGCAAGTTTTAGGATTAATAGTGCTCTGTGGTTAATCTATGTGATTTCAGTATGCTCTTAAGTTCTTACAGTAAGCTTTTTTTGGTTGGTTGGTTGGTTTTTAATGCAGGCCTCTGAAGACCTTCTGAGAGAACACTACATTGACCTAAAAGACCGGCCATTCTATGATGGTCTGGTGCAGTACATGCATTCTGGACCTGTTGTAGCTATGGTGAGTTCTTGAGAATGAAGCTCAGCTAAGAAATACATACTGTTTAATTGTCTTACCTGCAATAAGATTGTGTTACCTATTGAATTGTAATTTACTTTTAAAAATACTTAAAAACCTAGATTCAAATACTGTAATTAGGAAGATGTGCTGTTCACTCCTTTAATCTTTTTTCATAATCTTTCTCTTCTTTGAGTCGGTATGTTGAAGAAGAGGGCAGGGGTAAAGGGGGAACCAAAGCTGGGACCCTGAGAAACAGTAAACCTGCACAAAAACACCTGTCAATGAAATGCCATGTATTAAGCAAGCTGAAAATAGATAGTGGAATATTTTTACTATACTACTAAGCAATAGTAACTTTGAAAATCTTTTTTAGTCTAGGTTCATTAGAAGGGATTTTCTCTTTTTTTTCCTTGATAGTGTGTTTGTAAAATAGTTGAGCTGGAGGTCTAGATCTTCAATGAGCAGACGGCTTTGTAAGGCTGTTTACCAAATTGAGATTTAAAATTGTTCTCTTCCCATCCTGGGTGAGGAGAGGTATTGTGGAGAAGGGGAGCACTTCAGCAGATGCTTCAAGAATCTGACAGAAAAACTGGAGATAAAATATGTTGCTATTACAAATATTTGGGTGGTGATTTGTGCCATGATGGACAGCATTGTGTAATGATTGCTACTCTACCTACTGCTAAGATTGAATAATCTCGATGGATTTTTTTTTTTTTTTTTTTTAAGGTGTGGGAAGGACTTAATGTGGTTAAGACTGGAAGAGTGATGCTGGGGGAAACTAACCCATTTGATTCCAAGCCTGGCACTATTCGTGGTGACCTCTGCGTTCAAGTTGGAAGGTATATTTTGAAACTGTTGATATCTAAAGATGCTAAATGTCCAGTGGTATGTCATGATATATGTAGGAACTGTGCTCCATCCTCCTCTATCTTATGCACGGAGCTGCCATTCTCTGTGCCCATGTAATGTTATGATCTAAAGATAGAAATTGAGTTGTGGTCTTCCCCATTGACAAAAACGATGAGCAAAGCTGGGACTGCATACTCTGTGCCTATTACTAATTTACAATTACTTACAACTTCTCTCCATAATGGAGACCACTTAAAAAAAAAAAAAAAAAAGAGTGCTTGCTTTGCTTTGAGTTTGAGGATTATATTACTTTTATATCCACCTTTTCTTTTCCTAGGAACATCATTCATGGAAGTGATTCTGTAGAAAGTGCTGAGACAGAGATCAATTTATGGTTCACTCCTGAAGAACTGGTTGATTACAGAAGCTGTGCTCATGAATGGATCTATGAGTAAAACTGAGCCTCTACCTTCTGATATCCTTACTGTCTGTAAGCAGCTGCTAGCCTCTAGCTGTTTCAAAGCCCTTCATATAAACCGGTAGAAACACGTCTTAGAAATCTGTGAAATTGCTCTGTTGAGAATATTAAATATAGCCAGCATTTGCTGCTGCTTTGGTTAAAAAGCTGTCAAGTTATAGATGGAATTGTACTTTCAGAAAGCTGCTTCAGGGGGGTAAGAGATAGGAGATTAAAACACAGAGCATATAACACATATTTTCCTGAAGCACTCTGTCGTCAAACAGGATAGTTTGGTAAACAGAAAAAAAATTGGTAAAAATTTATTTGGTAAGTAATTATGCAAATGGCTTAGTGTCAAAGGTTGATTATGTTAAAATGTAAGGGGACAACTTATGGTATGTAAATATATTGATAGTGTGCCCAAATGTTGAGGACTGAACTTGCTATCAAGTGAATCCCCATGCCCAAAATGGCTGCAGAAAAAAAAGCTTATTTATTTCTCTCTCCAGAATGTGCTGTGCCTGTACACAGAGCATAGCTTTGATTAAAATGAGAACTTTCCTCTAGATGACACTGTTTCAACTTGCTTTTTTTTTTTTTTACCCCACACAGGATTTATTTAGCATTTTAAGGAAGGATTAATAGGCCAGGCTTTCTGAAATGCCCTTTTATGTGAAAAGAAGATTAATGTGAGGATGGATGAGGGAGATCTACCTTCAGCCACTTTAGTGTAGCAGTCCTCTGGCGTTGCACAGAGCAACAACAGAGTGACATTTGCTTTACTGGCTGAAGAGCTGATAATTTAGCTATGTCCTTATTTGTGTTCTTTCCTTAACAGCTGGAACTCCAAAGCAAGCTGTTCTTGGATAAGGTATTTCAGAAGTGGCTCTAGCATTATTTTTTTAATTTATTTAATCATGTAAAGAAATACAGTCATAATATTGCTAAATGTATTTCAGTAGAGGTGTCTGCTTCTGTCAGAGAAAACTATCAGCCTCTTGCAGAAATCTGAACAACAAATATTCACTAGCTGTACTGGACGAGGAACAAGAAATGTATTGGGGTCAATATTATGTATTTATTTCCCTGCAATGTTGTATTCGGTAAAAGCAAGGGTTTCATGAAATTAGTTGTTCCAACACCTAGATTTTTTTCCTACAGCAAGTTCTTGTTTCAAATACTAAACTGTGCAATGAATGTTCAATTCGATGCTTACGGTACTTTTTGAAGATACCCAACTCCTAAAAAGAGATGGTACAAAATGAAACAACATTTGCTCTTTCTTAGGTGAAATAAAAGGAAATTTTCATTATGTTGTCTTAGATCTAATTAATGAATCTAAGGAGAGGGAACAAATTCCCTAACTACCACACTGTAGATGAGGTTGTTAGCTTCTCTTCTGAAAGTCTTCAGTGTTATAGAAGATAAATAATTAAGTTAAAGGTTGTTAGACAAAAGGGAACATGTGACAAACCTGTGCACGAGATGTCTCCAGGTCCATTTTTGCTTGAAGGATTACTTTCTACGTTTCTTTTTCTTGATTTGCTTACTACAAAATATAGAAATCTGGGTTATCTAGAGATGTGGGGGTTGTCAGAAAGCTCCTGGTTAATATTTCTAACGCATTGAGACTGAGAGAAGGTGGAGGTCAGCCATCTCTCAGAGAAACGCAATACTCCTGCACATCTGAGAGGTCTGACTGAGCATGTCCAGTTTCACTAATGGCAAGTGGCTTGTTAGTAAGAGACTGCATAAGTACTGCAAAGGGTATTTCATTAATATTACAGCTGCAGTGATGGTATATGATTATAACTAGCTCCGGGGGAGGAAAGGCGTTTTGTACATTAGTCAAGGGCCAAGTAGTAAATGTAATAAGAAGTAACAACACTCTTCCTAATTCTCGTTATGACACGTGTCCTGGGACTGTGGAGTTTTACACCTGCGCTTTGACACTTTGTGGCTTCATCTTCCCCTACGCCAGCCAAATCACCGATGACCTCACTGGCTTTTACAGATCCTACTTTGCTTTTCTGTGCAAAACAGAATTTCAGGCAGCTGTAAGGCGTGCTGCTTCGGTTAAGCGAGGTTGGCAGTAGCAACGCTAGCGAGCAGAGGGTGGGAATCTCTCTGGAAATAGCAAAGCGAGTACCTCTTAATAAAAACTGGTTCAGTGTAGTTAAACCTCCCTGATCTTTTCACTGGGGAAAAGGCTTACGGCCCCGTTGCTGCAGCTGAAAGTTAAGAACCCTCCGAGGAGGCGACGGCGACAGGTGCCGCCGGCCCTTCGGCACAGCCCGGCCGGCAGCTGCCCCCGGGCCGGCTGCCAGCCGCGGCGGGGGCTCGAAGGCAGCCGAGCCGGGCCGCGCCGCGCCGCGCCGGCCGCTGAGGGAGCGAGGCGGGCGGCCGCCGCCAGGCCCAGCGGCAGCGTCCCGCCGGCTGCCCGGGCCCGCAACCCCGGCAGGGCGGGCTGGCGCCGAAGCGAGCCCCCGGCCCCGCCAGGCCCGCCCCCAAGCGCCGCAAGGCGGGCGGCTCCTCCTCTCCGCAGGGCGGGCGGTTCGGCCACCGCCCGCCTCTTCCTCCTCCTCTTTCTTCGGCGGCGGCGGTGCGGGCGGCGGCGGCTGCGGGAGCTCAGGCGAGGTGAGGTGAGGTGAGGCGAGGCGAGGGCCACCCTCCCCCGGCCGCAACGCTCCGGGCCGCTCCGTGAGGGGAGGCCGAGGCGGCGCGGGCCGCGCCAGCGGCGGGCGCCTCATGGCGGACGGGTTGCCTCAGCCCCGAGCTCGGCGGCGGCCTGCGGGCCTCGCCTGGGCGAGCGGCGAGGGCGGCGGAGGGGAGAGGAGAGAAGGGGAGGGAAGGGGAGGGGAGCGGAGCGGAGGGGCGGGAGCGGGACGCCGCCGGGCCCGGGGGAGGCACAAGGCGAGCCCGGCGCCACGTGGGCCCGGGCGGGGCGGCGGTTCCCTGCGACCTTGAGGCGGCGGCGAGCCTCAGCCGTGCGTGTCCCTCTTTTGCCCCTCAGCGCGATGGCTGCCAACTGCGAGCGCACCTTCATCGCCATCAAGCCCGATGGGGTCCAGCGCGGGCTGGTGGGAGAGATCATCAAGCGGTTCGAGCAGAAAGGCTTCCGGCTGGTGGCCATGAAGTTCGTGCACGTAAGTCTCCGCAGCCGGGGAATCGCCCCCCCCCTCCCTGCGCCGGCTCCGTCGTCCTAAACGCTTTCCCTCACCTGCCAGAACGGGTCCTGAAATGGTGTGCACCTTCCTACGCGGCTTTTTCCTGCATCGGAATGGGAATCTGATGCCGAACCCGCCCAACAGCTGGAAGTCCCGGATCACACGCCAGGCCGAGCTTTCTATCGAACGCAAATGTTTGATCTCTCCCCTTTCCCTGAGGGAACAAAATTTGCTCGGACGGCTTAATGCAGCCTAATTGAGAGCGCCGAAATGACCTTGACTGAAAGGTTGTATCGGGTAACACCATCCAGACATCTTGCACTCAGCTTATTGCTGAGGATTACTGTAATGCAAAGAAATAATTTTGACAACTCGCAACGCTAACACTACTACAAAGAAAGACGGTGCGTCGTGTGCTCCTTTGATTTTAAATTAGGAACTTTAATTGGAACCCCCCTAATAGCATTGCTGTAACTGTTGATAATATTAATGACTGGTGAGTCCAGTCACTACTGCTGCAGTCGTAAAGTAGTGACACCTTTTGTGGTATATTTTGAAGCTGGTATTTAATGTTACATCTGTCCTTTTAAAGGCCTCTGAAGACCTTCTCAAACAACATTACATTGACCTCAAGGACCGACCATTCTACCCTGGTTTGGTTAAATACATGAACTCTGGACCTGTTGTGGCCATGGTAAGCGGCTTAATTCTACTTAAAGACTACTTTCCCAAATATATTTGTCTCACTCTGTAAATTATTTTAAAATATTCAGATACACTGTTATGTAAACACTTTTTCAAACTACCCTGTTCTGATAGTGGCAAAAGAAAACCAAAATTAAAATCAAGTAGAAACTTACTATTTATTAAGAAGTAGGAAGGTGTGCATATATAAAATGCATATGGCAATGCTTAGCATGGCTTAAGCAAAATTCCCACAAGCCCATCTTCTGCACCAAAAAAATCTCTTGTTTTGGGCAAAAGACAGTCAAGGCTTTCCCACAGAAACCCATCTGCTGTGTCATTCTTTTTTGCACTGCCCCCCCCCAACAATATAATTGCCATAGTAGCATCTCTTTCTCTTTTGACTATGTACCTAACTAGGAGCACCTGCAACTCATCCGGCTGTCCTTGCCCATTCACAATAGAAAGGTTTTGAAGTTGGCCTTGTACATCAGTTAACTCTGAGGCTTGGTAAAGTGTCTCCTTAACTGGAGTGACAATGTTGATAGTCCTTTTTATAATCACTTTCAGTTCTGATGTTTTTTTTCCCTTAGACTTCTTTAGAGGCCTAAGAGAATCTAGGCTAGATTAATTTTTTTAGTGGTGGAGCCTTTGTTTCTTTGCAAAGTATGTTATTAGCAAAAATTATTCTTTGGTATTTCATACAAGCATGGATTAATAGGAGTTGTCTGTCTTTTTTCCTTAAGGTATGGGAAGGACTTAACGTAGTTAAAACTGGGAGAGTAATGCTGGGGGAAACAAACCCTGCAGACTCTAAGCCTGGTACAATCCGTGGTGACTTCTGCATTCAAGTAGGAAGGTATGTGCTCAGTTTATTGTCAATCGAGATTAAAAACTCGATGTTGGTAGACTTCTGTTCTAGAAATTGTTGGTAGTTATCCTAGTCTGATGATATTTTGTTTGCAGGTGACAATCCGTAACTGCTACTTAAGAAAATGGCTTGGCACAAAACTGACTTTTTGAAATACAGCTCCTCATCAGAGCTTCATGTAAGATCAGGCAGTGGCAGTGGCTGGTGTAGTAAAGTAGCCCAAGTCACCCTGCTAGACTTAATTAGCTCTTGTAGTGGGGGTATTTGAATACTGTACCTGAAATAGTAGTCTTGCAGATGTAGATGCTTCATCCAAGTTTTTGCACGTGGAGAACTACTAGGTTGCTGAAAAGTGTATTTTTATGCAAACAATGCGTTTCTCTCCTTCCACAGAAACATCATTCATGGCAGTGACTCTGTAGAAAGTGCGCAGAAGGAGATCAACCTGTGGTTCAAACCTGCAGAGCTCATTGACTTCAAATCTTGTGCACACGATTGGATCTATGAGTGAAATGAGTTTCCACAATGAATTGTGCCTTCTTAACCACGTCATCTCATTCCAGCTATTGATCTGGGAGCAATTATCACCACGGTTATCTTAAGTCATTTTCAGCACTGTCAAATAAATGGATACGAACTAATTTGTTGTGGTATATTCACTATAAAACAGACTACTGTGTTCTAACAGTCACATAAGTTATTTTACTCAGTCATGCAATATTTTCTTCTTGTAGAAGGAATAGTTAACACAAACATAAAGGCATATCTGAATAAAAATTTAGCGAGTTGTTCATTGCGAAGTTGCTTTGAAGGCTACTGAAATACATTACAGTTGGAAAGCCAACTTGCAGAGGGAGAGCTGAAGGGATGCTCGAGTTCCTTCCGATATAACAGAACTGAAAAAGGAGAAAAACAGCCCACCCCATGACAAAACTTCCCTCCCTCCACAACTATTAATACCAACTGTGAATACTACTAATACCAACTGTGCAAAGCTTGCTCTCTATTAAATGCTTATCTAATGCTACATTCTTCTCATATTAAATACCTTGCCTTGTGCTTAGAAGCTCATGCTTTATTTCTGCTCAGACTAACATACCCAATTACTTAAAACATTCACGGTTTTACAAATTGTGGGTATTTTTTTTAATCTGCGTTCTCTTAAGAGAAACAAACTGGAATGCATTTATGTATGCGCCAGTGAGTGCCTTTTAAACAAAACAACCACTACTCAGAAAAAAGACTTTTTATCATTTTTATTTTGTGTAAAAAAGGCAAATTTAGTGAATTATTTTCATCTTGTACACAAAGTTATAATTTTAATGCTTTTCACATCCATGCTGAAAATCTGCAGTCTCGTAAAAATGAAAGTAACATTAATTTCTCCAAAAGCATTTTTTTTCACTTAGTTATGTACATTGCATGAGAAAGCTTTAAATGCTCTCTCTCATTGACCACACAAATTACCAAGAAAATAAAAGATTAAATTTGTACAGATATTGATCTATATATCAAATACATACAGAAATGATGTAAAAACCCTATTTGTTTAATCTTGATTCCCGCCCCAACATTTTCCCAGGGGCCAAAGCTGATGCCTTTTTTGTATAAATGGCTGTGGCTTTTTGTTTTAAATATGAAAATTAAAGGAAGAAAAATTCAGTTGAAATCACAGTTTTTTAAAATCCCTTCCCAATAAAGGATTGTTACCAAATATATTAGCACCATCGTACAAATATTGACGGGAGAGGGTATTCACATCACATAAAACAACAATAAAAAAACCAAACAAACACTGAAACCCGTGTTAGTATCCGTAGAACAAGGAATTGATAACTGCTTTAGCTTTCCTCAGATGCAGCAAGGAAAAGGTTAAAGAGTTGTATTTAAAATAACATAAAAATCAAAGGTCAGCAGAAAGATTTTGAGCAATAAAAGAAGGGTAGCTGCAAAGTAAGGTACGTAACTTGCGCTACCTTATGGTTATAAAAACCTGCTATGCCAAATACTGAAATTAGTTTGACCCCATTGAAGATTTCAGATGTCCAACACTTTGCTGCTCTTTTAGCCAAATAACATGGCTTAGAGTAAAGTGAAGATAAAACTACCTAGAGCCATGTTACTAACAAATGCTTTACAAATACAGTGAAGCCTATACTATGGATACCACAGCCAACAGGTAGCCCACTCGTTGAAGAGACCGCTCTAAGTACCTGGTAGAATTTTGTGCACGTTTTCCTTAAACCTCTCCTAAGCAAGTGACTTCAGTTAGTTCCTTATGTGGTTTGCTTAGGATATATTTCACTGTACTTGACAAACACACAATTTAGGTATATTTTGAATTCAGAAACACAAAGAAATTTCACCCAACTCCTACTGAAGTCACGTGTATCTGAGAATGCACTCACATACTTTAGTGTTTAACGAATAAAATACCTATTTTTAAAGAACATTATAAAGACTGACAGACTTCAAATCCGATTCTTACATTTTTCCAACACAGGAAGTATGTTCAACTTAAGTGCTAATTTCCCCTCTTGACATTTGAAGACTCTAACTCAGAAATCAGGTATAAGCCTGGGCAATATGCAGAAGGCCAAGGTTTAGTGACTGGGCAATATACCTTGCTTATTACTAGCCCAAGCTTTCACATCATGAAACACAAATTAACACAACAGTTTTTTCTACTGAAGTCAGAAGCTATTGATGAGAGAAGAAAGCAAGATTGTGCCAACCTTGTTCCAGCTGACTGGGACAATCTGCAAGTTGTTGCATTTAAAAAAATAAAATAAAATAAAAAATCAATAGTGATGTACTTACCAAACCAAATCAATGCTTGCAGAGCTGGATTTTACAGCAGGTTAAATTGAGAACACAGGGGGGAAAAAAAAAAAAAAATCAAGGCTCAAAGTGTCATTACAATGGTCTCTAATCCTGCTTCTCCAATCCAGGCTGTTCAAAAGAAATGTCATGGGTGGGTCAGAATCTGAGAGAATGTGTTTGAAGTCTACCAAGCCTGAAAAAGTCCTTTTTATGGCTATTCTAGAGAGCTAAAATGTCTTTACCACCTGAAGTTACAGATATTTATAATCTGATAACCAGATTCTGTCAATATAACAAGCTGTTGTTAAAAAGGGGTCATCATTTAAGAAATTTTACCAGTAAGGGAGAAAAGAATTCCAGACATTCCTACACTATACAGGACATTTTTTTTACTTCCAGTAGTAAATACAAAACTTTACATAATTAACCCCTCTTGCATAGAATGAGGTAAACCTGTGCATATTACCAATACTATGTACCCAAAGTTAGAGCAATATTTTAGAAAATAATCAAATTGCTGGTTTTCAACTTTCTATGCACTTTTTTTTTTTTAAGCTCAAACAACAATATACAAAAATGGTCTTCTGGGGCTCTGTGGGTTGATATCCTTAAAGCATTTCTTAGGCTGTAGGAACACAGACATTAATCATTTTGATGATTTTTTTTTTTAAGCCCTAATTTATGGTCAAGAGTCAGATGATCATTGTACTGCTCTGAAGGGGACCTGCTAAGACCCAGAAGCACTTATAGAACATATGCAGTTAATTCCTGAGAGTTTAGTTAATGAACCTTACTGGTAAAAGCTAAAGCTCTTGATGCACATTTTTCCAGTCACAGCTCTGCAGGGCTGATTAACCATTTCACTAATCAACTCCACGAATGAGATTTACAAAAACCTACAAAGTTTAAAAATATGGAAAGATAAAATCCAAATTATTAAGAGCTCATGCTAAAATACTTTGTATTTTACTGGTAGTCATTTTCACCCTTTTACATGACTTTTGCCTTTAAAAAATCTGGACAGTTAAGCAGGTGGGGCTAATGGGATACTTGAAGTGAGACGCAAGGATTCCAGGCAATAAGCAAATCCAGTTTATGGATTACATACTAGACAGTATATGATTTATATACTGTTCTCAAGTCTCAACTTCCATATTACACTATTGCAGCAAGAAAAGAATATTGCAGGCTGTGCAGAACTGAACTAATTTTTTTTAATCCACAATGTATGGCTCCTTTTAGCTCACCTGAAACCATGTGGAACATCAGTTTTGAATGTTCACAAATAAATATTTAAGATAGTAAAGAAACACCTAGGTCTTTCTGAATAGAAAAAAAAAAAAAAAGAAAAATGCTCAGAAGTTCCTTCCCACTACCAAGGGAGGCGAGAGTTACTGTCCATCTGTTTCTTCTTTAGTCTAAATTCAAAGCTAAAACTAATCTTCCAAACGAGGGAATTTTCTGAAGTTCCAGTTTGGCATAGGGCTCTGTAAACATTTGCTGAAGCATTCCAAGACTACAGACAGTCATGAACAGACAAAAGCTTTATGGTCCCAATCCAATGCCTACTGCAGTCAATGGAGACAAGGCTACTGATATTAATGGGCACTGAATCAGACCCTAGAGGAACCTTTTCTTTTAAAAAAAAAAAAAAAATTTCTTATATATATAAAAAAAAAGTATTTTAAACTAAATAAAAACATCTTGAGAAGTTAAAATCTTCCTCAGGTGAAGGCTCCATTGCAACTGGGGCTACTCACTGAGTAGAGCTTTACAGGATTATCTTCCACATACAATTTATGCCTCTAAATTAGGGCTTAAATGCCTTATTTTCACAATAAAAAAAAAAAAAACCAGAGGCGTGACCAGTGCAGTTCACAAGAGTCTAGAAGTCTCCCAACTTGTACCAAAAAGGTTCATTTGTTATGACAGTTCATTTGTATTTGCAACTATATCTTCCTCCAACCGCTTCCCACAATCATGCTAATTAAAGTTTAATCTTACCAAAAAATTAGAATTTCAGTTCTTGTTAACAATGCACAATAAATCTGAACTTGAAAATATTACAAAATTCTTTCAAAAGCTTCAAATACAACACAAAAGTGTCCTTTTTTGTTTTTAATAAATTGAAAAATCTTTTTCACTAAAATAGTTTCCCCGCCCTTCCAAAAAATTCTGAACTGAGTCTAACTCATCTACAGTTAGCAAAGTGCCCCAGGTACAGTCACCTGAACTGTACCATCGAAGTGGGAACAAAATCAGTCAGTCTTGGAGAAAGGCTCTTTTCCTATCACCAGTACTCTGCCCCTCACTTTTCTGAGCTGCCTTATGGTTCTTGTTTGATGTAGTAACTGGCAGATCCGTTGCTTTCCTGATCAGATGCTCCTTGAAGGAAGCTATACTCTTCTCCATCTAGCAACTCCTCCTTCAGCTGCAATGAAGTCACTAAAAATAAAAGATGAACATTAAAGATCTATAAAATTCAAGGTAAGTACAACTTTTCCTTAAATTTATGTAATATTATTTAAATCGGGAACAGACACCAGATTTTCCATTTTCTTATATTCTGCATTTTAGTGATTCTTCTTTTGAGACTCAGTATCCCACAGAAATCAGATGCTTTCTGACCATAAATTGAACCTTCAGTTATGCTCTAATATTAACATATTTGAATAAGTTACTTACAATAATATATTCTCTACAGGCTTTTCTCAAGAATTTAGTATTGTAAACCACTGGTTTAAGAAGGTAACTAACTGAACACGTTAATAGGAATAATCACTGTTGCTCAGAACAATACTTATTTTACTGTTTGCTTCCTATTTAGTCTTTACGGAAGTAAACATAAGATTAACTGTTGGCCATTTACGATCTACAATTCGCCTTACTTAGCCCAATTACTGTAACCGGTCTATGTGAGACAAGAAAAAAAAAATTGACAAAGATTTCTCAATATGTCATTAAAATTTTAAGATCCCAGAAGATAAGTTTCATTCAAGCAAAACATCTTTTTTGTAGTTTTAATCTTCTCTCTTCTTTCTTTTGTAAAAAGATAACAGAAATGAGATCTAAGACATAAAAAACATATTATGAATAGCAATAATGTCACAACTACTCTTCTAGTTTCATTAATGAATAGTGATAAATATCAAAATATGAGCACAATGAGAGGAACACTGAAAACAAAACATGTAAAGACTTTCATTAAAGGTGCAGTACCCACATTAAAGGGTTGATTATACAAAAATAAATGGTTCTCCATGACCAAATGAATGAGAAAAGTATTAAAGTTTACAGCTACTGAATACAAAGTTTATATGCATTACCAATGTTATCTTGAAATGCAGAAATATGCAGTGAAAGCAAAAAACCCCACCCATAACCTGTTGCTACTAGTAGTCCTGCAATAACTTACAAGCCATTTGATTATTCTTTTATTATTTTTCTATGTCATCTTCCATGTTGAAACAAACTCTTGTGCTAAATAAAAATAAAATTTGAAAATTAAGGTATTAAAAAAAAAAGTCAAAAAGTTGCAGCGTAATGCAAGCTCTCCATTTCTTTCTTTAATAGATGCCTCCTCCCACCTACATAGCCCACAATCCCTTGCTGCTTTTTTATTTTTCCTAAATACTTTTCCCTGCGTTATGCTGAACTCTGATCAAGAACCTTGATCTGTGGAAGACAAAAGTGCTGTCTAAACGATAAGACACATAACTGGTTACTTGGATATGCTGCTAATACCTTAAGCAAAGGCTACACAGAAATCAGGGATACAATCTGAAATTCACCAGGCATGTTCTTTTTCTTCTCTCCCCCCCCAGTATTTGTAGAATGCTTCTGCAGGTACAGGAGTAATAGCCGTCTCCATAATTTGGCTTGCCTTTGGCTAATTTGAACCAAAATCCTTACATTTAGATATTTAATGATACTTTGCTTCATTTGTCCCTATTATACAGCTTTTAACTACAATCCTCCATAAGAAAAGCTTAGCTACAGCTATACCACAAAAGTTACTTGAAAGAAGAATAAAAAAAGCTAATGGAAGTCATCTGACCAATCATGATGGAAGTAAAAGGGATGCAGATGCACAAGGTACTCCCTTTTTAAATAGCCTCTGTGATTTGCCTGGAGACAAAGAAAGACAGTCTGATGAAATGTCATTCAAACCCCCAAAACATAAATATAGAACGCAGCAATGAGGTCCAGAATATGTGCAGAAGTAGGGTGAGTCTCTCAGAACAGTCTCCTTCTCTGACAGGCTGGCTATAGGCTGTTTTTAAAGAGTAGCTGTCCAACGGTTGCATTTCAGTGCTTAAAAGATCATTTCATATGACTGAAAGATGCAAAGTACTCACGTACCCTAAAGAAGCACCGTGACTTTGCTAGAGAGTGAAACCACTTCATACTTACAAGATGAAGAAGTACTGAAACCTTCTGCTGTGCTTATGACAGTACACTAGGGGAGAGAGCTGTTTATGAGCCTTACTGAGATCTCCAACAGACATGAAGTTTTAGTGCAGATGCCTGTCTCATTACTAATCTTAGACTACTCCCATTCAAAGCCATATAAGCATCTCCTGCAATGTGCCTACATCCTACAGCTACTAAAATGTGAGACAGTGTACAATGCTGAGGAATATGCATGCAATTAATAAGTTCCAGCCGATCTCAAATGTGTTCTTAACTTACTATATATCAGGGTTATGCCCTCCTCTTCCCCAGACTTAAAACGTGTGGCCTTTCTGGTTTCAATTTAAATTTAAACACTTTTGAACAATGACAAGGCTACATCACAAATAAAACTAATTTTGTCCAGCCTCTCCAGAATTCAGAACTTCGAAAAGTTCCCCCCAAATGATCATAGAAAGCGTCAGGTATCAGAAACCAAAGAACACAGGTGTTTTGTAGCAGATCTAACGACACAGAAAACCTCAGACTAGGCATGTCTGTGCACCACATACATGCAATTTAGGTGTAGATTTGCAGTAAGAGAGGAGAAGCTGTGCAGAAACAAACACTCCGGAACACTCTTTCTTAAGGAAGGCTTCTCTTTTGCATCAGAGACTCTGTTAAAAAACAGGCATGTACACACAAGTAGCAAGCTAAAGTAAAAATGAAGGAGTTCTTGAGAAACGTTGAGAGGTGTACAGAAGAGAGTCAAGATTTGTCCTCAGGGTCTAAAGGCGGCAGGTAGGTTACTGTGTCCCATTCTGTTAAGGGATAACACATGGACAAGGGAAACTGTTCTGGATGTATTCCACAGTCAATTAAAAATAGCAATAAGGCAGCCTACTCAGACTAAAGCAAGTTTAAGGGAGTGTAAATCAAGCAAATCTGAAGCTTAATCTATCAACCTGGCAACTGTCCTGCAGGGAGAGCATAATCCAAGGTGTCTGACAGATCATATTGCTGCAACATATCTGTTAGAAATACTTTGTTTACCTGCTACATTATATTGCCATACATATTAGAAAAAGGGAAGAGAAAGAACTACTAGATTCTTGCAGTGGACTTCTATAATTGAAGATTGATTACATTACATAAACTATCCTTAAAGAAACTCAAAATTTTAATCTACTTGCTCAGCATTACTGCTAAATGAATTTTTAAGAGTTTTTCTCTGCTCACATATACAGATGCACTATTATACTGTCAATACTTAAACCAAACCCAGGTTTTACAGCAAAAATAGGGAAAATATCAAATTCCAAAAGGACAAACTATTTTCAGATATACTTTCTATATTAGTAACCCACAAAATTTCAAATAATGCTTACATTCTGAAGATCTCTTCCCAGGTAACTGCCTTTTTCTGACACAGACAAAAATCACTCCTTATTTACTGTGTACAGTTACTTTCTCTGCAAAAGATAATCCACGCTAACCTCCTGCTTACTTCAAATATTCCCAAATCCACCTTACTGTTCAGTTTTACAGAGTGCATTTTTGTATTTTAAAGCTCTGCAGAGCTCCTCTGTGCCTTTGTGCCTCAGTAACCTATAATATGGCCTCCTATGAAATTCTGAAACAGCTGCAATCCTTTTCTATGATTCATTCAGTGACATGGTGTATCAGTGAGAATGAAAAGCTCTCTAACAGAAAAAAAACCCAACCAAAATTTAAAGGAAAAAAAAAAAAAAAAAGAGATTTGATGAGTCAGCACATTACATGCTAGACCGTGCTTAGTTCCCCACCCTGTCCGTCATTTCCCTCTGCAGTAACAGAGACTAATGTAGCTAGTTACCTGTTTTGAGGCTGGGACTGAACTCTCGGCTAGTGCTGGGAGGCTGGAAGGCCTCCGGGGCTGTCTGTGCTGGAAGGGTTCGATATGGAGGAGGAGGAGTCAACTCGTCATCACTACAGAAGCTCCTCCGCACCTCACCTGTCATGGGTGGGCTGGACAAACTGACGGGTTTCTTGCCAACCGGTATCTTCCTCTCTAAACATCAAGTCAAACTAAAATAAACGCTTGGGTTAAAGTGCATTAGGTAACTCAGACTGTTCACGGAGAAATGGCTCTGCTTCACATTCACTGATTCTGGAAAACAAGGGCCTCTACAATGGCACCATTCAGTTATTATTGGGAATTTTGTTCTCAACAACCACACTTTAGTTACTGAATTCTAGAGACTGGCTGACAGGACTTCAAGTGCATTGCTTAAAAACATGATCCACTTATTTCATACTCCACCAATGGAACACAAATGCCGTAAATTGCTTCTGTTGCAGCTACACTGCACAGCCAATATACAATCCTCTGGTTGGACACCCAAGACATAATGGGCTCAGTTCGTAACTGCAGTTGTTTCAGTGAGTGTGTCTAACAGTGACAGAAAGGATGGTTCTGGGGAAATAATCCAGTCCAGACAAAGTTTATCACCTCCAAAAACCTAGTTTAAAAATACATACTCTTAATTACTTTAGAACCGTGCTTCCCATTTTTACAGTGCCTTACAAACAACAATGTGCATTTCAGTGTTTAGAAAAAATATCTTCTAAAATGCCTTCAGATTATTAAACATTGAATTAATGAAAAAAACGTTATGAAAACATTTCGCATGCAAATTATTAACATGTTCCTCCTTTATCACTAAGATGCTCTGATTCTGTGCC
Organism: Harpia harpyja; assembly: GCF_026419915.1. Taxonomy (NCBI): domain Eukaryota; kingdom Metazoa; phylum Chordata; class Aves; order Accipitriformes; family Accipitridae; genus Harpia; species Harpia harpyja. Next base: position 6,982,047 of record NC_068953.1, on the reverse strand, counting down.
TGAGGAAACTTCTCTACAATATCAGGGACACAAGCACTGTAATACATCATCTCTGCTGCTTTCAGCTATATCAAAACTATGGTTGCTAATGCTTAAGTATTCTCAGCACCGTCAGATAAAGACAACCTGACAAACAAAAGCCTAGCCCTGAAGAGACAAGGTAACTAGATTATGCATATGCTAAAGATACCACCATGCTTAAATATTCTTCTTACAAGACAACGTCAGCATGAGCCTTTTAGAGAGATAACACCATAATTAGGCAGAAAGTTGTCTACAGAATCCAGCTTTTAAAATGTTGAGGTCAAATTATCATTTCAATAACCTTATTCCAATATATACACCTACTAGAAAGCAGACAATATGAGCAGATTCTGCATACTACATTAATAATGAATAGTCTAGGCAAACTCATAAGTTACCCTTCAAGTATTCACCTGCACAGCCTTCTGACCAGTAGGTACATCGTACAAAATCCTACCCACTTGAAATAAACACCATGGGAAACAAAACTGGAAGTGATTCTCAAGTATTCACAAAAGTGCTCACAAAACTTACGCTTGCAATTAGAAATTAACAAGTAACACAGTAACTATCTAGCAAACACACAAACTACATGCAACTTGATCTTCCTTTCTTTGAATAAAAAGTAAGCAGCAATGATGGACACACTGCTGGCTGAGAACACAGTGACAAAGCAGAAGGCATAATTCAAACAGTCCACCTGGTATTTTGCATGCACACAGAATGTCTTATAGTTATAAAACATTCTAATTAAAAAGGAAAAACCTAAAAATGGTAAAATAAGCACATCTTTACAATCCAAATGCTACTAAATGGGTTCACTGTCAACATGACAAGCTGCTTACATAGCAACATAATAAATCTAAGAAAAAATACCAGCTTCATCGAAGGGTGGGCCAGGTAGGATGCTAGTTAATTTCTACTCCCTTTTGGACAGTCTTCTTACTTATAATAGACTAAAAACATTGTTAAATTTTTAAGAAAATTATTTCATGCTCTGCGTATCAGTAATCACACCAAAACAAAGTGTTTGGGCATTCCAAACAGTTGACAATAACAAATTATGCTTAAAATAAGTCCTAGGAACATCTGTATTATCAGCCTCTCCATAAAAGGTGTAACAATCTGACATGTACTTTTTCTGTCTTTATTACTAAATGTGTGCACATTAACTACTTCTAAGTCACACTAACATAAGGGAAAATTAACGTTATGTTGCCCATTGTAGATTTCAAAGAAAGGAATAAAAAAAGCACAGCTGTATTCTCAGCTCCAAATTTACTACTTTTCATGGATTAAGAAATTCTCCTAATCGAAGATATCTTAAAAATCTTCTCTCGTATTCCTTTGTTGTTGAGAAGTAAAACATTATGGCTGGATGCAATGCTTTTTAAGTTGCTCCCATTCAGCGTTGAGTGTTAATTCTGCTGGTTATACTAGTTTCTGTAGTGGCACAGCTGAACAACAGGAGTCTGACTTTCTTCCTTTACCATAATCCCATTATGGCAGAGTTCACTATGTAATCACTTCTACTCCACACCAAATACATGCTACTCACTTCTCAATGGACTCAGTAAGGAGGTAAAATACTGCATTAGAAATCTGCATCATTATACACAGCAGAATGACTCAAAGACATTCTGCAGTGCATTGTGAGTACATGAGAAAAATATGTGGAAGTAACTTCTTTGTACCAAAAATAATCTAGTTTAATTAAGACATATACAGAGCTTCTTGTTAATCAGCTGTGGTTACTTTACCATGAAAGCATTATTACTGCATTATACAGTTTTATGACTGAAATCCTTCTCAAAATAAGACTTTCTATTTATTTTTATTTACAAGTGCTGAACAATAAAAAGCTACAGAAAACATTTTCTTAGTATTATTTCCTGTGACTCAACACTTCTGTTGCCATAACCCACTAAGAATAAACATGTAGGAGGCAGCCAACTATAACTTTTCATGACCTTTTTCTTTTATCTCCTTTTGATGATTAAGTAGATTTCTTAGTATTGAGTAAACAGCCCAGTAAACAAACCCATGAGAAGTTATTCCTTGTTTCCATAGCCCATATTTATTTCAGAGGTTAGCGTGAAACAAAGAATAAATTCCACTATAACAAATCTTCCTATGGCACTAGATAAAGGGAATTTCCTTTCCAGAGTTTGTGTCACACTTACTGTAAGACAGATATCAAGAAACTTTTGCCAAGGCATTAGGTGGAAGAAAGGGGATGAGGTAAGGAGCAGAATGGTCTAGCACAGCTTGCTAAACAAAATCTGCTCAGACAGTCTAGAATTATCCGAGAACAGGTCCTACAAAAAGGTAATTAATGATATACCCATCTTTCCCTAGCTTAAGGCAACAGCACTCACAACCTTCTCTAGATATACTCAAATCAGCTGTTTTTTCTGTACCTGAATTCTATTTAAAAAATACTGCTGCAAGATCCTGAACAGGATCTGGATTTTACTGTTTATTTCCTCAAACAGCAGAAAGAAGAAAGAGTACAATGTTTGAGGCCCTTAACAAGATGTCGAAAGAACTCCCCAGACACCTGCTTTATCTGTGGCACTCACTGCTCAACTTCTTTTTATGACTGAAAATCAAAATAGCGAAGGTTGCTTTCTGCAATGACTAGTGAAGAAGGTTCCAGTTTGCCTTAATAGACCCATTCACAAATTTAGCAGGAAGACAAGGGTTTTAATTCCTCACATGAGTTCTACACAAGTGCAGCACAGCTGCACAGCTCTTCATTTAGGTCAATTTTTCTACCTCAGGGAAAGCCCTAGATAAAAACAAAGTTTTCATCTCATTTGACACAATTCTCAAAATCACTGCAGGAAGCTAGGGTAGACCTAACTCAAGAGTTTAGCTTCAGGTTCTACTCAGAATGAAGATATCTGTTTTCCTATCCCAGGTCAACAGGCCCTTTCCTGATAGCTAGATCTGTGACGGAACAGAAATCAGTGGATGCATCTCATTTCAACACAACAAACTACCGTTCAAAGATAAAAAGATTTGAAATAAGGGAAATGGATGACAGATTATTATTTTTTTTTCTTTTTTTAGCTCACACAAACCTGTCTGAATATTTTTTTTCCAATCACCTCCAGATTAGCTGATTAATTCCACGAAAACTATTCTGGTTGAAACTGAATTACTTTAAAATAGGTCAGCATCTGTCTACAGACCCCTGCTCCAGGTTTTATGCAAGAGTTTTCTTAGGGACAGTTAGTTCACATTGCACAATTCAAACTAGCAATTGGTCCATTTAATCAGACTTTACAATGAGTGTCAGACTCATCTAGAGTTCTTTTCCCTCACCATATTTAAAGCTTTATTTTTATGAAATCTTTCAACGCTTGCCAATAGTTTCCTCCCATATCTATTATTTTATCTAGGATCAGTGGCCAAAGGCACATTGAAATCCACATCGCCTTTGGAAGTCTCTGATCATAGCATTGGCAGTAATACTGAAGTCATCAAAATGACTGATGCTTTGTAAGACAAGGTTGTCCAGAAGTTAAAGACCACATAAGGATTCATCATCAGGAGATACACTTTACTGAAAACAGCTACAAAAAGCATCTGCAAAGCAGCTACACCTCACATATACAGAACAGCATAGTCTGGATTTCAGCAGCCTCTGTATTTCAAAATGAGATGTAAGGGATGGGGGAAAACTCCTATCTTTCAGGGAATGTGCCTTAAAATTTTAGTTTTGTACTTGGATGAACTCAAGTCTCAGAGCAACAAAACTCTCTAGAAACAAGTCTAAATAAGTCAAGATGATACAGATTCTAATGTTAGGAAAAGCCTCATGTTCTCACTTAGAAGAGTATTTCACATAATAAAATCTCTCCTAAGGTCACATTAAGGACTGTTAAAGATTATTGTTGGTCAGGCTTGCTGACTTGCAGGTAAAATAACTGTCAACTTCAATAAAACTGTTGATTTGATTGTCTGCTATTGTCCTATTAGAAAATACCTTGACAAAGCAGCAGGGCCAATTCAAGAGGACAGATAATAGACCCTTTTCTGTAGCTGATCTACCCATATGTCTGCAGTGTAAAATACTGCACCTTCTTTCCAACTCTCCACTGTTTCCAAGAGAACACCAAGAGAATGAGTCAGCATAGTGATTTGATGCTCCAAACTTAATATACATAGTTAGGTTGTCTGGAAGTAGACCATCTACTTCTATCAAGACAAACTATTCATTCTTATGTGGCAGAACCGACCCCCACCCCCAAGTTGTAACTGGTTCTTTTTAAAAAAAGATACTGTAAAATCTTGAGTTAAACATCATTAAAAATTGTGTAGTACTTAACAAGACTATATAGGCTTGCCCTACGTTCTTATTTACCACGTCATCTCTTGGCACATATATTTCTTGTACAATGGCTGTCACGTTGCTGCTCGTGACTCAAGAGGTAGCTGCCTTTCAAAATTGTCCAGTTATTGGAAAACTGGCTTGAGAACCTTTGGAATAAAACTGCCATATAAAACTACAATATTGCTTAGAGGAGAGAATACAGATGGATCTGATTTCTAGAGAAGAATCATGGGAGAAGGCACAAGGTCCTCTTACAGCTGGCTGCCTCTATTCCCTTTATTTTACTTATACAAAACAGATTTTCAGTTTAAACCAACAGAGTTATGGAAATAAAAATATAGAGGAATGCAAAATGTGCATTTGTGCAAATTCAAATTGGTTGTGAATTTTGAAGATAACCCGATCCAGAGAGAAACAACTACTATGGAAAGAACCTGAATACTTCAGATTCTTAAAAATGTCATTACTATGTTTTACTGTGACAAGAATAGTCACAAACAGCAACGCTACTTACTGTTTCTGAAAATAACCACAAATAAGTTTTATTTACGTATAGCTTCCCACGAATGTCTCATCTAAACAACTGGCAAGTAACTTTTTTGTTCTTTTAGGAACCAGCTAGATGGTAATTTAAATTTTCTACATCTCATTCTTTCTGATCCAAGTAACTTGGTTCTTACTCCTACACTTGTGTTACAAAGACCAGAATTAAAACGGTGTTAATTGATACCTGAGTATTTTGTATAAGGCAGTATACCTCCATAGTCCAAGTATTATTTAATTAAAATGATGTCCGAATACCAAAAATATTGTAACACTTGTCCACCTACAATTCATATAGACTGTTATTAGCAACATTAACCCTGTTGCAAGTTATAAAAAAAAATGGTTATTCTCAATGAAAAAGTTCCTTTTATGGCATACTGCACCTTTAAGCATAAGACCTGTTTACACACAAACATTTCCAAATAGAATAGGGACTCAGGGAGAGACCGCAAACTTTTCAAACAATAGGAAAAGTGCAAACACTACTTTGTCACCCACTTTTCTTATGTCCTTTGTACTGTTGTGATTTAGCTTTTTTCTTCTGTTTTGATGAACTTGACTGGCTATCTCTTGATGCTGTGAAAAATTAAGAATTCAGAATTAAAGTTTAGTGTTTTGGAAAAACACTTCGGAATGTGTCAAGGCTGCTACACAGTTACAGAATTTCTCCTTAGTGACTGAACGAACAGAATACCTTTATTGTGGGAAAAGCCTCCCCTTAAACTACTAGCAGTAACTACTATTACCCTCCCATTAAACAACTAACAGTTCTTGAAATACAGTTATCAATTATTATCGTATAAATTGACCTGACAGGACAAGTCTTGATGCACTAAATGAAATACAGTCTTCTCACATTTAATACTTCTGCACCTGAATAGCTATGCAAACACTGAGTTCCCTCAAATTCGGTATGCAAAGCATATATATTTGCAATCCTGAAGAAAAATCAGTTCTCAGTGATGTTATCCAGAATTAACAGGTAAGTAACAGGCTTCTTCCCTGGATCAAATAAGCATCTTCTGGCATTAAAAAAATATCAAGTAGCCCCAGAAATGCCCAGAAGTACTTTAAAAGTCAAGGTGGAAGAGATTAGAACTGTGTATTTCTAAGCATTAGCAAGAATTTTTCTATTTTTGTTACGCCTGTTGACCTCACTTGAAACAGATGAAGTTAGGAAAATCATCACCCATGAACAAGGGCCAGTAAGCAACTGTTAACGTTATTTACAAAACAGAACTTACATTGTGGCGCTGGAGGCTGTAGTTGATATCCAGTTAGCTGACACCATCCCACTGGATAGAGGTCTGGGGACTCGCAATCCACCCACTGATCATATTCATCTTCCCACCCATCAAAGTGTATCCTCAAAAGACGATGGATAATGCGAGTTACTGTGGCCACACATACCAGGCGAGGTTCCATCAGATCAACAGCTTCCAGTTTCATTCCAACATGAAACCCATGGTTTGGAACTTCCTGGAAAAGCAAACACAAACAAGGCAAACATCAGTAAACAAACATATTAATTAAGATGGTTTAAGCACAGTGTTGCAATGAATATTTCGGTCAGCTTAATGCAAGAAAATACCAAGTATCAGTTATGAAGTTTCATGTACCCCTGCATTTATTTAACATTTCAGAAATATTCAAGCTTAATATACTCAAATGGTTCTTATTTCTAAAAGTCTCTGTTGTCTTAGTTTTTCAAAACTGTATTTAATGAAATGGGTCAAGCCCATTGACTATACAGACAGAAATTTAAAGAAAATACTAATTACAGTTTAAATACACACGTATAATGTTCATTACCTTATTGAAGAGCTTTACAGGTGCTGCTATTGAGTCAGTTTCCCTGAGGTAGTCAAACCATTTAAAAGGGAGTTTTGCATAACCTGTGAATTTTAAACAACATTTTCATACATCAACAGCAAACTTCATGCATAAGAACAACAACAAAAATAGTATATTGGCACCGTGTTACGGCTAAAAAGGTAACAAAGAAGCAAAACATTAACATCAGAAACTTCCACTCTCTGAGCTTTGGTCTAAGGGACAAGACAGTCACCTGGACACTGCCCATTTGCAACAAACAGATGAATGAACCTCTGGATAATATAGAAAGTGTAATTTCATGTTAACATTAATAATTCGTACTTGAAGCTTTCTGTCCACGTAGATCCTTCATCTCTACAATGCCCCACACAAATGACCCAGAACAGATCATGTAATTAAGCACATCCAGTGTCTTTCCTGTGGGGAAAGAGCTCCACTATTGAAACACTTGAATTGTTAAGAACAGAGTGGTAAGAACAAGCATGGATATTTTAAAACTTGAATAAGGCTAAAAATAGCAATAATATGGAAAATTACAGGATTTTTTTTCCAATTTTAAAAGCTATTATAAAGGGAAGAAAATAATCTCTCAAATATATTTAG